>NC_067165.1:23071152-23371152 GCF_903995435.1 Acomys russatus
GTGGGGACATTTTCAGGAAGGAGACGTGCCTGTGGGCGGGTCTATGGTAGCGTTTCCAGGAAGGAGACGTGCCTGTGGGCGGGTCTATGGGGGCATTTTCAGGAAGGAGACATGCCTGTGGGCGGGTCTATGGTAGTGTTTCCAGGAAGGAGACATGCCTGTGGGCGGGTCTATGGAGACGTTTCCAGGAAGGAGACATGCCTGTAGGAGGGTCTGTGGGGGCGTTTCCAGGAAGGAGACATGCCTGTGGGTTTGTCTGTGGGGGCATTTTCAGGAAGGAGACATGCCTGTGGGCGGGTCTATGGTAGCGTTTCCAGGAAGGAGACATGCCTGTGGGTGGGTCTGTGGGGGCATTTTCAGGAAGGAGACATGCGTGTGGGTGGGTCTATGGTAGTGTTTCCAGGAAGGAGACATGCCTGTGGGCGGGTCTATGGGGGCGTTTCCAGGAAGGAGACATGCCTGTGGGTTTGTCTGTGGGGGCATTTTCAGGAAGGAGACATGCCTGTGGGCGGGTCTATGGTAGCGTTTCCAGGAAGGAGACATGCCTGTGGGTGGGTCTGTGGGGGCATTTTCAGGAAGGAGACATGCGTGTGGGCGGGTCTATGGTAGTGTTTCCAGGAAGGAGACATGCCTGTGGGTGGGTCTGTGGGGGCGTTTCCAGGAAGGAGATATGTCCATGGGTGGGTCTGTGGGGGTGTTTCCAGGAAGGAAGCATGTCCATGGGTGGGCCTGTGGGGGCATTTCTAGGAAGGAGACATGCCTGTGGGCTGGTCTGTAGGGGGTGTTTCCCGGAAGGAGTGGCTGACGGGAGTAGGATTCTCTCTCAGAGTAAACATTTCCTTCTGATAGTGCCTCAAGTGTTCCATGGCACTGCTTCCTGCCTCCCACCCTGACTCCTTGCTGGCCTGAGCTCCCACTTCATTGCCATGCCTTGCTGATATCAGAACACTACGTCTCTGGCTTTCCAAGGTAGACTGAAGACCAGGCCTCCTTTAGGAATCTTCTGGGCTTTCAGCAAGTAGATCAGGCTTGCTAAGGCCTCCAGCTTCATGGACTGAGGAGATACCGTGTCCTCAGCTTCTCCAGAGTGTAAATCTCTGTATTGTTTGATTACGTAGCCTCTGCCACGTAACTGATCTAGAGAACTTTCGTACAGATGAGAAGCCAGGCAGGGAGACACCACTTGGCCTTAATGTCCAGTCGGAGTATAAATGAGTATTAACCATGGAAAACGAATGAGTGGGTTTAGAAAAAAATCAAGAAGAAATTCCCCAGGATCCTAAGGTTCAGACAGATGTTTTTAGAACTCAAGAGCACAGGAGGGAAAATGTGACCAAGAATCTGAAACCTGTGTGACCCAAGACTGGGCCAAGAAGATTGAGGAACTGCAACATCTGACGTCAGTGGAGGCCTCTGCCGTTCCCAGGGCTGCACAGCAGGCTCAGAGCAGAGCAGGAAGCCAAGAGCTGCTCAGAGGGCAGGCAGCTGCAAGGCATCCTCTGGGAAGACACCCTTTGATCTCCCCAGCAGCCAGGGGTCCTGCTTCCTGCATTCTAAAATGCCTGCTCCACAAGAGACTGCCGAGGTCACGGAATCTGCCCCCACTGGACACATGAGGTTCATGGAATCCTGCGAGATCCAGGTGTTGGTCAGGGTCACACAGGGAGCCAACATGGACAAGTGAGGACCAGGATCGAGGCCACAGTGCTTGCCGAGTGGGACCACAACAACCCTCCTCACCCCACCACACACACACACACACACACACACACACACACACACACCATTTCTTCTGCTTTTGCTCTTTCAGCAGGGAGCCTGCAGGGAAGGCTAGCTCTCTGTTGTGGAGGGGGTGTCCATTTCCTGCCAAAGCTAAGTGAGTTCAAAGGCCCCTGGATGGTCTGGGATCTGGACAGCACAAGCAGGAGGTGGGGGTCTTTAAGTCACAAAGACTTCTTTATTCTTTGAGATTTTAAGTGGACCAAAGCCAGTTCCCTTAACATTCCTCTGATGTGGCCCTTGGCAAAAAAAAAAAAAAAAAAAAATTATGCTGCTATATCCTGGGCGTGGTGCCAGGTGCATCTCTCACAGACATTCTCTTTCACGGGAGGTATTGTTTCTTGGTTTTCACAGATGAGGAAATGGAAGTGCAGGAAAGGTGAAGAAAGTTCTTTGAGGTCACATGGCTAGAAGCTGAGCCCAAGCTTGTCAGGTTGCAGAGCCTTAACAGAGCTGGCCTTTCGGTGACTTCGGGGGCCCTAGGGTTGTTCCAGTAACCCGAGTTCTGCTGCGGCCGTCAAACAATAGATACCTGACAAAAGTCAACAGCTTCAAGTGAAGAGATAAAGATGACAACACGTACGGCTTACTGAGTCAGTCTACGTGTCAGCCATTATCCTAAGCGTGTGATATATATGTAATCTTGTGTAACCATCCCAGTTGCACACGGAGAAATTATTCAGTAGTTCTTTGTATATAGGGAGTAAGAGCTGAGGTGCAGGCAGCTGAGGGGTTGGTCAGAGGACACATAAGGAGGCTCCCCATCGTCGCCTGTAGCAAGAACTTCTCAGATGCCACTGTCCAGCCCTCCACCTCATGCCACTCTTGAGATGAGAAACCAGAACTCAGGAAGGCAGGTGGGAAGTAGACAAACCTCTTGGAACCCAAAGGCTCCTGCCCACCTACTGGAAGGCTGTGAGCATCCAGTAAATATGGTCAGGGCCATAAGGGAGGACTTTGATGACTCCATATTTTCAGAGGCCAGCCTCCCTCCCTCATGCATTAATAACGTTTCTTTATGATCACAGGATGGAAGGACCAGTGTCTGCCTTTGCCTGCACATGTGACCAGTATTCGATGAAGAAGGCATTTCCTCTGTGCATCTTGGCAGGAAGGCAAACTTGCCTGAAAGTCTCCCCATCAGATGTGCTCTTGCATCCCATTGGCCATGGCTAGATCACATGCTTTTCATTAAACCAGTATCCAACATGGAAGGGTCTCAGAGAGCTAGAAAAATAATTATCAAGTGAGCCAGCCAGCCTACAATGCATATATAGCCGAAGGAATTTAAGTCTGCATGTTACACAGATTTCTGCACTAAACATGTTTATTACAACACTGTTCACAACAGCCAAGAAGGGAAATCAACCAACGTATCCATGAATGGATAACTATGTGTTCTGCCTAGTTTTATGTCAACTTGACCCAAGCTACAATCATCCAAAAAGAGGAAACCTCAGCTGGAAAAGAAAATGTCTCCATAAGATCTGGCTGTAGACAAGCCTGTAACTACTTAATTCCTTAATTCCTTAATTACTGATTGATGAGGGAGGGCCCGGTCTACTATGGGTGGTTCCATCCCTGGGCTGGTAGTCCTGGTTTCTAGAAGAACGCAGACTAAGCAAGGCACATGGAATAACCCAGTAAGCAGCCCCCTCTGTGGCCTCTGCCTCAGCTCCTGCCTCCAGGTTCCTGCCTTGTTTGTGTTCCTGTCCTGACTTCCTTCAATGATGGACCACATGTGGAAGTGTGAGCCAAACAAACCCTTCCCTCCCCATCTTGCTTTTGGTCATGGTGCTTCATCCCAGCAATAGAGACCCTAATTAAAGCAATGGGTAAAGTAAATAGGATGTGTAGCATGGGACATTACTCAACCGTAAAAAGAATGAAGTTCTGTCTTCTGCAGTACCATGGGTGGCACTGAAAGACACTGATGCTAACTGAAATACGTCAGACACAGAAAGGCGAATGCCATGTGTTTTCACTGACTATGAAAAGTAGAAAGCTGATTTCATGGAAGTAGAGACTAGACTGTGGTTACCAGAACCCAGGAGAGTTGTGGAGAAGGGTCCAGGCAAGCAAGCACGGAGACCTGGATGGTGGTTCTCACTTGTCCACTGGCTCCCTGTGTAACCTTGACCAAGGCCTGCGTGTCTCAGAGTTCCACTGGCCTCATCTGCCCAATGGGGCCAAGCTCCATGACCTGGCAGTGGGTACCAGGGTACAGATAGGTAAAAGGGACACTTCTATTGTCCTCTAGCATAGAGGAATAACTGAGGTCCACAATGACTAATTCAATATGTTAAAATAGCTGGTGGAGGGGACTTTGAATGCTCTCAATACAAAGAAACAATAAATGTCTGAGGTGAAGACCATACTAACGACCCTGAGCTGATCTCACTCATGGTACACAGGAACTGAAATGTCACATCACACCCCACAACGGCTCTTTTTTTTTTTTTTCTAAAAAAAAAAAGACTAATCCTTCCAGACATGAGGGAACTGGGTGAATCTGCAGGCTCTGACAAACAATGATCATTCCAGGCTCCATCTGCTGTGGACTTGGTCACTGACATCCTTCCATGGGCTACAAGATCAAGATGGACCGAGTCAAATATCTTGAGATTTAGAAACCATTTCAGGCCGGGTAGTGGTGGCGCACGCCTTTAATCCCAGCACTCGGGAGGCAGAAGCAGGCAGATCGCTGTGAGTTCGAGGCCAGCCTGCTCTACAAAGCAAGTCCAGGACAGCCAAGGCTACACAGAGAAAGCCTGTCTCAAAAAACAAAACAAAAGAAACCATTTCAGTAGGTTTGAGGGAGCAGATGTCGCCAGTGCATCTGGGGTTCACCTCAAGGACTTAGAGAAAGTTACACTCACTCGTTCAGTTGGCGTGTATGAACAGGACAGCTCTTTTGGGTGGGCACTCAGAGACGATCAAAACTCGGCATGCAGCTTGCCACGACAGGCCCACCCTCCAGCTGGGGAGACCGTGACACAGTCACACCTGTGTGAACCCATGATGACCACAGTGAATTGGGACTGTGGTGCTATGGGAGGAAGTTACAGAGGATGTTACAGAGATGGCTCAGTCAGTAGAGGGAGTGTCCTAAAAGCACAAAGACCTGGGTGAGGCTCCCCAGTATCTATTTAAAAGGCCATGTGCAGAGGCAGGTACCTATCGTTGCACCACTGGGGAAACAGAGGCAAGAGGATGCCCGGAGACTGGTGCTCACCAATCAAGACAATGAGGTAATGCAGCCCAGATCCCGTGAAAAACCTTGCCTCAAAAATAGAGAGAAATTGAGGATCTGATGTCAACTTCTAGCTTACACACACACACATATGTGCACACATGAGCATGCACACATACATACACACACAGACACACAGAGTATGGCAGGGACATGCAGAGAGGACTTTGGATGGAGTGGATGTCATTTGGCTACCAACCATTTATTGGCCGTGTGACTTTTCGAAGGTAATTCATTTGGCATCCCTGTGTCTTGGGTTCCCTAAGAAATCGCTATCGTCCAAGGCCATTAATAAACCTTCAGGGCTACTCGATGGTCGGGCAATAACTACAATTCTAAGAAACCTCATGCAATCAACAATGCAGTGGGGTAGCATGGTGGCTGTGCTTCCAGCTCAAGACACAGTATGTTTTTGAGGCCTTGCTCTGCCTCCATGAGTGTGTTCCTGAGCTGTGTGTGTGTGTGTCCTAGTTACTTTTCCATCTCTGTAACAACATACCGGAACAAAAGCAACTTATAATAGAGAAAAGATTTACTTTGCTCACAGTTCTAGAGAGAAAGTCCTCTACAGTGAGAAAGACAAAGAGTTGTCACAGGAGCAGGATGCTCACCCTGCATCCATACCCAGGAAGCAGAGTGTGAACAGGAAATGGAGCCAGATAAAGTCCCAAGGCCCACTCCCAGTGACCCACTTCCTCTAGTGTGGCTAAGGGTTCTACAACCTTCCCAAAGAGTACCACCAAGTGAGGACCAAGTGAGTCACGGGAGGGGGGGGGACATTTGATATTCAGCCCACAGCAGTGTGTATGCGTGGAGAGGCCAATGAGATGACATCAGATATAATTCCTCAAGAGATCTATCTGCTGAGACAAGTCCTCAGAAGACAACTTTATAAAGTTGGTTCTGTCCTTCCTCCTTAACACGCATTCTGGAGTTCAACCACAGGTTACCAGGCTGAGCCATGGTACACGGCATGGCGCTTACTGATTATGCTAGCCTAGATAGCCAGCGAGCCCCGGGGACTCTGTCTCTCAAGCATTGGCATCACAAACGTGCACCATCACATCCCGGGTTTTACATCAGTGCTGGAAATCAAGCTCGAGTCCTCCTGCTTGCACAGAAAACATTTCACCGACCCACTGGGCCGTCCCCCAGCCTCACTGCCTGCTTTGAGCAATGACTTCATCTTCTTATGCCCTTAATCTGCCCATCTGAAGCACAGAACCAATCATAAAGGGTTACTTCGCCCCTGTGTTGAAAGCTATCAGCCTGGAGCTTGATACACAGTAGGCCAATAAATAGTTACTAGCATGACTGTTGTTATTCGTGTGAAATTAATCCTGAAAGCAAATGTGAAAATATAGTCAGGTCAGAGATTTTGCTGTCTAGCGACTGCAAAGCAGTTCTTATTTATATCGTGATAACAAAGGTGTTTGTCATGGCAGTATGGGTGAAAGCTATGACAGTTAAACACCTCCACACCCCCGGGGTTTCTGTTGCGTCTTGATTTTCCTCCAAAGTACTGCTCTTCCTACTCCCCTACTGCTGACACACCGTGGGTACCACACCTTGAGAGGCAACCATTGTTAAGATAAACAAAGCAACGCCCCGACAGGCTCACAGCCATGCGGCAACAGCAGCTTCCAGCTCCAGTAATTGTTAACCAATCCCCAGCTGCAGGGTGCAAATGGCATTCCCTAATTGATTCATCAATCTCTGAACAGCTCAGGTTATGAAAGATCGCGTGAGCACAAAACCCTTAGCAATGAGCCCAGGCAGGCTGAGGAGCATTCAGGAGCACCAGCCTTCTCCTTCGTGTTGTGTGTAGCCCGGAACTGGCAGTACTGACTCTTGCGAGCTGGAGAGAGCCAGGAGAAGCTTTGCCTCCATTGTAAACCTATGGGAGCATCCACAGACCTCCCTGCTATTACTGCCCTGCCCCCTCCCGCTTTGAGGGTGGTCCTGCGCGAGGTGGATACCAGAAATACCTGTCCAGCACTAACAACTAGCGCTAACTGAGCAACTACCAGGCTCACTTTCCAGAGTTAATCCTTGCCACCTGCTAACAGGGAGGGTCAGGACACCATTCCTATTTCCAGTTCATGAAAAAGAGGTAACAAATTGCTAAACAGGGAGTGCCCCCAAAAGGCAGCTTGGTCAATTAAAGTTGCTGGCCTTGCAAAAATGAGGACCTGGATTTGAATCTCAGAGTCCACGCAAACAAAACAAAACAAAACAGCCGCGCATGCCTAAAATCCAAGCTCTGGGGAGGTACAGAAGGTAAGTCCCTGGGGCTCACTGGCCAATGAGAAGCCTTGTCTTCCACAATAAGGCAGACAGCGCCTGAGAAACCATACCCAAGTTGTCCTCTGCTCTCTGCACACAAATACACATGCACTCCTCCAGCCCTCTCACCTCGCCTCGAACAAGACTCAAGAGGGCTGAGGACACCACTCGCTTGGTGCTGTTGCTTAACATGCATAAGCCCTGGGTTTCATTCCAGGCATCACCCAAAAAAAAAAAAAAAATTAAAGTTAAATAACCTGTTTAGAGTTGCAGAGCAAACAGAAACACCAGCTGCTACCATGTAGTCTTTTTTTTTTTTTTTCCTTCAAAATACGGCTTCAGCTGGCGAGTCTATAAAGGCACAGCTACGCGTAGAAAACACAGCTGGGTGTGTGGCTCAGTGACAAGAGCGTTTGTCTAGCATGTTCATGACCTTGGATTCTGTTGCCAATGGGGAGTAGGGGGAGATGTCAAGGCATACATGTAAATGCTCCTCTCTAGATTATAGACTGCAGGGATACAGGCAGGGTTTCCCCGGCTGTCTTTATTTATCTGTGCCTTCTATATTTTTCATTAGAAACACATATTACTTTCATACAGGGGGAAATAATCAGAATCAATGCTTTAAATGGCTGTGTTGAGAGCTTGGATGGACAGGGCGGAGCGGGCAGTGGATTAGCACTCAGCCACTGGGGTATCGATTTGAGTGAGTATGGATGAGGGGGGTGGCTGCAGGAAATTTACACTCCTTTATTTCTTTTGGGGATGGCATGTCTTGGTGCATGTGCTGGCCAGAAGACGACTCTGGGGAGTCGGTTTCTCTCCTTTCACTGCGTCGACTCTGAGGATTGAACTCAGGTCATCAGTCCCAATGGCAAGTACCTTTACCCTCTGAGCCATCTTGACATCTGGGTTACAGGAATTTGGAAGACAAAATATGACAAGGAAGAGGCAGCTGTCTAGGATCCATTTGTTCACTCCATAGATGCCTATATTACACAGCGCCTCTGGTTGCACATGACAGTCATGTTCCTGGACTCCCAGGACCTCTGTGCAGCCAGCAGAAGACTGGCGGAGAGGTGAGGGGACGTCAGAGTTTGCTGGAGAGCCAGCTCGGATCAGCTTCCCTCTTTAGAAGCATTCAGGTAGGCATGGGAGAAAGCAAGGGAACGGGCTTCCAGGGTATCGGGAGGAAAACCTTCTCAGCACAGAGAGCAGCAGCGCTGAAGCCTGCATCAGCAGGAGCATCTTCATGGAGGAACTGGCGAGGACAGATGGCAGGAGTGCGCCATGGTGAGCGAGTAGAACCAGCGGTTACCCAGCGTCTGTCGGGACATCGGCAAACTGAGCTTTCAGCAGAGGAGGGCGGGCTTCGCCTTCATCTTGAAAGGCTGTGGGGTATAGGCAAAGCTAGTGACGGTGACAGGGGTCTGTTGCAGTCACCCTGAGGAGATGAAGTGGGAGAGTCACTACAGTGGCTAGATTCGGAAAACACCTGCAGTGCAGCGCCAGCATTCCCAGCTTACTGCCTGCGCAGTGCAGAAAAGGATGCTGGGATAGCCCCAACGTGGGGGGCTTGTGCTCCTGGGTGCTCCTTTCCTGGTCCTGTCTGTTTGGCATTGTATCTGTATAGGTGTGTCTCTCTTTAATTTGGGGACTCTTTTTTCATGTCAGCTACTAAATTAGGTTGACTATGTATAAGACATGTCACTCTATTCATTCAGTAGCCTGCTTTAAAAACAAAAACAAACAAAACCAACTTTTTGATTCTTTGTGAGTTTCACATCATGCACCGCAGTCCTACTTGCTCATCTCCCGGCCCCCCCCCCCCCCCCCCCCCCATCCCATCACATCCACTCTTCACCCTTGCAATCCACCCCCCCCCAAAATAAAAAAACACACAGACAAACAAAAAATAAAACAAAACAAAATCTCATCATGGAAGCTGTAGTGTGTCAGGGAGTGCCCCGCTGTACAGCACTCTGTCCACACATCTTCGCTTGCAAATGTTCACTGCAATGACTCCCTGGTTTGGTTCGAGATCTCTGGCTTCTGTGACACCATCAATACTGGATCGTCATCGGGACTCCTCTCACTTATCCTGTTGGTGCTCTGTGTCATGGAGACCCTGCAGCTTTGGATCAGTAAGACTGGCCCTTTCACATGTCCCAACTGTCCCATCCATCTGCAGATGACACAGATTTTGGGGTGGGCCAACTCAGAGGCCTGGATGTGCGTCAGGGTAGTAGCTGAGCTGGTCAGAGTGTGGCTCTCCTTTATATTCACCACCGGGGAGCTGCCGGTACTGCTCCAGCTAGGCCACCCAGTGCCACCATTGGCAAGGTCAGCTCTCCTGCTCTCATGCCCTCCAGGCCTGCTCACCATGCCTCCAGAGTGAGACCCACTGTGCTGCCCAGTCAAGACACCGGGGGTTTCACTGATTTTAGATCAGGTATGAGGAGTTGAAAGGTCAATTCAATGTTCAGTGCTGATAGTTTGGAGGAGTAGGGATGTTTCCAGTTGCAGGAGCTGGAGAGATGGTCAAAAGCACTGGCTGTTCTCCCAGAAGACCCAGGTTCAAGTCCCAGCACCCACTTGGCATCTCACAACCATCTGTAACTCTAGTCCTGGGGAATCCAGCACCCTCTTCTGTACCAGGCATGCATGTGGGGGAGTATATTGAAAATGTGTACGCGAAACATTCATACCCATTAAATAAAAATACATTTTAATTTTAAAAATTGGGCTGGAGAGATGGCTCATCAATTAAAAGCATTGACTGTTCTTCCAAAGGACCTGGTTCAATTCCCAACACCCACATGGCAGCTCACAACTGACTGTAGCTCTAGGATTCAACACTCTCACATAACATATACCCATACAGGCAAAATACCAATGCACATAAAGCAATTAAAAAAAAAAAAAAAA
Source organism: Acomys russatus (assembly GCF_903995435.1). Taxonomy (NCBI): domain Eukaryota; kingdom Metazoa; phylum Chordata; class Mammalia; order Rodentia; family Muridae; genus Acomys; species Acomys russatus. The sequence goes on from NC_067165.1 coordinate 23,081,399, forward strand.
AAAAAAGCTCAGCATGGTGGCGAGCAATTGAGGAAGAGATGCCATGACAACTTCCGGCTTTCACATGCACACGTACATAAACATGCACCTCTCTCTCTCTCTCTCTCTCTCTCTCTCTCTCTCTCTCTCACACACACACACACACACACACACACACACACACACACAAGATCGACCATCCCAAGGTGTTTGATGTTTTTTTTATTCATTAAAACTGGACATCACGTATGAAAAAAAATGTAAAGATAACGTGACGTCCCACCTTCCATGCTTCTGCCCATGCACTTGCTCCATGTGAGTCATGGACGCCGTTCACCTTAATGAACCAAAGATTGCACAGACCCAAAGCTGCCTTTCAGGCTTGGAGCAACGGCTAATCCACCCGATTCGCTCCCGATTCCCCAGCGTGAAAAGGACTAAGACGATGGAAGTCAGCATGGTGACATAAGAGCAAGTGCTGCGGGGTGGGAGTGAGAGCAGGTTCTGTGTTAGCCAGGACATTGCAAGAAGGGCTCTTTGAGAGTGACATCTGAGCGAATGACCAGACAAGAGCCACCATGTGAAGATAGAGATCAGTCCAGACAGTGAGCCATCGAGGAAAGTGCCGTGGGGCAAAAAGGAGCTTGTTATCTCTGTGGTTATAAAGAGGGCAAAATGGGGTTACAAGATACAGCAAGATTGACCACTGGAGCCTTGGCAATGAGGACAGATTTTATTTCAAATGCAGTGGGAGATTATTAAAGAGTCCCATCTAAGGGAGTGATGTAATCTGTTCATGTGTTTGAAAGATCACTCTGGCTTCTGAGAGAAATAGCCACTGGCAAATAAGACTGGAAGCAGAAAGACCAGAAAGGCTCCTTGTAGTCATCCAGGTGAGAGAGAGGGCTGAGCCGGGCAGTGGTGGCGCACGCCTTTAATCCCAGCACTTGGGAGGCAGAGGCAGGTGGATCGTTGTGAGTTCGAGGCCAGACTAGTCTACAAGGTGAGTCTAGGACAGCCAGGGCCATTACACAGAGAAACCCTGCCTCGAAAAACCAAAGAGAGAGATGGGGGGCGGATTGGGGGGGTGACCTGGACTATGATCCCAGGCTAATGGAGGAAAATTGAATCTGAGCTGTATTGAGAAGGCAGAATTCCCTATGCTTTGTGTCTTATTATAGGCCCAAAGCAAAGAGGCCACCTGTTGTGCTTAGGTTTGGGGTTGGTAGGGACAAAAGAGTGTTTGAGTAATTGGATAGATGAACTGTATGCCAAGATAGAGAAGGATGGGGAAGGCAGAAGGAAGGTTCTGGTATGGAAGCAAGAATTCCACGGAGAAGCCATTTACATGCCACACAGGTGGCATTCATTTAGCATTCTTTTGTTGAAAGTATCAAGCTTGCTTAGGTCAAACTGACCTAAGCAGGAAAGGAGATCTTGTTGGGTAACACTTAAGAATTATAGGCTTATGAGTAACTTGATGAAAGTGCAGTAGCTGTGGTAGACAGTGCTTTTGTCATCGGGTATATTGGCTATTTTTCTATTTCTGTAATAAAACCCAATGACTAAGGCAGCATTATTGTTGTTGTTATGATGATGATGATGATGATGACGGTCATCATCTCACTCTGTAGACCAGGCTGGCCTCGAACTCAGTGCTCTACCTATCTCTGCCTCTTGAGTGCTGGGATGAAAGGTATGTACCATCACGCCTGGCTGTGACCAAAGAAACTTATAAAAGAAAGAGTTTATTTGGCCTTACCTTTCCAGAGGGTTAGAGTCCATGATGGCAGAGTGAAGGCATGGTGGTACATGCAGAAGCTGAGGGCTCATGTCTTTTTTTGGGGGGCGGGGTTGGTTTTTGGGTTTTTTTTTTTTTTTTTTTTTTTTTTTTTTTGGTTTTTTAAGACAGGGTTTCTCTGTGTAGCCCTGGCTGTCCTAGACTCCCTTTGTAGACCAGGCTGGCCTCAAACTCACAGTGATCCACCTGCCTCTGCCTCCCAAGCACTGGGATTAAAGGGGTGCGCCACCACCACCTGGTGGAAGGCTCGTGTGTTAAGTCACAGGCACAAAGCAGAGAGAGTGAACTTGAAAATGATGAGTCTTTGGACTCTCAAAGCTTGCCTCCCATGATACACTCCCTCCCACAAGGACACCCCTCCTAAACCTTCTCAGACAGTGCCACCAACTGGGGACTAGTAATCCAAATGCCCAAGACTATGAGAGACACCTCATTCAAATCGAGACATCAGGGTCACATGGCACAGGCTTTTACACACTGAACCATCTCACTATCCCTGAGGTGGTTGGTACTGTCCATCAACTTGACAGCACCTAGGAATGACCTAGGAAACAAATCTCTGGGCACAGATGTGAGGAATTTTCTAGATTAGGCTAACAGAAATGGAAAGACCCACAGTAAATGTGGGTGGCCCCATTCCATGGGCCGATGTTCCCTGCTGAGTAAAGAGGAGAAAGCAAGCTGAGCCCCAGCATTTGTCACCTTCTGCTTCCTTACTGTGCACACAGTGTGACCATCTATCTTAGTGTGAGTTTTATTGCTGTGATGAGACACCATGACCAAGGGAATTCTTTTTTTTTTTTTTTTCTTTTTTCTTTTTCTTTTTTTTCCTGTTTTTTCGAGGCAGGGTTTCTCTGTGTATCTTTGTCTGTCCTGGACTCGCTTTGTAGACAAGGCTGGCCTCAAACTCACAGCGATCTGCCTGCCTCTGCCTCCCGAGTGCTGGTATTAAAGGCGTGCGCCACCACCGCCCACCATGCAAGGCAGTTCTTATAAAGAAAACATTTCACTGGGGCCGGCTTACAGTTTCAGAGGTTTAGTCCATTATCGTCATGGTGAGAAGCATGGCAGCGTGCAAAACAGACATGGCGCTGGAGAAGGAAGCGAGAGGTCTAAATCTTGATCAGAAGGCACCAGAAGGAGACTGTGCTCCTCACAGAGTATAGCTTGAGCACAGGAGACCTCAGAGCCTGCCTCCATAGTGATGCACTTCCTCCAACAAGACCACACCTCCTAATGGTGCCACTCCCTATGGCCAGCCATTCAAGCACACGAGTCTATGGGGGCCATACCTAATCAAGCCCCCCACACACAGCATCTGCCTTGTGACCCTGCTGCCTGATAGTTCATGCCATGATGGCCTGTAGCCTCAAACCATGAGCTGAAGTAACCCTTCCTTTCTTGTGTTGCTTTTGTTAGGCATTTTTTTTTTTTTAAAACAGAGGCAAGAAATAGAGCTAGAGCCAGGTGTGGTGGCGCACGCCTTTAATCCTAGCACTCGGGAGGCAGAGGCAGGCGGATGGCTGTGAGTTCGAGACCAGCTTCATCTACAAAGTGAGTTCAAGCCAGCCAAGGCTACACAGAGAAACCCTGTCTCGAAAAACCAAAATAAAATAAAAAAAGAAAAAAGAAAAAAGAAAAAAGAAAGAAACAGAACTAGTACCCCAAACCAAGGACAAGAAAAGCTGTTTATCACAAGAGCTAAAGTAACCTGTTTCTCGTTCTAAATTTCTCATCTCAGCTAACACCCTGGGTGATGTTAACATATCCCTCTAGGGACATCAGTCTCACTGAACCCCCAGTGTCCAGAAGTGGAAAGCGGACCACCCTCGGAGCTGGATAGTGACGTGCAGATCTGTTTAGTGGGTCTGACGTTTGACAGGTGCCCAACTTAGGCATGTCACGGATCCTCTCTGCGACTCACTTTTCCTCAGTGTAAATTAGTGGTTACATATATAAATTGAGTGGATTGTGAAAAATTTATAAAGAACTTAAGTCAAGCACAGAGTGGCACGTGCCTTTATTCCCAGTACTCACAGGCAGAGGCAAGTGGGTTCGAGGCCATCCGGCTCTACAGAGTGGGTTCTGGGCTAAATAAGTCTGTGTACTGCAACCCCGTCTAAAACACACAAACACACACACACAGGCATGCATGTACGCGCAAACGCACATGCACCCACTCACACAAATCACCACCAACAAGTACCCTGGTGCTGTGTTTTGATAAAGAGAGATATGACTGGGGTGGAAACAACCCAGTGAGTTGATCCTGCATGAACAAACAAGTAGGAAGAAGTTGGGGTGGACCCTAGGAGCAGGGAGGAAAAGCCAGCTCATGCGACGGGGGCAGGGATGCCTAGGGCTTTCTGCCAGTTCCACCTCAAAGCTGGCCTCAGCCCAGGTCTACCTGATCAGGGTCCTCCCAGGCTCCCCACCCATAGTCAGGACATGTCCCAGCCCGTACTCCACTCCTCTGCCTACAGCTGCCTCTTGCTGTAGCCCCACACATTCCTGCAGGACTGATAAGATTTTTGAAAGCCACACCCACTACCCACTGGAGCTAGATAGGGGTGAGGCACTCAGCCTTCCCTTCCGTGAGGCACTCAGCCTTCCCTTCTGCCCTGCAGGCCAACTGCTGACAGCCAACCCCCTCCCACCTCCATATACACATATGCCAATCTTTCCTAATAACCTTAAAGACCCCCGAATGGCCCCCTGCCTCTCTCCTGCTGATCCTGCCTCCTTGCACCCATCGGCTTGATTCTTTTCCTTCTTATGTGTGCTGACTAGTTTTTTTATTGTCAAGTTGACGCAAGCAAAGGTCATCCGAGAAGAAGGACTCTTCATTGAGAAAAATGCCTCCTTACGAGTGGCCTGTGGGCAAGTCCGTGGGGGCATTTTCTTGATTGATGGGCAATGTAAGAAGTCCCAGCTCACTGTGGCAGGTGCCACCTATGGACAGGCAGCCCCTGGCTGCGTAAGAAAGCAAACTAAGCGAGCTGTTGGGAACGAGCCACTAAGCAGGACTCCTCCATGGCCTCTGCTTCGGTTCCTGCCTCCGGGTTCCTGCCTTGAGTCCCTGCCCCCCCTTTCCTGGATGACGGACTAGATGGCTGTAAACTGGAATAAACACTTTTCTTCCCAAATTGCCTTTGGTTATGCTGTTTATCACAGCAAGAGAAGCCATAACTAAGACATCCTGAAGTCTACAAATTAAAAGAACATCTTGGCAAATGCAGCACTGGCAAGACCTTGGCTTGAGAGGCCTAATGGTGAGGAAGGTGCACCTTACCCTCAGACATTCATCTGTATTGTGACTACGGATACCAGGTACACAGGAGCCCAGAAGGAGACCCGGGTTACTATTATAGAAGTGTCTAGATAGTCCTGTGGAGTCTGATATCCTGCAGGCCAGACTCCCAAGGCCTCTTTTCTCAGACCCGCCCCAGTCAGCGCCACCTTCACAGACACTTCCTTGCCCAAGAGATATCTGCTAATGAGCACAGAACAACCAATGTTGTGGAGGGGCCCAGAGGAGAGGCCTTGGCTTCTGCAATGAGCGGGGAGGGGCTTTGATTTATCACTGTGGGCTCGAGCAAGCAGCCGAAGCCCCCCAAATTCCCTAGCCTCAGCTGGTGGTCACCTAAGAGAGACAGTAGGCCAGTAGTGATCTAAGTGAGATCTCCATGAAAGAATGTTCTGGAAGAGCTGAGCAGGAGGTGGCATAGCAGAAGCAGTCCTCAAACAGCAGTTGCTGCTATCTTTGTCAACATAACAAGAGCACAGCAGTCTAGAACTGTTTAGGCCCAGGCTGGAGATGAGGGAGGCAGCAGCCACAGCCTCCCCTCCCCAACATCGTGGAGTCCTCAGAGTGTGTTGCTTCTCACCTGCTGTCCCCTCCTCCCACAAAACCCCCACACATGCTTCCAGCCATCTCTTCCCTGCTGCCACACTGGTGTGTCATGTGATTCATTGTCCCTTAGGCACAGTGGTGCCATCGGGAAGCCATTTTTCTGGTTTACCTCCATGAGCCAAGTGAGGGCCTCTTGGGGCCTGCCTTGCTCCTAGCCTAAGGGAGAGGCAAGGTTACCTCAGCTAGAAAAATAGCCCTCTTGTCCCTGTCAGACCTGGAGTGTAGTAGCAATGTTGGGGAACAGTAGGGGTGGTGAGGAAAGGCAAGCGACGACCCCTCCCCCGGGGTCTGAATTAGTCTTAGGTAGCTCTTGTTCTGGGACAGGAGTGGGCTGAAGGTCTGTGAACCTGAGAGAGGGGAGACATGGCAGTGAGGACAGAGGACAGACTACACCATGACCCCTTGCTGCTGTGAGGGCTGGACATCCAGAGTCTCAAACTGAGCACAGTGCTGGCAGAACGCCCCATCCTCTTTGGCAAAACCTCTGTCCGTTGGGTCCCCCAGGTAGAACATTTGACAGCTCGTCAGCATCTGACCATTATAACCCAGTGGCCCCTCACTCTCAAGCCCTTCCCCCTAGTGTGTGGCTAGCCAACAGGGCTAGCCCGCAGAATTTAACCCTTTAACACACAGTGAGTCTGTTTAGACACAGAAACCTTTAACCTGGTCAGGCTTGAAAGGAACATCGCCTTACCTCCACAGGAGAAGCCAGGGCTTCTTGCACAACCAATGAGTGAGAGGGCAGAGTCTGGTGTGGGCTAGGCAGACACTGGCTCCTGCTTGCATTGGTTAGGTTTTCTCTGTCTCTGTCTCTGTCCCTGTCCCTGTCTGTCTGTCTGTCTGTCTGTCTGTCTGTCTGTCTGTCTGTCTCTCTCTCTCTCTCTCTCTCTCTCTCTCTCTCTCTCTCTCTGTGTGTGTGTGTGTGTGTGTGTGTGTGTGTGTCTGTTCAGATCTGGGTCTAAATCCTAGGCAGGCTGGATCTGAAAGTGAATCTTGCCCACTGCTGCCCTCCACTGACCAGAGGCAGAATTGCTCCAGGCTCTTGGGAATCCGACTTCAGACAACTCAAGGGACCCTCGGATACCTGATACTCTAAGTTAAATCCTTAATGAACAAAGAGCTCTTTAAAAGCCATAGAATAGAACGTCCAGGCATTCACTTTCAATCCCAGCACTTGAGAGGCAGAGACAGGAGAATCTCTCTGAGTTCCAGGCCAGCCAGAACTACACAGATCCAGACGAAAAGGTGGGAAACAAGCAATAGGCATAGACAGTCGATGTCACAAAAGAAAGCACCCAAACAGCCAATGAATCTGTGCTTGATTTCACAGATAAACAAATGGCAGGAAGAAGAAAAGAAATGATTGCCACCTGTCAGATAATTCCTTTTAGGGAGGGTCTTGAGAAATGGGCACTTGCTCGTTCTTGGTAGAGATGAAAATAGGTACCTACTTTATAAAGAACAATATCAAAATTTTAAAATACACATTTAAAACCTAATAATTCCACACCTAAAAATCAATCTTAAAAATTCTAAAAGGGAGCCAGGCGTGGTGGCACACGCCTTTAATCCCAGCACTCGGGAGGCAGAGGCAGGCGGATAGCTGTGAGTTCGAGGCCAGCCTGGTCTACAAAGCGACAGTCAAGATAACATAGAGAAACCCTGTCTCAGGAAAAAAAAAAAAAATCCAAAAGAAGGCTGGCAAGGTGGCTCAGTGGTAAAACACTACCTAGCAAGTCTCTACACCTGAATTTGATCCCTGGAACCCAAGTAAAGGTGGAAGGAGAAATGTAATACCACAAAGTTGTCCTCTGACCTCCACACGCATTCCTTAGAGTACATGCCCACACATCCCGCACACATACAATAATAAGTAAATAAACGCATGCAAAAAGACTAGGGCTGAAGAGATGACACAGCAGTTAGGAGCACGTCCTGCTCTTGCAGAGAACCTGAGTTTGATTTCCTGTAATTCCTTCAGGCAGCTCCCAACTCCAGCTCTAGGGGATCCAGTGCCCTCTCCTGGCCTGTGCTGGTACTGCACTAACATGCACATACCCACACATAGACCCATGCATATACTGGTAATCAAGGCTCACACCTGTAATCCCAGCATTAGGGAGGCAGAGGCAGGTGGATCACTGTGAGTTCAAGGTCAGCCTGGTCTACAAAGAGAGCCCAGGACAGTCAAGGCTACACAGAGAAACCTTGTTTCGAAAAGACGAATAATAATAATAATAATAATAATAATAATAATAATAATAATAATAATAATAATATAAAATAAAAATCTTCTCTTCTCACACACACAAAATCCCAGAAGATTCAGTGGGCTATGAAAAGATGACATGAAGTTGAGAGATGGAAGTAGCATGGGTGGGGGACAGCTATGGGAGGAGTTGGAGGGTTGGAGGGTTGGAGGTGTTGGAGGAGTTGGGGGTTGATATGATCCAAATAAATTAAGGCAATGGCCAAGGCTACACAAAGAAAGCCTGTCTTGAAAAAAATCAACCAGCCAACCAACCAAACCAAACCAAAACAACAACCAAAAAAAGGCAATGGCACCATCTTCCCCTCCTGGGGGTGTTCCATCAAGTCGGTCTAGGCTGCTGCTCCAGTGGTTCACAGCTCATCATGTGATCTGTGCAGGGCACGATCACACAGATCTGTTCCCTTACTGCAAAGTTTGTCTTTAATATTGTCAGCCTGTCTTGCAAAAAAAGTTCAATAAATTCATCCTCACAGTCTTCCACAATGCTCTCACGCACAGACGTGAGGGTGCCGCTGATCTCTGAGTCAGTTCAGATGCCCTGTAAGTCTTGTTTACTGGATTCTCCACTCCAGTCCACAACACCTACGCAGTTCTTGCGGTGGGTAGAAGGGTCAGTCTGTTCGCCATATTCCTTCACGCGATCACACACCTCCTTGAACAGCTCCATAGGATGGGCATCTCAGCGGGCACAACTGACTGGCTGCCATCTGGATTGATTCGGAAGAATCCATCTGAATGGTCTTCTTGGGGTCCCCCTGGGCAATTCCCCACTCTAATTCACCCACCAAAGCCCTACAGACTCCACAGTGTAGATCCTGGCTCCTTCAAGCCCGAGCAGTTCCCAGAAGGACCCCCAAAAGTAGGGCCAGACAACCCCAGCCTTTCATCTTTAGCGTAATGGGTCACTCCACCTCTGCTCCCACAGGTCGCCACCGTGGTCCAGGCACTGGAAAGCAGTGGACTCCCACTTTGTTTTGTTTGGCTCCCCCTTAGTGAATTTTTAAAATGCCAATGGAGGGACAGCAGGGAGGCTCCACGGATTAAGACTGCTGACCTGAGTTTGATCCTCAAGGCCCGTGTGGTTAAACTGATTCCAGTAAGCTGTCTTTTGACTTTAACATTTGTGGGCGATTCCGGTGCATGTGCGCGCGTGCGCGCACACACACACACACACACACACACACACACACACACACACACACACTAATATTTTAAAGAAAAGGGAGAAACATTTAAAGATGTTCATTGTGACAATGTTGACAGTCCATCTTACACAGGGAAATAGAAGCCACTCAGAGTAATGCTGTAAGCCTGGAAGGCTGAGACAAGAGGATCATGAATTCAAGACCAACCTGGACTACACAGAGACTGCACTATCTCAAAATAAAATGATTTTATTACTGTCATGTTATGAAGTGTTTGGGATCACATCTCAACATATAAATGTGCAGGGAATGTAATATAATCCGTAGTAATATATCACAAAAGTCACTTAGTAATAGAAACACTTAAGGCCTCCTGATTAACCGATCCCACCAACATTCCATAATAACTCGCTTTAGCCCTGGTAACAAGCTTTGCTCTAAAAACTTATTTTTACTTTGATTGGCTGTAACATAGTGTATGTGTGTGTGTGTGTGTGTGTGTGCGCGCGTGCCTTGGTTGTATGTATGTGCACCTTGTGTGTGCATGTACTGGCAGAAGCCAGAAGTGGGCATGGGATCCTTAGGGACTGAGTTACAGGGAGCTGTGAGCAGCCTGATGCTGGTGCTGGGAACTGAACCTGTGTCTTTTGCAAACAGAGCACGTGCTCTTAACTGCTGAACCATCTACCTAGCTCCTGTTATAGTTTTTCACTTTACTTTTAATTCATTTGTTTCTTAATATTAAAAGTGAGGGGTTTTTAGGGAGCATATGCCTCGGTCCCACTTTTTAAAAAAATCAGTCAATCTGAATGCCTCTGCTTTTAGATTGGAGTATTTAGGCTTTTTACATTTAATATAATTCTTACTATTTTGTTTCTATTTGTTATTTTTTTTAAGATCTATTTTATTTATTTGTGTGTGTGTGTGTGTGTGTGTGTGTGTACAGGTAGGTGTGAGTGTGCCTGTGCCCATGCACAAAGGCAAGAAGGAAGTGCTGAATGTTCTCAATCTCTCAATCTCACTCCGCCTCTGAGTCATGGTCTCTTCCTGAACCTGGGGCTCACATTTTCTTGGCTAGGCTGGAAGCCAGTAAGCCCCAGAAATGCTTCTATCTCTGCCCCTCCTTGGAACTGGGTTTCCAGGCCTGTGCGGGACGTCTGGTTTGCTGTGTGGAAGTCAAGCTTCACACTCCAGCTCTCATGGTTGTGCAGCAAGCTCTCCTAGCCAGCAAGCCATCTCTATGGTCCCTAATTTTGTCATTTGCTCTCCTTCTCTCTCTCTCTCTCTCTCTGCTTTAGGAATTTCTACAATTATATTTTATGTTATTTATTGGCTTACTAGTTATGTCAGTGTGGCTCTAGGAGCTGCTTTATGTACACAGTATACATATTAGCAACACAGGAGTGTCATACCTGGAGAAGATCATATCAGGAGTATAAAAACTAGGGGGTGGCTGCTCTTCCAGGGGACCCAGATTCAGTTCTCAGCACTGATATGATGGTTCATAACTGTTTGTAACTCCGGTTTCATCGCATCTGATGATCTGATGCCCTCTTCTGGCCTCTGTAAACACCACACACACCACACACACACACACACACACACACACACACACACAGAGGGGCGGAGGCAGGGGCAAACATACACCTAAAATTAAAATAAATTTACAGAGTATAAGAACTCATGACAGGAGAGTTGGAGAGATAGCTCAGAGGTTAAGGGCACTAGCTGCTCTTCCAAAGGTTCTCAGTTCAATTCCCAGCAACCACGTGGTGGCTCACAATCATCTATAATGAGATCGGGTGCCCGCTTCTGGCATGCAGGCAAACATGCAGGCAGAGCACTGTACACATAAAAGAGCTCATGACAATGTGTCCCCCGTGCCCTCTGGCTCCTGAGCTGCTGACACATATTTTATCCCTATTTATAACGCTGCAGGGATCATGTACTATTATCTCACTTTGAACAGTTCATGTTTTTTAAGTGACTTTAGTAATTGGAGTCATTATTTTGCCCACATAGCTATTGCTTCCATTTGCTTTTTATTTCTTTATATGGCTCTAGCTTCCCATGTTCTCCTGTTTTAACAACTTCCCTTCACATTCCCTGTAGGGAAGTATTCTCATGTATAAAACACTGGGTTTGATTCACCAGCACCATAGACAAAAATGATAAAATAAATAAAATCTAAAGATACCTAGAAGTTTTCTTCTTTTTAATCTAGTGATTTGTTTTTGGACAGGATGCTATGTGCTGTAAATTTTAGTTGCCTTCTTGGGTGTTGGGTATTTTTTATGCTATAAACTAAAGCTTTATTCTAAATGTGGCTAAGTGACTTAGGAATAACTCAATCCTGTTTGTCTTGCTCTTAACATGTTTGCCAGGATCAGCCTTTAAACACAAGTTAATTTCCCCATTGCTGAGGCCCAAGAATTCTATGGCTTTCTGCTCTGGTTGCCAGGCAGGGCAGTCTCCTCAGCGTAGGTGACCTGAGCAGACACTACATGAGGCCTGCCCCCCTCTCTGCTACTCTGTCCTACAGACTCCAGCTTCCCTTGCCTCCTTGGTCCCCCAACCCTGTCTCCTCATTCCTGGAAGGCATCCATGATGCAGCGTGGGCTCCCTTGCCTGGCCTGTGCCTGGAAACTTCCTCTAGGTCATCAGCAAGTGCATGGTGTGCACTCATCTGGCTTGTTTCTCTTTCCTTGGCTACCACTGCCCTTTGCCCGTTATCACCTCACATATTTTATCCAGGTTAGTTGTTTCAGGTGGGGACGTAAATCTACTTCCTGTTATTTCACCTTGGCAGGAAGATAATTCTTCCCTTAGTGAGGTTAGTGAGGTTTGTGGCTGTTGTTTGAGGTTTTTGTTTTGTTTTGTTTTGTTTTTGAGACAGGGTTTCTCTGTGTAGCCCTGGCTGTCCTGGAACTCGCTCTGTAGACCAGGCTGGCCTCAAACTCACAGCAATCCGCCTGCCTCTGCCTCCCAAGTGCTGGGATTAAAGGTATGTGCCACCACCACCCAGCAGGTTAGTGAGTTTTTAAAACATTTTTTTATTAATTCTTTGTGAGTTTCACATCATGTACCCCAGTCTCGTTCATCTCCTCATCCTCTCATATATGCCTTTTGCTCTTGCAACTGACCCTCCAAAATAAAACACACACACACACACACACACACACACACACACACACACACACACAATAAAGCATAGAAAACATCTCATCATGGAAGCTTTAGTGTGTCACAACGTGTCCCACAGTATAGCCCTCTGTCCACACACCTTCACTTACAAATAGTCATTGCAATGAGTCACTGATCTAATTTGAGATCTCTGGCTCCTGTGACATCATCAATACTGGATGTTCACCTGGACTCCTCTGGTTATCCTGTTGCTGCTCTGTGTCATGGAGACCCAGCTTTGGATCAGTAGGACTGGCCCTTTTACTCGTCCCAACCGTCCCATCCGTCTGCAGATGACATAGATTTTGGGGCCCTGGATCTGGACCTCTGTGGTAGCTGAGCTGGTCAGAGCACCAGCTCTCCTTCTTCTATACCACGAGGGTGAGCTCTCCAGCACTGCTCCAGCTAAGCCACCCAATGCCACCATTGGCAGGAGACAGGTTCAGCTCTCCTGCTCTCATGCCCTTGGGGCTGGCTCATGTGCACCCAAGCCTCCAAAACCAGCTCCACTGTGTTGCTGAGTCAAGGTGTAGGGCCCACTCTCCCAAGTGCTGCATCTTGAGAGGGGCTGGGACAGCTCTCCCACTCTCCCACCCTAGGGGCTCTTCATAATCCTCAAGCTGCTCCCTTTCTCTTCCTCTCCGATCTGACCACCACATACTCGCACGTTGTGGTGGCTCCCACTGTAGGCTGGCCACATGGCTGGTGGGCCCCTGGGCAACATCCTCCATCTGTGTTGTATGGTGTGGCAGCAAGCAGATGTCAATGGCCCACCTGTGTCATGCACTGGAGGTCAGGTCTGTGGTTGGCATGGTGGTCCACCGGTCTCTGCCTGTCTTCCTCTTCCTGAGCTGTGCTGTGCTGCCTGAATTTGATTTGATTTTTATAAGTCCTAGGCATAAGACAGCTTGGGCCACCAAGCCACGCATCAAGCTAGGATGAAAAAAAACAAAAACAAAACAAAAAAACAAAGCCTGCTATCTGCTCTGCCCCTGACTGATATGAGAACCCCACCACCAAGGTGTCTATTTGCCCATTGCCATGAGGCGTTGGTTGTGATAATTTTTTTTGTAATTTTTTTATAATAAAATTCAGACACAGACACAGATACCAGAATATGCCAAGCCCTGGATTTGGTCTTGAGGTATGAAAGAAAAAAGTGCAAGTCTCCCCAAAGAAGTGCAGTGGATGCTTTGAAGGGTTGACTAGACATAGATAGAGAACTGATAAACTCAGAGTGACCCCGAGTAACACCCCAAATGTAGACCAGAAGAAGCAGAAAGATGGAGCGATGCTGGCAGTCTAGAACATCAGTGCAGAACACGACTCCGAAGCCCATTCCATCAAATGTCGGCCCTGCCATTTGCTAGCAATAAAGTCTTAGACATATCCTAAACATATTATTACTTATTTTATGTATATGGGTCTTTTGCCTGCATTTCGTGTCTGTGCTCCATGTGCCAGAAAAGGGTGTCTGGTCCCCTGGGACTGGAGTTATAGATGGTTGTAGGCCACCATGTAGGTGCTGGGATTTGAACCTGGGTCCTCCAAAAGAGCAACCAGTGATCTTAATGCTGAACCATCTCTTCTGCTTCTCTTAGATGAAATTAAAAAAAAAAAATTGTATGTAGTTTTAATTTAATCACTTTGTCTAATTAACATATAATTACATTATTTCCCACTCCTTCTGCCTACCCCCCCATACCCACCCCTGCCATGATTCCTCCAAAATTTATGGCTGCCTTTTTTTTTTTAACCATCATTGTCACATATACATATAAGTGAATAAATATATAACTAAAACTTGCCGGTTCTGTTCAGTGTTCCAGTCCTAGGTGTATTTTAGCACCTCTTTCTGTTTTGATTTTTCTCACATATAAAATGGATATTCCTATGAAGAGTAGATGGATTTGCTGTTTTTGGTACAGAAGTGTCCACTAGTGAGGCTGGAGAGGTGGTTCAGTGATTAAAAGCTTTGGCTTCTCCCTCAGAGGACCTGGGTTCAAGTCCTAGCCCCTGCGTGGAGGCTAACAGTCATGTTTAAGTTCAGTTCCGGGGTGTCAGACACCCTTACACAGGCACTGTACACAGGCAGTGCGCAGACATACATGTGGACAAAACACTCATGCACATAAAAATGAATAATCCTTTCAAAAGTCCTCTAACCAGTATCTGATATTTCAGAGGAATGGGGAATAAGAAAGAGAATGAGACGTAATGGACAAGAAGTTACAGTTACTTAAGACCTGTAGATTGGTAGCTTTTGGAAGGAATACACAGAGAGGAGCAGCGTTTGAGGAAAGATAGGTAAAGAGTTTTCTAGAAGTGAAAACAAAAGAGCCCCCGAAATGCAACGACACATTGAGTTCTGAGTAGGACAAAAATTCCATTCCTAGACGTGTCGGAGAGAAATTACAAGGCAATGAAGACAAAGGGGGAAAACGCTGAGTAACCTCCAGAGAGGAAACGCCCACAAATAAACAATATTCTGTCTGAAGCCAATTTCTCAGCAGCAGCAAAAAGGGGCCAGTATGCTAACAGCTTCCAAGTGGCCGGACGACAGTCACAACCCTACGTTCAGCCAGCAGCAGGCCTTTGAAGACAAAGAGCACGTCAGATACACACAGACTGAATGTTTCTCCGTAGCTTCCTAAAAAGTGATGCTCGTTTTTTTTTTTTTTTTAATCTAATATTGAAACATTTGTTCAAATAATTTTTGAAGGATGACTGTTAGAAAAAAGTCATTAATGCCCTGTCTCTCACTTGCTGAAGCACTCAGAAGAGCAGGCCCTGCACCTTGCCTGGACAGCACAGTGGAGGTGCTGGCCCTGGCGGAGGGGGTGCAAGTGAGCCAGCCCGAGGATGAGAGCTTGGGAGGGGGTGGCCCCATTACTCATCTGCTGTGAGGTGGCATGGGTGCCAGGTAATGCCCTCCCCTCTCCCCACTCACTACCTGCAGTTAGTCCAGAGATCTGGCCTAGAGGACATGTGAGAGGGGGGCTAGCCCTGCCCCCTCAATGTCTGTAGCACTCGGGAGAGTGGGCCCTGTACCTCTCCTGGGCAACACAGTGGAGCTAGTCTTGATGTCAAAGGCACAGTGAGTCAGCCCCAGGATGTGAGAGCCTGGCCCCTCACAGTCTGCAACACTTGGGAGAGTGGCCCCTGCACCTTGACTGAGCAGCCCAGTGGAGCTGGCTCAGGAGGCTTGGGTGCAGGCATGCCAGCCTGCAGGGCATAAGAGCAGAAGAGCTAAACCTGCCTCCTGCCAAAAGTGCCCTTGAGTGACCTAGCTAAAGCAGCGCTGGAGAGTTGACAGGTAAGGGAGAGCCAACCTACTGACTACCTAAGCTACCACCCAAGCCCACATCCGGGGCTCCGAGTTGGCCCCACCCCAAAATCTGTATCATCTGCAAATGGATGGGACAGTCGGGACACGTGAAAGGGCCAGTCTTACTGATCCAAAGCTGTAGGATTTCTATGACACAGAGCAACGACAGGATACGTGGGAGGATCCAATATTGATGGCGTCACAGAAGCCAGAGATCTCGAACCAGACCAGTGACTCACTGAAATGAATATTTACAAGTGAAGCTGTGTGGACACTGTGACACACTACAACTTCTACAATGAGATTTTTCTATGGTGTGTGTGTGTGTGTGTGTGTGTGTGTGTGTGTGTGTGTGTGTGTGTGTGTGTTTTATTTGGCGAGGAGGTTACAAGAGTGAAAGGCACAGGGAGCTGAACAGGACTAGGGTGCATGATGTGAAACTCACAAAGAATCAGTAAAAGGGTTTGTTTTGTTTAAGAATCACATATCGAAATTAACGAGACCCCCAAATCTACACATCTCAGTGAGGTCATTCTGAAGCTGTGAGCTTAACGCTGGATTTCCCACGTTCACCACTACATACATATATAATTTTATGCACTTACCCACCACTAGAAATGAAAAATCCAGGACAGAGTTAGAATTAGAGAAACAATTAGCTTTACATCCTTGTTCATAGCTCCATTCAGTTTTTCAAAGTTCATAGCTTCTGTTTCTATTTGGTTCTCTTAAAAACCGTTTCGAAGTGAGCAATGCAATGCATCTCACCGGGGGCACTTTCACATGTGCTTTGCTCCTCCTGGTCCTCCCCTCCCCATGCCCTCTGTCCACTGGTCCCCTTCTTCCTCCTCATAGCTCCCCTGCTTTCATGTCACATTTATTCTATTACTCCCCTCCCTTAAGATCGCTTCCCTAGTTTCATCTTCCAAACATATGTATATGTATGCATACATAAAATTTAAGTCTAGTCGGCTGGGCAGTGGTGGCACACGCATTTAATCCCAGCACTCGGAAGGCAGAGGCAGGTGGATTGCTGTGAGTTCGAGGCCAGCCTGGTCTACAAAGCGAGTCCAGGACAGCCAAGGCTACACAGAGAAACCCTGTCTTGAAAAACAAAAAACAAAGCAAAACAAAACAAAACAAAAAATTAAGTCTAGAATTCAAAGTGACAACAAATACTGGCAAGGATGATAAGCCTTTATTCATTACTGGTGGGAGTGTAAACTGGTGTGACCAGTATGGAAATCAGTATGGAAGATTCTCAGGGAAAACAAACAAACAAACAAACAAAACAAACAAAAAACCAGAACTACCGTATGACTCAGCTATGCCACCCTTGGGTCTGTACCCCAAGGACTCTAAATGCTATCACAAAGACGCCTTATGTATTTAAGCTTACTCCTGAACTTTTAACAATAGCTAAGAAATGGAACCGGCCTAGAGGCCCAATAAATAAGCGGATGCCGAGAACGCCTTCTGATTCATAATTTTATTTCTTTTAAAAATATTGTTTTTATTTCAGTGTATGGGTGTTTTGCCTGTGTGTATGTCTGTGCACCATGTGCATGCGTGTACCCACAGAGGACAGAAGAGGGCATCAGATCCCCCTGGAATCTGGATTAGAGAAGGCTGTGAGCCACTACATGGGTGCTGGGCATCGAACCCAGGTCTCCCCGCTCCCGCCTCCCCCCGCAAGCACTGTTAACCCCTGAGCCATCTCTCCAGCCCCTAATTGTATTTCTTTTAAACATACTCGCATTAAAGGCTTTTCGTGTTGTTCTGCCAGCCTAATATAGGGAGCATGCGCCTCTTCAAGAGTGAACTTGCCCCTCAGCCACAGGGAGCGCTGCCAGCTGGCAACCTCAAGCTGAGGATGCCTTCAGGACTTGCTTCAGCTTCTGAGTCAGGGCCCATGTTCTTCCTTGGCAGCCCTTAACACTGCCTTGCCACGGGGGAGGGGCACTTTTTTTTACCACTGCTGCTCTGGATGTCGATGACAATATCTGTTCTGTGGTTCTTCTTTGCCCTTGTTGTCATGTATAGGCTCTCCCTCCCCGGCCTCGCTTGCTTCTCCCCTTTATGTGTGTAGTCATTGCCCGGGGATCCATCCAGACTCTTACTCCCTGGCAGACCCAACCGACACCGCACAGGACTTGTCTCCTGATCTCTTCTCCCAGCAGCCTTTCCCGTTCAGACTTTGTATTATTTTTACTATATCCTCTTTAGTGGGAGCTGTTTTCTGTGGAAGTCCTATCTACCCTACAAGGTGGAGCAGTGCCCTCCGTAGTTTCCCAAGCAGTCCCTTTAGTTTAATCAGTCCTAAGACAAATTTGATGTCTGTTTCTTGACTAAGGTTTCCCCCCAGGCACCAATATCACCATAACACAGTTAATGCAGATATAATCTCACACTCTACTAGTTCAGGCTGGGACTTTCGTTGCTCCCTGGTGCCTCTCCTCTACTTACATGCTTGGAGTTTGGCCTCATATTTGAAACTGTTTGCCAGGTATGGTGGCACGCATCTCCAATCCCAGCATTCAGGAGGCAGAAAGATTGCACATTCAAAGACAGCCTAGGCTACAAAACGAATTTGAGGGACTGGAGAGATTAGTCAACGGTTCAAGGCACGGAGGGCTCCTGCGGAGGACCGGAGCTCAGGTCTCAGCACCCACATCAGGCAGCTCTCAACCAGGCACAACTTCAGTTCTGAAGGATCCAACACCATGGCTTTGGTGGGCACTGCACTCAGGTACACAAACTGCATGTGTGTGTGTGTGTGTGTTAAAAACGAGCTGAATTTGAAGCCAAGCCTGAACTATATAGCAAAGCTCTTAAAATAAGTAAATAAAATAAAATTAATTTATGTTATATCCCGTGTTTCTACATAGAGCAAGAAATGACAAGGGTTTCTGATATATGATCATGTATATGATGTGTGTGCATGTATGTGTGCATGTATGTGTGCATGTATGTGTGCATGCATGTGTGCATGTATGTGTGCATGTATGTGGATACATATTCATATATGATGAATGATGTCTCATGCCTGTCCTCTGTATAAAAACACCATGTGGGCTCCAGTAAAACGCTTTGGCGAGTAGATGTGCGTTGGGAGGCAGGCAGAGCCAAGGCTTTCACAGAGGCTCTAATGAAAGGACAAAAGGGACATTGCTTCTGTGTCCTTGTCCAGCAGCAGACTTGATAAGGTCCAGTCTGGGGCCGAAGCCTGGTCCTTGAAGGACTTAAGGCTTCATTCGCTTCCTTGGAACCTGGCTTTTCTCCATGAAGGGCGGTGGTTATCCACCCCGAGGCAGCTGTGTCTGAGGGATTCTATGTTTTCTTTGCCAACAGTGTTTGATTTAGCTTCCTGCTGACCTTGCCCCCTGCAAATAGTATATGAGATGCCGCAGTTCTGGCACAGGTCTTTAACCCCAGCACTTGGGACCATCCTGGTTCACATAGTGAGTCCCAGGGCAGCAAGAGCTACATAATAGAGAGAAACGCTGTCTCAAAAAACAAATAAACAAAAACAAAACAAACAAACAAAACCAAGATGCTTAATACTTAATTCTTAATATAAATTATCTTGATACAAGAGTCTTACTAATTAGCTTGGCGTTAGTCTTCAACTTATGCAAAACCCTCCCATCTTTTTAATTCCCCATCGCTGATCCTCCTACTTAACACTTCACCCTTATTCCTGTGGGTTGGGGCACAGGTGCCTGTTGCTAACCCTAACAACCTGCATTCCATCCCCAGTGCCCACAGGGTGGAAGGAGAAAATCTACTTGCATAAGTTGCCCTCTGACCTCCACACCCTCGCTATGGCACGTGTGCCTCCCACACACGCAAAGTTGATAAGTAAACATAAAAGACACCTCACATGGCACACACTATTACTTTAAAATGTCTTTCTATTTTAATATCAGTTAAATTAAAAATTTATATTTTCATACGTGTTTAGCTGTTTCCATACAATTTGTTGACATGGTTCATCTTTTTAAAAAAATTCTTACTTGGTTATGAAACGATCATAGTGTCTCCCGGGAAGTGGCAGGGAAGTCACATGTATGCATCACTCAGTTTCTCCTATTCAGGACCCAGCCCTTAAAACAAGGGGTCCGGGACTCAGCTGTGGATGGAGGTGGTTGCAGAACCTGGCAGTTTCCCATTCATACCCCCTGTGCCTTCCTCCTGCCTGGCGTGTCCACCAAAGACACTGAGTGTTGCTATATGAATGCCCTGCTTTCTTGCTCCCGACATAGGGTTTTTCTGAGGCAGATTTTGCATGTTTCATTGCTGAGCAGCTGTTTTTCTTTCTCTTATCGTTTCCCGTTTCTCTCCCGGTGTAGCTGACTCCCCCCCCCCCCCCCCCGCCCCTCTGGAATGCTGGTTTAATTCAAGTCTTTGTCTTGGGTTTGGCTTCTGGTTTGTTAAGTAAAGCCAGCTTGTGCCATAAGTGTCTTTTTGAAAAAACAGCTTCTGGACCCAGTGAGACGGCTTAGCAGGGAAAGACGCTTGCCACCAAGACTTAAGACTCGGTCCCTAGAACCCACGTGGCAGAAGGGGAGAACCAACTCCCCCCCCCACAAGCCATGGCACATGCACACATGAACACAAATAATAAATAAATGTAATTTTAAAAAATTAAACATGCTGGGTCCTGGTGGTGCACACCTTTAATCCCAGCACTCGAGGAACAGAGGCAGGTGGATCTCTGAGTCGGAGGCCAGCCTGGTCTATAGAGAGTTCCAGGACAGCCAGGGCTACACACAGTAACCGTGTCTCAAAACAGAAAAAAAAAAAAAAAAAAAAAAAAAGTTTTTTTTTTAATACAGAGCTTGAGAGATAACTCAGGAGAGATAACTCTGCTTTTCCAGAGGACCTGGGTTAGAGTCCCAATACACACATGGTGGCTCATAACTGTTAACTCCAGTTCTGGGGGATCTAATACCCTCTCCTGGTCTCCACAGGCACCTGGTGTGTATGTGGTATACATATGTGTGTGTGTGTGTGTACATATGCAGACAAAATACCTATATATGTGTACAATAAAATAATTTAAAAATATTTTTTAAAAGAAGGTCTTTAGGATACATTCAAGAACTGAGTAACTGCCAGCCAAGGGCAGCAAGTCCTCCCTTACCTAACGTGGACTCACGTGTGGTTAACTGGGACTAAGATTTAAGCATAAGGAGATATAGGGGTTACATATCTCTGCCTACCACCCTTTTTCAGAGAGCAGTAGCCCCTTCCCTTGCCTGGGGGGTCAGGCAGGGGTCTCCTGATACCTGCTCTCCTCGGGACCTGCTGCTCCCTCCTCTGTGTCTTTAAGCCAGTGACTAGGGTCAAGTCTCACAATGTCACCCTTAAGAAATGCTACCTACGCCCTGGGGAATTAGATTCACTTAAAAAATAATTTCAGGCCCCAGTTAATAGGCACTAAGAGAAAGCCGAAGGGCAAGGCTGGGAGTGGAGATTGAGTGTTGAGTGGGGAAAGGAACGGAGCAAAGAGATGGGGAAAGGACAGTAGGAGTCGAAGTGATTTCTGGGATATCGGAGGGAATCCGATCGGAGTTCTCCAGGGCACAGAGATCCATCTCAGCTCTTGGCTTAAGCTGAGACTCTAGGGAAATCATTGGTGAGTATGGATAACATTATTAAGTGTAACCAGAACGGTAGAAAGAGTGCTCAGGGCGCCGTAGAGATGGCTCCGTGGCTGAGAGCAAGGAGAAGCTGAATTCAGTTCCCAGCACCCATGTCAGGAAGCCCACAGCTGCCTGTGACTCGGGCTCCAGGAGTTTCTGGCATGTTCCTCTGAACTCTATGGGTACCTGCAAGAGAGAGGGGGTGGGGATGGAAATAATCTTTTTAAAGGAGTGCTCATTATCCCACAGGAAGCAACCGCAGGAAAATACCACGGAAATGCTGGTCAAACAACAGACGAGGGCAACGCGTTCAAGTTTAGACGCTTAGGGGAAGAGTTCCAAGAGCCTAAAACTCAGGGCTCGGAGGAGAGGATGGGCAGCGATGTGTTGGGAACCGGTGCTACAAAGCGTTGGGAAAACTGCAAAGTGGGTTCAGCTGCTGCCAAGGGAGGCACTGCTGCTGCCAGGGCGCAGAAGAGTTGCCAGGGCGACGCTACAGGAACAGGAAGCCAATGGAGACAAGCAAGTCGCCTCTTGCTGCGGCAGCTTTCCCAGCATCTGTCCTGCACTCTGTCCTGGCAGCGTACATCGGAAAGCAACTGTGGTCTTCTCAGCCAGCTCCAGCGTCGCACAGCATAGTATTGAAGGTGGATGTGGCATTAAGAGGCAGTAGCTTAGCTAACAGAAACACTGATGAGCATACACGAAGGGATGCGCAGGCTTTCAGAACTAGAGGATGCAGTTGAAAGGATCAGAGATGGGACCCTGCTGGAAGGAATACATTGCTTAAAACCAGAGGGTCCCTTAGGGGATGGAGGCATGGCTCAGCTGTTAAGAACACTGGGCACCGCTGGGCATGGTGGCACATGCCTTTACTCCCAGCACTTGAAAGGCAGAGGCAAGTGGATCTCTGTGAGTTCAAGGCCAGCCTGATGAGTGAGTCCAGGACAGCCTGGGCTACACACAGAGAAACCCTGTCTGGAAAAACCAAGAAAAGGAAAAAGAGAGAGAGAGAGAGAGAGAGAGAGAGAGAGAGAGAGAGAGAGAGAGAGAGAGAGAGAGGGAAAAGGAGCACTGGGCTGTGCTTCCAGAGGACCAGGGTTCAATTCCCAACTGACTGTGACTCCAGTGCCAGGGGAATTGATGTCCTCTTCTGCCCTCCACATATGCATATGTGTATACATATGGGACATACACATACAATGCAGACAAAACACCCATACACATAAAATAAAATAAAATAAAATAATAAAATAAAACAAACCAGAGGCCCCACCAGCTATGTGCCTCCCCTCTCCCCCTCCCCTCTCCCCCTCCCCCTCCCCCTCCCCTCTCCCCCTCCCCCTCCCCTCTCCCCCTCCCTCCTCCCCAATGTTTCTTTCACCGGAACAAACAGGAACGAGCCCGGGAATGACCAAGCAGCTCACCAGTGCCTGTCCCTGCCAGGCTAGATGGGAAGCAGGGGAGGTGGCTGCAGGGGCCAGGTGGTGGTGGCACCTAACCCCTCAAGAGCAATGTGGATGCCACCACCGGCAAAGTCAGAAAGCCATCCAAAGGCCCTTCCCCCACAGGAATCTGTGGGAACCTGGGAACCCTAAACTGAGGTCAGTGGGCACTGTTGGCCAAACAGACTGAGAGCATGTGATCTAAAGGCCCAAGGAGCCGTCGCCATTGTGTGTGTGTGTGTGTGTGTGTGTGTGTGTGTGTGTGTTGCACACATGTGTATGTGAATGCTCACATCCATGCATGCATAGGGTCAGAGCAGGATAGTGGGTGTCCAGCCTTATCTGCTCCCCTCCTATTTTCTTGAGACAGAGTCTCTCACTGAGCCTGGGCCTAGGTCGGCAGCCAGAAAACCCCAATGGTCTTCTGTCTCCATGTCTCACAGTACCGAGGTTCCAGGCACTCGCACAGCCACTGCTAGCTTCCCACCTGAGTGCCCCAGATTTGAACTCGGGTCCTCCTGCTTGCATGATGCACACTCTTCTCCACTGCGCCATTCCCTCAGCCCCAATGGGCCCGATCTTCCATCTCTTTAGGGGGATTTCAGTTGCTCTGATTCCAAATGGCAAAAAGCTGTGCCACACTAGGTGAGAATGAGAGGATGAGAGACAAAAAAGATTCAGGGCTCTGACCCAACTCCTAGGGACAGAGTAACCCAGGCCATGGTAAGATCCCTTCCAAGGAAACAGGCAAACGCTTACCCCCTAGAGAGAGGCATTCAGTGGGCTTCTAGGCTTTAGAGACAGGGTACACCTGATGTGAGAATGACGCTCCAGTCATTTACTGTGTGAATGCTGCCCATGTGACAGAAGTGTCCCAGTGCACAGGGATACACTGTAGAGCCCTTGGCAAGCCCCTGTAGGAGTAAGAGCAAATGCTATGGTGCCCAGGGATCCAAGGACCAGTACTCATAGCACTGCCTTTTTTTCTTTTTCTTTCTTTCTTTCTTTTTCTTTTCTTTTCTTTTCTTTTTTTTTTTTTTTTTTTTTTTTTTTTTTTTTGAGACAGGGTTTCTCTGTATAGCCTTGGTTGTCCTAGACTCACTTTGTAGACCAGGCTGGCCTGGAACGCATAGGGATCCACTTGCCTCTGCCTCCCGAGTGCTGGAATTAAAGGCATGCACCACCACACCTGGCTAAGGCGTTGCTTTTAACAGATCCTAAGCAGTTAGCCGTACAGGAGCTGACCAGGCATTGTGGACTGTATGTTGTCAGCCCCACCGGACCAATCAGGCACGTGCACAGCAATCCAGAGCAGGTTGGGAAGGGAGCCTGCAGGCCCAGCGGCAAAAACAGACTGTGGAAGCCAGACCAGCAAGCCTGTCTTATTGCTTCTGTTTACACAGGAGCCTCCTCTCCCAGACCCATGAACTCATTGGGTCCTTCTGACCATTTGACCCAAGGGTGAAGAACATCTGGCCTTGTCTTCTGGAGTGTGAAAAGGCCATAGAATCTCGAGGTGGGTGTGTAGTGTCGACATGGGCAGAGCCATGTCAAGGACCAATCCCTATGGGAATTCAGCCTTTCTCCAACTCGGAGCCAGGCTCAGTGTGGTAGGCAAAGCTCCCCTCTGGTCCAAGGACAGATGTTGTCCGTGTCTCCTCCCAGGTGTCTACAGCCTGAGTCTGCTCACCTTCAGATGTCTCCTACCAAGACTGGCTAGCTCCTCCTCACCTGAACTGTACATGATAAAGTCACTGAGGTTCCAGGTTCCTGCAGAGTTGGCACCACTCCATCAGAGAGTACACAGCCTACTCGATGGCGGCTTTTCTGTACTGTGTCTGTGTGTCTGTCCTTTCTTCATTTCCTCACTGTTCCAGGTGCCAAGCCATGCTGTATGTTGTACCTGGAGACTGACTGATGGAAGGGGGGGGGGAAGAAGTTCTTCCTGCCTTACAGCCCCTCTCAGGGTTCCTGAGGAATGGTGCTCAGGGAAGATCTCCCTCACCCCAGGAGGCAGAGCTTCAAGCTGTGTGTAAATCAAGTCATCGATTTGCTGTAGAAAGGAAAGTTAGCTTAAGGCCAGGGTTCCTGAGCAGTTTGAATGTTTGGCCAATCAGGAACCTGTGAAGAGTGAGATTTTTAAAAATTACACATTAAGGGCCAAAGAAAAAGCACAAGGGACAAACAAGTGAGCCGTGATAGAGATGTGTGACCCTCTGTCTTGTTTTTTAATGTCTGCCAAAGACCCCTTTAGGGTGGGCTTGAGTTGTCCTTAATGCAATTCTATCGCTTGAGCCAAGAGCACTGTGGTTGGACTGAGTGCCAAGAGACCCCTGTCACCTTTCTTGTTAACCACTCACCTGGTAAATCAATGCCTCCTATCTCCAACGTTTTACAGTCTCTGTAACGGATGCCGGTCCTAGGTCTCAGAGGCTAGGGAGAGAACACAGAGCACCTGTGCACAGCTTAACTCAACTTAAAGTTCTATCTGGTCCCTGGCAGTTTGAGGCTCCTCACAGCTGGGAGACCCATGGGCAAAGAAAGGAGCCTGACATTAGTGAATTAAGTTGCCTGTACTGCCTGGGGGAGGGAGGAGGAAGATGAGATGACTAGCTACAGTGTTAGCAATGAGGGCTAGAGCTTGCCCTGCTCTCCCCGTCCTCTGACCTATTCTCTGTGTCTCTCCCTCTGTCTGTCTGTCTGTCTGTGTCTGTCTGCCTGTCTGTCTGTCTCTCCCATCTCTCTGTCTTTCTCTGTGTGTCTCTTTTCTGTCTGTCTGTGTCTGCTTGTCTGTCTGTCTCTCTCTCTCTCTCTCCCTCCCTCTCTCTGTTTGTCTCTCTCTCTCTGTCTCTCTGTCTCTGTCTCTCTCTCTCTCTCTCACACACACACACACACACACACACACCAGCTTCCCTAATTCTGAGATTGCGCATGTGTGGCATACAGCCCAGATCTTCTCCTTTTAAAACATTGTGAATGACGGCCACCACCATGACGGTGAAGCAGTGACCGCCGGTGAACTTACTATGGGAGTGACAGAATCCGAGCAAGTGCAAGAGGGGAGGCCACAGCAGCTTCTGTCGCTGCCCTGTCCTTACTGTTCACATCTGCCAGTGGGTCCCCAAGCGTGGCAACTGCTAGTCCCAGAATGACTGAGAGCTGCCTGAAGTGTTGCTCGCTGGTGTCAAGGAATCAGCCACTTCTGGGGGAGCTATCTCCACACTCTGAGATGGCAAGTGAGTACCCCCAGCTCCTGCACCTTTCCAAGGGGGTGAATCTGAGATAAGTGTTTTGTACCAGTGCCCAGGGCTCCTTGCAGAGTAACTTTGTAGCTGTCCTCTGTGAGAAGAGCGTGCCCTTCCCCACCTGGATCTCCCACTTCCCAGTCCCTGGTATTTGCTCTCCCCGAGCAGTCTTTACTGCAGTCTTTCTCTGAACTCAGCTCTTGGAAGAAACCACACTAAGACACTCTGCTTTAAAGAGTAAATACACTGCTATTTTTAAAGATCTCCTCACACACACCCGCCCCCGCTTTCTCTCTCCAATCCCCCCACCCTCGTGTGTGTATGGTGTGTATTTGTATGTGTGCTGTGTGTGTGTGTGTGTTTGATTTGTGGTGTGTGTAATGTAGTGTATGTATGTGTGTGCTGCGTGTGGATGTGTGTGGTGTGTGTGCATCTGTGTGCTGTGCGTGGATGTGTATGGTGTGTGGGGGGGGTTGTGTGTATGTGCGGTGTGTGCGATGTGATGTATGTATGTGTTTGCTGTGTGTACATGTGTGTGGTGTGTGTGTGTGTTACATGTGGTAAAGGATACTACATCCTTCTGATGGCGGAGCCATGAATATTTTAAATTTACTCAGCTCTGTCCTCAGTTTGTTTTCATAAAGCAGCCCCTGCACAACAGAAGCTATTTTTAATTGGCAATTAGGAGATTATTGGTGGATTCAGTGGAGTCTCAGGCAGGCACATGGCAGGGGAGTAGGGTGCAGATGATTCTTTGAAGAATCCGGGCTAAAGAAAGGGGTTGCAGGGAGAGGGTGTAGCCAAGAGGGACAGCCACGGTGTGGCAACTGTGGAATGTCCTTTATGGGAGAAACTTGAGCATGTTTATGGGCTGAGGAAAAGCACCAATAGCAAGGATGGAGGAAGCAATGTGGTCAAGAACAAGTCTTTCTTTCTTTCTTTTAATATTTTATTTAATTTCTGTGTGCTGGTGTGAGGGTGTCAGGTCGTGGGGTCACAGACAGTTGTGAGCTGCCATGTCAGTGCTGGGAATTGAACCCGGGTCCTTTGGAAGAGCAGGCAGTGCTCTTAACCACTGAGCCATCATCTCTCTATCCCTGAGGCTGGGTACTTCTCTAGATGCCCTGCCAGGTCTGGAAATGGAGACGCCTCATCCCGGGGCTCTACTCCCTCTTGGAGTGGGAGGCAAGGTCACCGCTGAGGAGCAGCAGGGTGTCTCGCTGAGTTAGAAAAGTCAGGATAAGGCTTCGGGTGACCAGGAGGGGTGGAGGTCGGTGGAACCGGAAGACCCCTGGGAGTCTTGCAAATGGAGCGGATAGGCAGACTGGGCAGGGAACTTGGTGCTGATTGCTCAGGCTTGGCATAAGGATGCTTCTGTTGCCTATCAGATTCAGCTGCACAAAGGCCGCTTGGGGAGCTCTGAGCAGTTTCCCACTCTGCAGTCTTAGAGAAAACCGTCAACACCGGAGGGCTGCTCCAAGGTTTTCATGAAATAATGGCATGAAGCACAGAGACCAGTGTATGTTCCAAGAGGGTCAGTCGGATCTTCACCCTCCTCTCCCCCTGCCAATGGCCTGCCTGAGCCAGTGTGACCTAAACGGAAAGGGACGTGGGTGCTAGTACCTTGCATAGATGCAGCTGCCTCTCACTAATCATGGTAGTTATGGTCTATAAAGTCACTGCAAGAACTGACTTTGCAAATACTGAGTCATTGCCTGAGAGGAGACAAGGGCTGGCTTCCTGCAAGCCCATGAGCACATTTTCAGCCACTGATCAATACGTAACTTCATTTTATGCATATTTCCATTTAAGGACACTTTATTTAAAATACCCAGCCATCCTTCAAGATCCTTGGGGACTCTCTTGTGTCAACATGGGAAATGGCATTGTACTGTATATAACCTATACACTGCTACCCATAGATTCAAATAATCTCTAGACTGCTTGTAGCATCTGACATGGGAAAATAGAGTGACATATGAATTGAAAATAAATAGTTTTAGATCCCTAAAGAGAGAGGACAGTTTAAAAGTCTGTTCATGTTTAGCATTGATTTTCCCCCCCAAATATCTTTGACCTACAGTTGGTACCTCAAGTATTTGTTTTCAGGTCACAGATTTCAAGAGTAGGTGAATTTGCAAATATGAAATCCAGCAATAACAAGTCTCATTAAATCTTCATTTTCAGGCTGGGCATGGTGGCACATGCCTTTAATCCCAGCACTTGGGAGGCAGAGGCAGGTGGATTGCTGTGAGTTCAAGGCAAACTTGGTCTACAAAGGTAGTCCAGCACAGTCAAGGACACACAGAGAAACTCTGTCTCAAAACAAAACAAAACAAAACAAAAGCAAAAAAAAACCCACAAAAACTTTATTTTTCTCATTATAAAGAAAATAGAGCTATATCATGTGAAAGTTAAAGTCCTTCATAATTCCAGCCCACAGATGGACACACTTAGAATTGCTACATGGTTTTGTAGAACATTAGGTCTGAAATTCATGTCTGTGTGTATGCATAAACCCACATGTGCTCCTGTCTAAGTGTCAATATATGTTTGGGCTTTTGTTGTTGTTATTGTTGTTGTTTTGTTTTGTTGGTGTTTTTACTCGATATTATCTCTAGGAGAGCTCCCTTTTCCCCTCCAAAAAAATCCTGAAGTTATTTCTTAGAGTACAAAGTATTTCTTAGAAACAAGTGGCCTGTGCTCTAGTCAGGATCTCTGTCTTAGCTTGTTCATTCACATCCATGTTGCTGGGCAGTCCCACTCCACACCGTCACTCAGGAGCCCAGGTTCCTTCCATATCTTTGCTCTATTAGACTCTTGTGATTGAAACCAAACCCATGGCATATCTGTGTTCCAACTCAAGGGGGACACAGCACAACAGAAGAGCAAAAACTCATTGCCTTAAAGCCTGTTTCTATTTATAATCCACTCGGAAGAACTTGGTTGCCACAGCCACACTGTGCTGTGAGGGGAGCTGGAAAGATCAGTTTCTGGCGTGCCAGCTCCTCCCCCAATTGCTTCTTTACTACATCAACAAATAGGAGGAAGGCTTTTGATGGGCAGCAGCCAGCAATTCTACTCCGTTTCCGTATTCTGCATCTTGGTACCTTCCTTTGTAAAATGGGAGCATCATCTAAACTGGGTAAGACTGCTTTGAGACTCATATCCAATAACTCACTGTGTAAGCGTAAAGAATTGTCTCCTTGATCTGTCATCAAGTCTGCCACCTGCTAGTATATTTCACACCTTAGTTAAAGGCCTGCCTATATCAGTAAATACACATTGAACAGCAAAGCCCGTTTTATATATAACCAAGCCCCTCCCCCCTTTTCCCCCAATTTCTCTCCAGTTGCTTCAATAATTTAAGACTTTGCTCTGTTTGGAGAAAAAGAGTGATGGGGAATATGTTTTAATGCATCACACAGGGTTCTTTAGGGTGCCAAGTGACCGTCTGCCACTATGAGACTTGCTTAAGCAATAAGATGGACCGTCTTACACATCCAAAAGTCCAGGCTCTGCACCAAAGCAACAGTTCCTCTTCTTCCTTTTGGGCTCCCTGGGCTCTCCACTCTCCCTAGGGCATTGGGTGCATGCTCAGACTATACTCAGACAACTCCCTCCTGGAGCTGGGCTGGGGTCTGCACTCCTGTGATGATACTGGAAAGAGAGTCACTTGAACAGAATCCGGGCTCTGGATGTAGAAGGAATACCTGTCACATGAGCAGACAACGTGTCTCTCGCAGTGGTGAAATAGGAGTCAGGTGAGGGTAATGGAGGGTGTATACACAGAATCAAATGTTTCTTTCTTTTTTAAAGATTTGTTTATTTGTTATTATGTATACAGTGCTCTGGCTGCACATACACGTGCAGGCCAGAAGAGGGCATCAGATCGCATTATAGTATAGCTGGTTGTGAGCTATCATGTGGTTGCTGGGAATTGAGCTCAGGACCTTTGGAGGAGCAGTCAGTGCCCTTAACCTCCGAGCCATCTCTCTAGCCCAAATGTTTCTTTCTTAAATTGTACTTAGGTGAAGTTTAATCCTGGGGAAGACACTTGTGGAAGAGGCTGGCGCTGGGGGCCATTCAGCCGCGTAGTTGTTTCCTCTGGATGAAGTATTTCTGCCAAGAATGAGAGAAACTCATCAGATTCCAAGATTCGAAAGGCTCAAGAAGCTCAGACAGTTACACGGTCCACTAAACCCCAACCCTAGGGTAGAGCATCCTTAAGTCAATTGATAAGAAGAGGCTCCCAGGTGTGCTGGATGCCCTCAAGCTGTGCAGGGAGCCCTAAGGATGCAACACTCATGAGCTGTCACTCATGCTGGGGTGGGATCCTCACCAATTCAGCTGCCTTTGAGTCACCCCTGCTCCTTTAACTAACCCCAATAAACGAGCTGGTTCACTATACCTTAGGTGCCCAGTCTGGGGTGAATAACCCTTTGTTCATGTCTCTACAAGAAAAGTCATGCAATACGCTCTCAATAGTCCTCTCCATCACAACCACCACCTTTTTTTTTTTTTCTTTTTTTTTTTTGGCTTTTCAAGACAGGGTTTCTCTGTGTAGACTTGGCTGTCCTCGACTCATGTTGTAGACCAAGCTGGCCTCGAACTCACGGAGATCCGCCTGCCTCTGCCTCTCGAGTGCTGGGATTAAAGGCGTGCACCACCACATCCATCACCCTCTTTTTATCCTCTACTAACCTTTACAGTGTCTACATTTTTAATCTGATGGCCTAACCCTGACCCACCATCGGGGTCCCAACTGGCCTCTTACAGACACCAGGACAACAGCCACCTCCCTGGGAGGCCAGCCTTTCACCTGTATATTTTCCCTCCTGTCTCTACATCTTTGCTTGTGCCCAGCACTGCATGCATGGAAAGGGTCCCTTAGCCTTCGCTGTACTGATGATGTAATGAGCAGCCAGCACTTCAAGAAACCCAAACCAAGACAGTTCATTTTCTTGCTTGAAAGCTCAACACCTTCAAGAAATTCTCCACTAAGACTCCCATGCCTTTCACTTTCCCCAAACCTTTCTCATTCCAACAGTACAGAACAGCCTGCAGTCTCGTGTGCTTCCCTTTCATGCCTCTGCGCTCTTGCTCTCTCCCTCTCCCTCTCACCTTCTTAGAAATCCCTCACTTCTCCATCTGGCACAGATGACAAGGTCTCCCATTATACTTTTTTTTGTCTCCTACTCTACCTCCTTGCACAGGCGCAAACACGAATGCATACACACCATACACGCGCGCGCACACATAGAGAGAGAGAGAGAGAGAGAGAGAGAGAGAGAGAGAGAGAGAGAGAGACAGCAATGCAGAAACATTAGATGAATGGTAAGCACCCTCGAGGCCAGACATTAGCCAGGATTCTCTGCACAGTCTTCTACTAAAGACTTGGAAAGCGAAGAGGAAATAAGACCGGAGGGTTTAGAAGTGTGGAGCCTTTGAATTTAGCCTAAGCCAGCATGGCAAGTCTCCAATTTTATCACTACAATCTATGCAAACGTTATATTATTCTATGCAGACCACACAGCACCGTCTTATCTTAATACTCAGTATTATTTTCCTCAAACCTTCAAACTGATCATCCAGAGAGATGCTCCTTACTTAGACACTATCCTCTCACTTTTTCTGCATTAGCTGTCCTCTCGCCCCTGCCGCCAGGACCCTAAGCAAGCCTAACAGCTGTGCAGGCCAGGAAGAAACAGCTGGTTTTCATGTCCCTGGGGGGTCAGGAGTACAGCGGAGGCGAGGCGGGGTCTGGAGCCTAAAGGCCCCTCCCCTCCCCCCGCCCGCCGCGGGGGCGGAGCGGCTTGGGTCCCGCCCGCGGGGGCGGAGAGGGAGCCCGGGCGCCGGGCAGTTCGGCTGGGCTGGTTCCGGGTTGAGAGGCTGCTCTGGACCGAAGCGGTGGCCGCTGAGCTGGTGCGGGTAAGGGGCCGCGCGGGGCTGGGATCTGCGGCCAGGGTCGGGCAGCTGAGCGGGCCGGCACCCCTCCTCTGCTCTGCCGGGCAAAGCCGCGGTGCGGCTCGGTCCGGCTGCTCTGTCCCGCAGAATTCCCCATCCCCAGCTCGCCCCGTTCCCAAAGCTGTCCGGGTCCCGGGATTCCAGCCCCACTGTGGCCTCCGCCCCCCTTCGGGATCTCCTCCTCGCAGCATCTATCCCTTGAGACTGTCTGGTCCTTTAGACCCGCCTCGCCTGGAGCCCCTTCCCTGGGACGCCCTCGGCCTCTCTCCTCCAGCGCCTATCTCTGGTGGCCATCCAGTACCTCGAAACCGAGCTCCAGGGCTCGCATCCCGCGTGGCCCCCACTCGGCACCGAGCCCTCGCGCCCCCCGCGTCACAGACAGTTCCCCCCGCTCTCCCGGGCGCCTGTCGCCGGTGCCTCCCTTGGCTTGGCCCCCGGGTGACGCCCCCGATCGCGCCGCGCCGGCCGCCGGCCTCCCCGGCTCCGCTCCGTACCGCCCCCGGCGCCATGGCGTGCAGCCTCAAGGACGAGCTGCTGTGCTCCATCTGCCTGAGCATCTACCAGGACCCGGTGAGCCTGGGCTGCGAGCACTACTTCTGCCGCCGCTGCATCACCGAGCACTGGGTGCGGCAAGAGGCGCAAGGCTCCCGCGACTGCCCGGAGTGCCGGCGCACGTTCGCCGAGCCCGCGCTCGCGCCCAGCCTCAAGCTGGCCAACATCGTGGAGCGCTACAGCGCCTTCCCGCTGGACGCCATCCTCAATGCGCGCCGGGCCGCGCGACCCTGCCAGGCGCACGACAAGGTCAAGCTCTTCTGCCTCACGGACCGCGCGCTGCTCTGCTTCTTCTGTGACGAGCCCGCGCTGCACGAGCAGCACCAGGTCACCGGCATCGACGATGCCTTCGAGGAGTTGCAGGTAGGTCGCCGGCAGAGGGGGACGTAGGTGGGGTCAGGGCTCCACTAGGGGCAAGGGCCCCAGGCCGACTTAATACCAAGGGGGCGTGGCTTCTGTTAGGGGCGTGGCAGGGGCGTGGCGCTTGGGTATCTTTGTATCAAATGGGCTTGAGACAGATCTGGGATGGGAGAAGGGGTGGTGTAGGAAGAAGGGGAGAGGGGGCCACAGCTGGACCAGATGCTGGCTGAGGCTGAGGCAGAATGGGAGACATCAGCTCCTTCTGGCCAGCGAGGGCAGGGTCACTGTCACAGCTAGCCCGGGAGTGGGGTGGGAAGTGGCGAGCTGCTCTAAATGCAGCCCAAAAATTCTGGTAGGTTTGAGGGCATTGTGGGAAGCGGCTTGCTACTCCCTCCAGGTGTTCATAGAGCTCAGGAGTGAGGACCGGGCCTCGATTGTATGGTGCAAGTGAGGGTTACGCTTAAGGCATGCACATTGCCCAGAGGGAGGATTTGGGTGCCAAGGGTTAGGTCAAGGTGTGTGAGGGTCTTAGGTTGGGATCAAGTTCAGATATGACAAGAATCGTTTTGGTTTTAAACCGAGTAGGGGCCAATTGAGAGTGGAACTAGGAATTGAAGAGGTAAGATTTGGAGAATTAGATTCAAAGGTGACTGGAGAAGGTGAAGACAGGCCTCTAGGACCCCCAGGGCCTCTTGATGACCCCTCTTGACTTGTCATTTACATCAAAATCTTTGGGTACTCAACTGAAGACAGCTTTCAGCTGGAGCTAGTCTCTCTTAAACCTCCCCACTGTGGAACCTCATGTGTGGGACTGTCATTCCTGACAGGCTGAAGAATTTACTACACTAGTCTCTGTAGATAGTAGTTCAAGCCAACTTTGTCGTGAAAAACTTTATCTTCCTTTCAACGATGACAGAGAGCTTTGCTGGGTGTAGTGTCTGGGCAGCTGAAAAGAGGGCCAGACTCTTGTCAGTGTCTTTAAAACTCTGACGGCCCACTTAAACATCTCTCCTGCAAAACAAAAACAAAACAAACAAACAACAAAAAATTCTCTCCTGCAAAGTCTTCCTCAAGCTCCATTAGCATATATATGTGTGTGTTGTGCTTGTTTTTTTGTTTTGTTGTTGTTGTTTGTTTGTTTGTTTGTTTTTGAGACATTGTTTCTCTGTGAAGCCTTGGCTGTCCTGGATTTGCTTTGTACACCAAGCTGGCCTCGAACTCACAACGATCCGCCTACCTCTGCCTCCTGAGTCCTGGGATTACAGGCGTGCGCCACCACTGCCTGGCTCGTGTGTGTGCTTGTATAGAAGGTATATAGAGAAATACAGACAACTACACATACTGAGAACTACATTTTCCTGTATGTTCTCTATCAAAAAGCATGATATTTATTTATTTTAATTATTCTGTTTTCTGTATATGATTTTTTTTTCTTGCCTGCGTGCATGAAAGTGCACCTTGTACATGTTAGATGCCCAAGAGGCCGGAAAAAGGTGTCAAGTCCCCTGGAATTGGAGTTACACATGATCATGAGTCACCTCGAGGATGCTGGGAACCAAACCCAGGTCCTCTTTAAAAGCAAGAGCCCTTAGCTCCTGAGCCTTCTCTCCAGCCTCAGGGGTGGGGCTTTAAGAGGAAGCATTCCCCCAATCAGCTTTATATGGATGATATAGCTTGTCTTCCATATCCTCCCCACTAGAGAATTTTCAGTTACACGTTTGCCTGCTAAAGGCTTGGAGAAATCTTGAAGGAAGGGCACTCGCCTACATCTGTTAACAAAGTGGCCCTCAAGCTTGCTTGAATCCTTCTCTCAAGCTGACCTGTTTCAACCCAGCAATTCCCCTGGCTTTGGGATACTGGTAGTAGGCAATTACGCAAGGTAGCAACAGCTCTTTCCTTGGCATGTTTAGCCCGCAGGACCTATCAATAAAAGTTGAATGAATGAATGGATGGGTGAATGAATGAATGAATGACCAAATTTGGAGGATTCAGAAGTAGAGAATCTTACTTTAAAGAAGAAAAAAAGAAAGAAAAGAAAGAAGGAAAAAGAAAAGAAAACACAGTCACTAACTTGCAAGCAGTGAGTTCCCCATCCCTCAAGATACTAAATGGGGCATTAGGTACCTACCTTCCTACCTGGACCTTGATGAGGCTGACCTGGAAAGAATTTATTTGAAGTGTCTAGCCACAGCAAGAGCGTCAGCAACACAAAGTCCCATCCTTCTTCTTCCTGAAGTCTCTCAAGAACTCCTGGGCTCTGCTGCCTAAACTTCCAGCCCCACCTCTCTCACCTGATGTCCCCTTTGGACTTAGGCAGGTGTTGGCAGAGAAACTTGCCTTCCCTTGAGGAGGGAGCTATGCTGAGAGGTGGGGTTTGGGCCATGCTCTACCCCTATCTGCCTCTCCTGCCTCTTGGAAAAGCAGGCTCATTTTAGCTGTTATAGCTCACACTGGGAATGAGGCAGCCTCCACCCTCAAGGTCTGCCCCGCCTCCCACCGCCCCCCCCTCAGTGGCTACTCTATCCCCTATTCCCCTGCAGCTGGAGCCTGTACTAGGGACCCCATCCAAGGGAATAACGGACAGAGCTGGCAGAGCCTTGAGATCATCTGGTGCAGAGTTCTCTTGCCAACTGGAGAACTTGTGTGGGTGTGCGGGGGGACTTGCCCAAGGTTTTGAAGGCAGAGGAGGCCAGGCTCACGCACATCTGGGGTCTCCAGAATTGGGCCTGAAACTTTTACCTTTATTCTAAATCTTGAAGTATGAAGATCGGTCACTTTGTCTTTATCCTCAGGCTGCTCCGCCCTGGCCCTGCCATATGCTGGCTGTGTGGCCTTAGGAAAATGACTTGTTGCCTCTGAGCCTCTGGTTCTTTGACGTTCCCCGAGGAACTGCTTGGTGCCCTAGATGCTGGACATCAGGGTGTGTGCATCCTGGTGCGCTGCATGCGTCCAGTCAGGTCACCTCAGTTGTCTGAGTCTCCACATTCGTCACCAATTACATACCAGGAAGGGTGTCATAAGGGCTAATCGTTCTTGATGCCAAAGTGCCTACAATTGTGGCTGGCACAGGCAGCAAGCGTAACTTTTAGACATCTGTGTTTACTATAATGATAATATTTATATAGAAAGTGGCATAATATGATACAAAAGACCAATGCCCCTCATCCTACATGTGGATAAGCATGACTAGAATTACTGTATAGTCATTGTGTAGACGGTTCGTGTCAGGTATGTGCATGTGTTCACTTGAATGTGCACATGCATGCCTCGCCCTGCCCCCAACTACTGCTGAGCACCTGGACCACAGAGCAAAGGGAGGGGGAGGAGCCCATCTCCAAATACTTCGGTATTCATGAGCCAAGGGCTGCCCACAGCTGTCCTTGTAGTGCCTCACATAATCTCGTAGCACCTGCTGTGGGGACTGTTGTGATTTATTCCTTCTGTAAAGGGAGGCAGGCTCACAAAGCTAAGTGATGGGAGTGTCAGGGTCAGGACTTGGGACCAGTCTAACTTGGACCACATACTGCCTTCTCTGGTGTCTCTGAGAGCCATTCCCTGTCATCCCCCACTTATCATCCAGAATTGTCTCCTAACCCACCCCGCCTGGTTTTGCTAAGAGCACTTAGCACAAGACCAGACTAGGGATACGGTCTGTTGGTGCCAGCTGACACCGCAAGGGCAGGTGGCTGGGATGTCACCTCGATCAAGCAGAGCATCCGGCTCGCTAACCATCTCAAGTTCCTGACCCCGAGAGAGAGGATCCGATTTATCTGAGCCTCCCTTTCCAGGCCTCATGTGATCGCTGGAGCTTTTCCTAAGGCGTGCCTCATGCCAACAGAGACATCAGGGCTGGTCCTTGGATGGGAGCCTGACAAGCTGGGCACAGTGATGAGAGCCATGAAGTCAGCCCCAGGAGGGAGGAGTGGGGTTGGGGGTGGGGTGCTCAAATCTTTGCTCTGACTTTCCCTGCAGGGTGGAAGGCATGGGCTTTTCTGTCCCTTCTTCCTGATGTAAGAAATGAAAGTCAGTCCATGTAAAGAGAGAGGGTCTCTGCCTATCCCAAGGGGCACCCTGGTCAGGGAGAAAGATGAATGTTTCTGTCCTGAAGAAATGAACCTCTGAATTCACATTTCCTAGGAGAGGGCAGACTTCCGTGTACATAGCAGCCTGCATGAGTGTGAAGGTGTCTGGGCAGCCAGGAATGCCTACTTCAGATGCACAGTAGCACAGGTCACAGTGTAGAGTTGGGGGTTGAAGTCGGGGGCCCCAACATGGTTATTTTTCTGGAACAAAACAGTGTGATGACAAGGCTGACAATGACAAAATGCCACCTCTGAAAAGCAGAGTGACTTACTTGGTGCTGGGTGATGGGCACAGTCCCTTGAGACAGCCCTTCCTGTCCCTACACCACGAAAGAGTCAAGGAACAGCAGCCCCCACCCCCCGAGATAGGGTCTCTTTGTGTAGCCTTGGCTGTCCTGGACTCACTTTGTAGATCAGGCTGGCCTCACAGCGATCCACCAGCCTCTGCCTCCCAAGTGCTCAGATTAAAGGAGTGTGCCACCATGCCCGGTGAACAGCAGCATTCTTAGACAGTCCTCGATGTTGGGAGCCTGTGAACTTGCCTGAGTCCTCCCTGCTAGCAAGGAGGTTAAGGGTGGTGAGCTGGAAACCACAGCCTCTTCAGCAGCCCTCACCATTGCCAAAAGTACAAGAGCTTCAGACATCCTCTGAACCATTCTCCCTACTTTACATAGGAAAACAGATTGGCCAAAGCTCTGTGCCCAGTCGGTCCAAGGTTATAGCCTGGCTGACCCCACCCCCCACCTTGAGCTCTGCTGGGCTCAGAGGAGTTGGAGGTGGGACCAAACTTGGCTTCAAGATTGAAGGTAATGTTTTGTCTTGGCCTCATGCCTATGTGGCTGCTGAGGATTGGTGCTGGGTTGAACACAGGACAGAGCTACCCAATCCTGGCCCTACAATGGTTCTGAGAGCCAGGCCCCCTCATGGATAGGTAGCTGTTTCCAAGGCTTACCCAACTTACTGAAGTAATCCAAGTCAGAACAGAGAGGACCTGACCAGAGGAAAGAAAAACACCCACAGCCACTGCACAAAGCTGGGTGCACACTGTGAAGGGACAGGGATATTCTCTCTCTCTCTCTCTCTCTCTCTCTCTCTCTCTCTTCCCTTCCCCCTCCTTTCTTTCTTTCTTTTGTTTTGTTTTGTTTTGTTTTTTGAGACAGGGTTTCTCTGTGTAGCCTTGACTGTCCTGGACTCGCTTTGTAGACCAGGCTGGCCTCGAACTCACATCGATCTGCCTACCTCTGCCTCCCGAGTGCTGGGATTAAAGGCGTGCGCCACCACCGCCCACCCGGCCCTCCTCTTCCTTTTAATACTCACAACCATTACCCCATTTTACAAATGGGGAAACATCGCCATTTGTGTTTAGGTGACACAATTGGAACTTAAATTGGGGTCATGAATACAGCCAGGGGCACAGACAGATGTGTGGGCACACACACAGATGGGAAGTTGCTAGGGAGGGGTCTAAAGACTGGAAAATGGCTTAAATTGCTTAGGATGGGGCCGTGGGTATGACTGTGGCACACGGTGGGCGGGCTTCAAGGATTAGAAGTTGATCCTGAAGATGCTGGAGAGCCAGGGACAGTTGTGAGCAAACCGGTGTGGCCTGTCAATTACAGACCTAAGGCAGTGTGCATGGGAGGCCCTGGGACAGGGGAACAGCTGTATTGCCAAGGGACTGTGCGGGCTTGGCCTCAAAACCAGTTGTGCCGGAGAAGAACTCATGTCTTCCAGGAGCACTAAGGGGAGGGGCCTAGGAGGAAGGAAGAAGGAAGCAAGTATACTCTGGATGGGAGACGAGGCATGCAGTGTCAGGAGATTCTGACTCAGAGCTTAGGTTGCCTCCACAGAGATGAGAAGGGCCCCTGAGGCCGGAGTCAAGCATCTTCCCCCCCCACCCCCGCCAGGGGGTCAGGAAGAGGGACAGCCTCATAGCAGAGGAGTCTGGGCCTGGCTCCACCCCCTCCTCATAACCACTGCCTCTGTACTGATCCTTCCAAATAGATGGAGAGATCCAGGGCCTTGCAGCTGGTAGAACTGTACATCTGTGTGTGGGTACTGGTTGTATAAAGTATCTCTCTCCGTTCCCTAGCCTGCCATGACCCAGCTCTGACGGGCCCTGAGGAATCTGCCTCTTCCCAGGGACCTCCAAGGCCTCCACTCCAGCCCAGCTAGCCCTAGCCAGCCTTTCCGGTTTGTGACTCTACCCACCTGTCACCTGCCTGACTCTGGCCACCTCCTGCCCACGTCAGGTGTGCCCTGCCTGACCAGTCCTTAACCGCTTGGGATGGCCAGCCCTGTCACCTGCCTTCTGTGCCCTTCCATCAGAAATGAAGTCAGCCCTATGTTCTCTGTGTGTCCAAGGTCCTGTTTCTCTACTGAATGACTTTTCCTGGCAATTCTGTTTCTATTCTCATCAGAGAAGGCCATGGCAAACCAGAGAAGTGACTGCGCCCTGGTCCAGCTTGGTGAACCAATGAGTTTATTAGGGCTCCTTACGGGAGAACGGGTGAGAGGTTGCTTACAGAGGCACGTGGGTGGCTCTCAGAGCCACGTCATGGAAAAGCTCACTCTTGCATAGGTGACAAATCACATAAATGGCCGCATGGCTCTCCCCTTTCAATTAACCTCCTATATCCTCTCAAGGCTGGACCAGGGTTAATCCAGCAAGAGGCCGGAGGTATTAGATGCCTAGAATTTCAAGTGAGAGTCTGATGACCTCCCCGCCTCCCGCGCCCCGCCCCGCATCTGCGAGGGGATGCTGACCTCCGGTCCTGAGTAGATAGTCGCAGCTGCTCTGGGTTCGAGAAGATGGCGGCCATGTCACGCCTGGAGGACAGGGTTCCACAACCATGACAACAGCACCTTAGACTGAGCTCACCCTGGGTGGTGTGGTGTGGTGTGGCGGGATCTGAGCTGTTTGATGGTCCCCACACCTCTCCGAGGCCGAGGCTGTTACAGCCTCACCTTACAGGTTGGAAACCCAAGATGAAGGGGAGGTGCCACTGACATGGCCAAGTGCTAACAGCTCCACAAGCTCCCAGGCAGACACCTCCATGTGAATCAGGCTCCCCGTGACACCTATTTGAGATTTTTGCCTCTCCAAGCAGCTGCAGACTATTCATAGTTTAGGGACTATGTCTCTATGATTAGGATGGCCACAGGAACCTGATTTCCACTGGGTGCTCAGAATTTGTTACTGTTGAATAAAGGGATCAGAGAGCTCAGGGGTGTCTTGAACATGGTTTTGGAGTCACCCAGAACCTTGTCTCTGTGTCTCTGTCTCTGTCTGTCTCTGTCTGTCTGTCTGTCTGTCTGTCTGTCTGTCTGTCTGTCTGTCTCTCTCTCTCTCTCTCTCTCTCTCTCTCTCTCTCTCTCTCTCTCTCTCGTTTTTCAAGACAGGGTTTCTCTGTGTAGCCTTGACTCTCCTGGACTCACTTTGTAGACCAGGCTGGACTCCAACTCACAGCGACCAGCCTGCCTCTGCCTCCCAAGTGCTGGGATTAAAGATGTGTGTGCACCACCACACCCAGTCTTTGTCTCTGTCTCTTAAGAGCTTTGCGACCCCTGGGCAGCTATGTCCATCACTGCCCTTCCTCTGTGGCTCCTCTGTTACTTAGGAGTTCATTGACAGGTTCCTGTTTGCTAACTGGACTCTCAACTAGGAGTGAGTTTTCTGGCTTCCTCTCCCCTGGCAAGCTGTGTGGCCATGGGCCAGTCAGTCCCTTCCCTTAGATTTGTTTCCCTGTCCTGTCGCCAGGACGGCAGATGATCTCTCCCACTCCTTCCTGCTTCTGCTGTCTCAGGAAGCAGGGAGGGGCCGCCTGGACGCAGCATGGGGCAAGGACATGAAGCAGTGACAGGAGCCTCGGGTGGGACATAGTGACAGCATCCCAGGCACCCAGTAAGTGCCAGGTTATGTGCCCCCGGGTGGGGGTGGTGTCTAAATACCTCTTACTATTACCTCATTTCACCGTCCCCACCCTAGGACCTATGATTTGTCCCCATTTTGTAGAAGAGGGTCTTTCTTGGAGCTCAGAGAGGTCAGATGACATTTCAGGGACACACGCTGTCAGGGGACTGAACCAACTTCCTCGCCCAAATCTCTCTGATCCTGAGCTGGAGAAGATGGTGAAGTGGGGAGTGACGCAGTTCAGTCT
This sequence comes from Acomys russatus, assembly GCF_903995435.1. NCBI lineage: Eukaryota > Metazoa > Chordata > Mammalia > Rodentia > Muridae > Acomys > Acomys russatus. Next base: position 23,122,479 of record NC_067165.1, read on the forward strand.
GCCTCCGGCACTGACCCTGTGGCCTTCGGGGGCTTGGGCTTCCTGGACTAGATGTTCGCAGGGATGTATATTGGGCCCAGAGCCACCTGCCTGGGTCCTCCTAGACTGATTTCCATACCTTTCTATCTCCTGTCTGTGTCATAGCTGTCTCTCCCCCACCCTAGCGTGGGGAGCTCAGACCATTTCTGGGCCTGGTCTGTTGGAAGGTGCCTGGCCCTGTCCTAGGTACTGAGACTGAGAACAGCTCCAGGATTCCTGCCCTCAAGAGCCCAAGACTGATAGGTAACCTTACAGATAGGACGCAGTGTGTTGAGCTTGGGAATGTGGTTCAGTTAACAGAGTGCTCGCCTAGCATGCCTGAAGCTCCGAGTTCAATCCCCAGCACCATCATAAAGTGTCTGTGGTGCTGCACACCTGCAGGAGGGTCAGAAGTCCAGAGTTATTTCTCTGCTACGTAGTGAGTCCCAGGCCAGCCTGGGCTATGGGATACCCTATCTCGAAGGGGATAAAATGCATTTGCCACAACAGCACAAGGATGGGCCCTGCACAGAGAAATGTCCGATGATAGGGGAGAGCTGGGGAGCTGGGCTCTTGGGCCAGGTGACTCTGAGTCACATGAACATCCTGAACAGAGGCCATGGTGAGCAAGGGCCGGGAGGCAACACTGTATGGTGCTTCATGCCGTCCAATAGAACTTTCGGGAGGCTCTGGAGAATTCTGCATCTGTGATGCCGTCTGCTATAGCTGCCAGCCCTAAGTGGCTATTGAGCCCTTGAGATGAGATGAAACTGGTACAGCCAAGAAATTGGATTTTCCACTTCATTTCATTTTCACCCACTGCAATCTACATAGCCACGTGGAGCCGATGGCTGGCGTGCTGAACTGTGCAGGCATAAACCAGGATGACTAGAGACAGTGGGGCTGGTGTAGAGGGTCCTGAATGCTGCCCCCAAGGCCTTGTGCTCGTCTCTCCGGACTCTGAAGAAATCCTGGGGGTTGGGAGAAACCTATTTGTGCCCACTGAAGCTTCTGTGGGGAGCATGGGGCACGGGTGGCCTGGGCCTGAGGCTGGTGTTTAAAAAAGAAGTGGTGGGAAAAAAAAAAGAAGTGATGAAGGGGGCCGCCAGGCAGTGGTGGCGCACACCTTTTAATCCCAGCACTCCGGAGGCTGAGGCAGGTGGATCACTGTGAGTTCAAAGCTAGCCTGGTCTACAAAGTGAGTCCAGGACAGCCAAGGCTACACAGAGAAACCCTGTCTCAAAAAAAAAAAAAAAAAAAAAAAAAAAAAAAAAAAAAAAGAAGTGATGAAGGCCAAATCATGAGCCTCGGGTTTGGAGATAGGAACAGATTCCACAGGCTGAGAGCCGCCAGCTGGACAGATTCAGAGATGAGTGCAGGTTGCTAGCTGGATGGCACCAATGGGTATCCTTCAGACAGAGCTACCTCTCCTCAGTCCCTGAGTCCACTGTGGTGAGAGAGTTTGTTCCGGTCTCTCTCCACAGTTCACCCTGTCCCTCAGGACCCTGGCTCCAAAATCAGTAAGGAGTATGTCCATATTCTCAAGATGTAAGAAACGGGGTTCCGGGGAGGCCTTACAGGACCCATGGGGACCACCATGCAGGAGAATGTCACACTTGCCATCTCTCCAAGCACCTACCTCTTGACCGGTTCCCAAGCTGAACTAGACTGTCAGGGGCCAAGGGGGCCGCATTCTACACTGGGGTGAAGTAGCCTGCCTGTCCAGGACTCAGAAGCCTTAGGTGTGACTCCGAGGTGCTAGTAGTGCAAACTGAGGAGCTGAAATACAGTGGCAGTGGATTTCTTTCACAAGAAAAGCAAATCCACCAGAGAAGACTCCAGGCTCTGGTGTACAGGAGACACTGAGCTAGCTCCTTCACGTCTCTTTCACAGCTCATCGGAGCACCTCACATTAGTGGCTTGAGATCCACTCTGAGGGCAGCATTGACACCACAAGAATCAGCTAACGGTATTAGGGCCAGCCTTCTTTCCTTCCTTCCTTCCTTCTTTCTTCTCTTCTTCCTTCCTCTCTTCCTCCTTTCCTTTATTTCTTCCTTCTTTTCTTTATTTTTATTTATTTCTTCCTTCTTCTTTCCTTCTTTTCTTCCTTCCTTCCTTGCTTCCTTCCATCCTTCCTTCCTTCCTTCCTCTCCCCACCCCCGCACCAGGGAGCAGGTCAGGTGATGGTGTGCCGGCCTCACAGCCCCCTGGAGACAAATGCTCCTTCCTTTAGCTCTTCCGCTCTCAGCCTGTGAGTTTTGTCTTTATAGTTGTCTCATACCAAGGTGGCTGCTGGAGTCCCAGACACTGTGTCTGTTGCAGCGATCTACTCTCATAAAACATGCCACCCCGACTCATTGTTGGTTACCCCTCCTTTCGTGGCTGGCTTCATGCTTGTGTACCTTCCTCTGAGTAGCCTTCCCCAACCACAGCAACTGAGGTGGCCTGCCCATCACACACTCTGTCATCTTCCCCGGAGCATGGGCCATGTTGGTCATCCTCTTGCTCTTTGCTTGTTTTCCCTGTTTATTATCGGTCTTTCCCGCTGGACTGGAAGATACCGGCAGAAACTGCATCTATCTTGTTCTCCGTTGTATCTTCGGGGTCTCGATGTGCCTGTTTCGTCGTAGCCGCTCAATGAACACTTGATAAGTGAGGGCGCAATAGTACAGATAATTCTGTGCTCTCCATTCCTCCCGTCTTGTGTTATCATGGCCATTTCTTCTTGTCAGTACTTAGGCTACAGAATGAGGTAGACCAGTTGTTTGCTGAGGATCCTCCCTGCCCTGACAAGATGGATAAGTAAGAGGGAGGTAAAAATAGAAACCAGCTGGGCAGTGGTGGCGCCCGCCAGAGGCAGGTGGATCTCTGTGAGCCTGGTCTATAAAGCAAGTCCAGGATAGCCATGGCTACACAGAGAAACCCTTTCTCAAAACAAACAAACAATATAATAATAATAATAATAATAATAATAATAATAATAATAATAATAATAATAAAAATAATAAAAATAATAAAAATAATAAAAATAATAATAGAACCAGTACTTCAGCGTGTCTGGCACCACTTTCCTAAGCTGACTGGGCTCCCCAGGACTTGCTCAGGGTCTGTTTTCATGGAAATCCACTCACAGAGCCCCTTCTTGAGCCCCCTATAGTACCATGTAGCCACACTGGGTGCAGACCACAGAGGGAGGTAGAGCAATAAGGACCTACCATGAAGAAACCAAAGGCTAAGATGGGAAAGGAGGAGGGACAGACAGGAGGACACTTGCCTATGCAACAGAGGCTAGAGGCTCAGTAAGAGGCAGACAGCTGGCCTCTGTTGGGGACCACCCTCGTTTGTTTATTTAACAAATAGACAGGCCCTGCCCGTGCTAGTGCCGCTCTGGGTACCGAGGACATGGGAAGATGTAACGGCAAACAAGCTGCATGGGATTCCCACCCTCATAAAAGTCCCATCCCAGTGAGTGAGACAAGCAATACACATGCACGCGCACACACACACACACACACACACACACACAAACACGCCCACACACGCATGGGCACCATTGATGAGTATGGTGCCTCCTGACTAGGAAAGGTACAGCGAAGCCCCCCAAGGCTGTATAGAGGAGGTGCTTCTGCCTGTGGAGTGGTCACACAAGACTCCAGTTGCTAGGTGACTAGTACTACGCCTGAGCAAACAGTAAGTGCAAAGTCCCAAGGCTGGAGGGATGCGAACGAGGCTTGGTTGTGGTATACGTGCCTAGCATGCCCTGGGGGCTTCTACCCTTGCACCACCGCCGCCACAACCACCACCAAAATAATGTCCCAGGTTTTGAGGCACCTCTCGATGAAGGAGGGGGGCCATTTTGGCTGGATGAGGGCGAGAAGGGAGGATATGGAGACTTGGGGGTAGGGAGTAGGGAGCTGTAGGATTAAAGTAGATACCAACCCTCCCTGAAAAGCACCCAATATGCTAATCGTTTCAATCAATATTAATGCCAGAAAATCTATAATGAACAAACTATCAATATTTTAAGCAAGGCCATCACAAGGGTCTTGCTAAGCCAATGGAACCCCAGACAGAAAAAAAAAAAAAATCACAATACTGATCCTGGTTTTGATCAGAGGGGGGAGGGGAGGCACATGAGTGAGTGCGTGTGTGTGTGCGTGTGTGTGTGTGTGTGTGTGTGTGTGTGTGTGTGGTGTGTGGTGCATGCACATGGTAACCAGAGGTCAACCTCACCTGTCGATCCTCGGCAGCAGTTCATCCTTAAAAAAAAAAAAAAGTTTAATTATCTTCATTATTTTTCTTTTTAAATTTTATTTATTTTTATTTTATGTGTATGAATGTTTGCCTGCATGCATACCTGGGCACCACATAGCCTGTGTGGTGGCTAGAAGTCCGAAAAGGGCATTTCCATCCCAGATGCTGAAGTTACAGCCTGGCAAGCCACTTTGTGGGTGCTTGAACTGAACCTGGCTCCTCTGCAAGAGCCACAAGTGTTCTTCACAGCTGAGTCAACTCAACCATTTAAAAAAAAAAAAAAAAAAAAAAAAAAAGCAGGTCTCACTGGGACCTAGGGCTTACCAACCACGTTAGGAGGGCTGGCCAGCGAACCCCAGAAGTCCCCTTGTCACAGTCCTAGTGCTGAGGTTTCGAGCATGTGCTGCCACAACTAGCTTTGCTCATCAATATTGGAGACCGAGCTCAGGGCTTTGTGCTAGCACGGCAAGCACTCTAGTGACTGAGACATCTCCCAGCGACCCTCCCCCTGCCCCCAGCCCTATTTTCATTTCTAGAGGTGATATCTTGTCCGTCTGTATCGATTGCAGTGGGTCACCTTAGATGTCAGCACTGTAGAAAACATGACACCTGGCTTTAAACTTGTAGGCTCCAGCTCACTCACCACACTCGCCCTGACTGGTGTGTGCTGGCTGAATGTTTTGAGCCAGGTTCTTGACCTCTTTGTGCCCTTTCCCCCCCCTTTGAAAACGGGGGTAGCAATGGTGCTCCAGAAAGGCTCCAGTGACTCGGTACCAGCAGAAAGCTGAGCGCAGGGCCCAACCGGGTGAGCGGATAGATACCAGTCGGTGAGCCGGCAATTGTGGTCTATGCTGCTGCAACCTGGATTCCCATCAGAGCCACACACAGGCGCCAGCCAGGGGCTAAGGGGCAGGGTGGAGGAGAGTATGCAGAGATTGTCTGGCATCAGGGAGACCAGAGAGTGAGACCTGGTGACTCATAACTGTAAGGCAAAAAAAAAAAAAAAAAAAAAAAAAAAAAAAAAAAAAAAAAAAAAAAAAAAGATTGCTGCAAGTCTGAGGCCAACCTGGCCTACATAATGAATTCTGGGATAGCTTGGTCTACAGAAGGAGGCCCTATTTCAAAATAAAAAGAGGCCTAAAATATAGCTTAGTGATGGGATGCTGTCTCTTAGATTTAGGAAAGAAACTCAACAGTATATGATGGGTGAACTGTAACGGGAGGTGGGCACTGGGGGTGGGGTCAAGGGTAGGATACGCCCCAGCTGTGACCAGAGCTGGCTCTCTATCATCGAAGACTGCCCTGGCTGGGTGTGGCCTGCTCCCCCATGCAGGCCCTGTGTGTATTTCAGAGAGAACTGAAGGAGCAGCTCCAGGCCCTTCAGGACAGCGAGCGTGAGCACACGGAGGCCCTGCAGCTACTCAAGCGACAGCTGGCAGAGACCAAGGTGAGCCTGACGCGGTGTGGGGATGGGGCAGGCAGCGGTGGGCTAGGGTTCTGAAAGATGGGTCCTCTAGCCCTCTGTGGAAACCTGGCTTCCGGGTGCATATGTGTGTTGGTGGGAAAGAGGCAGGGTGGGCAGGAGGGGGAGCTATTGAGAGAGTGAATGGGAGCCACCCCCAGCGTCACAGAGGGCTTTGGTGCCTGAGTGGGGCCGTTTCTCTTCAACTTTGACAAAAGCTGGGGTGGGACAAGGGACCTTCTGAAGGCATCTGGCTACCGGAAAGGCTGAGGTGACCTACTCAGTCTCTGTGTTCTTCCTTCCTTTCTCTCTCTTATTCTTCCCTTCCCTCACTTCTCAAGAGCCAATTGTGGCGTGTCCCCTCCGAGCCATGACTTACGTCATCTCGTCTCTTGCACTCAAGCATAGAGCGAAGGACTCTGAAGCCAGGAGGTGTGAGACACACTTAAGGAGGCTCCAACAGGAGAGTGCTGAGTCTCAGGCCAGCCTAGGCCACATGGCAAGACCTTATCTCACAAAGATGGAGGGGGGCTGACTCTAAAAAGTAGGGTGGTGCTCTGTTCTGTCATCTCTGGCTGCAGTGATGGGAAAGAGCCTCTCGTCCATTAATAACCTGAGGGGAATACTCGGGGCCAGTCCTGACACTGACCGTGTGACATTGGGCAAAACACATTCCTGACCAGTTCTGTCTGAGCAGCGGGGAGTCTGACCAGTTCAGTCCAGAACTTTGGGGCTAGAGGGGGAGATTCACACACAGGGACTCTAGGAAATGGCTTGGTGCCTAGCCTGCTCTACAAGATGCAAGCCCCTGCAGCTGGAGCAGAGGCTTGGGGGTCACCTGGCCCGGGGAAGCCATTGGTAGTCTACGTCTGTGATCCAGCGTTGGCCACCAACCCGCTGTGAGGTGTCCAGAGGGTCATGACATACATTCCTTGAGGACATTCCAGAGGGCCTCTGAGCAGAACCCCTCGGTGGGCGACAGATGAGAAACAGCCACGGGGGTTGCGACCTCAGTGCTCCTCACAGCTTTAAGTTTCTCTGCCTGTCCTGCTGGCTCCATACTGCTCCCATGAGGAGAAACAGATGGGGACCTCTCTGGATGGGCGGGTATCTGAGGGTCTGTTTACCCCTAGAGCTTCGCTTCTCTTGTTCCCTCCTCTTCTCCCCACCCCCAACCCACCCCCACCCTCCCACCCCCACCTACCCCCACCCACCACCCACATTCCTTCTCCTTCCCTGACCTCCTGCCCGCCTTTCCTGTCCATCTGTGTGTTGCTGCCGCCCCCCCCCCCCGCCCCTCCGGCATCTCCTCGCTTTCCCCAGCCTGGCTTCCTGTCTCGACTGGTGTATTTATATAAGAAATGCTGATGGAGGTTTTGAGGCCATTTTTCACCTGGTGTCTGACTGGCTTCGCTGCTGCGCCTGCCTGCCCTCCAGTGGCCTTGCCTGGGGGCCTGTCTGCTCTCCCTCCTCCTGTTTTTCTTGGTAGGCTCTGAGATGACAAGCTCTTGGCAGGGTCTTTCTGGAAGGGCTGTAGGTGCCCCAGACCCAGTGTGGGCTGGCCAGCCTTCCCTACTAAGGAACCGAAATGAAACGGGGGGGGGGGGGGGGCAGCATGGCTCCAGTTTAGGATTCAGTAAAGTCAGGGAGATGGCTCAGCAGGTAAAGGTGCTTGCTGCCAAGCCTGACAACCTAAGTTCAATCCCTGGGGACTCTATGGTGAGAGGAGCCATGAGAGCAAAAGCCCCCAAACTCAGCAGTGTCTGACCCATAGTAAGTAATAGTCAAGCGAGTTGCGTAAATAAAATAAAATAAAAAATAACAGTAATAATAAAACACCTTTGGGAGTAGGAAAGTGTAATCCCAATTTTATCAGTGAGGACACTTCAGCTGCCAGAGACTGACAGACGGGCCTGAGCCCCGTCCCCTACCCCCAGCTTGTTTTAGTGGCAAGACATAGGACATTATGAAGAGTTTGGGACGACCCAACAGGGTTGCGTACAGAACTCCTGGGCCGTCCCTGGGATATGCTCTTTCTCTAACCGTCCTCTCTTGTCCTGTCCTGGGTACGCTGGGCTCCTAGCCTGGAAAGGAAGTGGAGTCTGCCCCCAGCTTTGCTCTGCAAGCTAAAGCAAGTCCCTCCCTCCCTGTGGCCCCCTCATCACTCAAGCTGCCCCTGTACCAGCCCTCGGGACGCACACAGGGACAGGGAACCAGGGAACCTGTTGTTCTTACCTAGGAAGCCTCTCCTGCGCTAGCTAGAGGAACACATCGTAGGGGAGACAGCAGGTAAGAGCCCTGGCATACCTAACGCCTGGAAACGTGAAACAAAGTCTCTGGGGAGGGGGTCCACCCCCACTAGGTCTTGGAGAGGCACAGACTCAGAAATAGTGACAGACTCAGACTCTTGTCAGCATCCACTGGGTGAACAGTGCTACAGAGCAGGTTAGCCGGAACCAGACAGGGGTGACCCCAGAACCTGGAGGCCCCGGAAGACTGCTTTAGAGGATACAGGGAGATGAACCCCATCTTCCCAGCAGCAGCCTTGCCCTCTCTGAATGAGGGGCTCCAGGAGGCCTCTGGCAGCCTGCCTCCCGCCCCCCTCAACCCCCCACCGCCAGCCTCTCCTCCACTCCTTTGTCTTCCTGGAGTGTTGGGTGGGCATGCGCAGGAGGGCTGGCCCACCGCCAGCCGTTCTTCCTGCCCGGCCAGCAGCCACCACAGGAGAGAACAGGCCCTAATTGAGCCTTTGTGGAGCCTCCCACAGAGCCCCGGGCACTGAACACAGTGGGGTCTCTGACTCTATGAACTGCCAGCCAGAGGCCCACAAAGTGAAATTGCAGAGGCAGGCCCCACATGCGGCCACATCCTGTGTCGCTTGACTGTCAGTGCTCCTCTGCCTGTCCCCTCCCCCCCCGAAATGCCCAACCAACGCTCCCCCCTCATGCTCAGAGCCGCCTCAGAAGTCCCCTCTCCATGTGGACTACGTGGGCTTGCCTGGGGTCGCACTTCATTTGATGAACATCTCCACCACGCCCCAGCATTGTGGCTCTCTCACAGATAGGGTAAACTGGGCTACCCAGAGCTCAGGTAGTTGATGGTCTCAAGAGTTTGGGAAGAGCCAACAGGGTTGCGTACAGAACTCCTGGGCCATCCCTCGGATATGCTTTCTCTAACCATCACCTCTTGTCCTGGGGACACTGGGCTCCTAGCCTGGAAAGGAAGTGGAGTCTGCCCCCAGCTTTGCTCTGCAAGCTAAAGCAAGTCCCTCCCTCCCTGCGCCCCCTCATCACTCAAGCTGCCCCTGTACCAGCCCTCGGGATGCACACAGGGACAGGGAACATGTCGTTGAGGTAGTTGAGCTCACCACAGTTAGTGACCCAGTCACTCCTCTGCTTCCTCTTGGGCCTCAGGGAAGGGCACATCTCTAGGTACCTCCCTTGACAGTGGCCTTGTTCCCACAGTGAGGGTCTTCCAGGGAGCTGGATGGGCAAAGTAACCACCAAGATTTGCCCACCCTGTGCCTGATCATGAGGGTCTCTGACCTCCATGGCCTCCTGTGTCATCACCCTTTAAAACCTATATAGACCAGTTGTTTAAAGGACAGACCACTAAATCCCAGGTTGGACACGTAGGCCTCCCCTCCCTAGCTTTCTCATCGTGCCAGGACTCTGGGCAGTGTCGTCCACTCACGTCCTTCTCAGCCCCCTTGGCACCACTGTACTTTTCCATTAGTCTGCTGATGGACTATGAGCCCATCTGTCTCATGCAGGTCCCACCTTGATGCCTCGTTTATCTGTGCGCCGTTCCCTGCCGAGCAAGCTCCCCCGCCCCCCATCTTTGTGTCCAGGCTGCCCTCTCTCTCACTGGCAACTGAATGAAGTAAGATCCGTTCTGGGTGTCACCTACACTTTCCCGTAACCTCTGACTGTTGTGTGTCCCCCCCCCCCCCCCCACCACAGTCCTCTACCAAGAGCCTGCGGACCACCATCGGGGAGGCCTTCGAGCGGCTGCACCGGCTGCTGCGCGAGCGGCAGAAGGCCATGCTGGAGGAGCTGGAGGCTGACACCGCGCGCACGCTGACGGACATTGAGCAGAAGGTCCAGCGCTACAGCCAGCAGCTGCGCAAGGTGCAGGAGGGGGCCCAGATCCTGCAGGAGCGCCTGGCTGAGACTGACCGCCACACCTTCCTTGCCGGAGTGGCCTCCCTGTCTGAGAGGTAAGTGTCACCTGCAGCCTTGCCCCAAGTTCCGTTCTCTGCCCAGCTGAGGCAGTTAAGGGGGGTTCAGGCAGATGGGGCTGTCAGCAGGTAATTCATCCAATCACGTGTTCATCATCATTTATAGGAGTTTGGGATAGATGTACGAGAGCCTGGGCTAAAGGCCTGCCATATTTGTTTCATTCTGTGTATAATAATCTTGTCTGAGTTGAATGACGGACACCTGTAATCGCAACACTGGCAATGTTAAGGCAGGAGTCTAGTCACAAGTTTGAGGCTAGCCTGGGCTACATAGTTAAAGGCCAGCTCAGGCTATGGGGTGAAATCTTATCTCAGACCAATACGTGTGTATATATATTCTGTCTATATCATAACAGCGTAAGCAATATTTGATGATTGTCAGTTAACACACTTTTGTTATTATGTGTCACTTTTACATTTTATGCTTCTTCCTTTTGGGGAGATGGGGTGTGCATGTTCATGTGTGTGAAAGCCAGATAACAACCTCAGCTGACATTCTTCAGCTGTTGTCCACCGTGGGGTTTGGGGGGTGGCGGTTGGGGGAATCCGAAACAGGGTTTCTTTGTGTAGCCCAAGCTGTTTCTGTAACTCATTCTGTAGACTAGGCTGGCCTCAAATTCTCTCCTGCTGTCCTTCCAGGCTCAAGGGGAAGACCCATGAGACCAACCTGACATACGAAGACTTCCCAACCTCCAAGTACACGGGCCCCCTGCAGTACACCATCTGGAAGTCTCTTTTCCAGGACATCCACCCAGGTGAGGCGCTGCCTGTCCTCTTGTGAGTTGCCACCTGGGCTACAGTGTGACAGGTGGCAGAGCAGGGCGTAAGCAGAATACCTCCTGGTGCTCTGTTCTGCTCTTTAAATGCTTTGTACCCCCGTGACCCACTCAGCTGAGGTACTTAACACAGTCATCCACGTGTCACGCGTAGAAACTGGAGGCTCCGAGCGAGAGCCGTGGGACGGTTGGTCTGCTGTGCCCCAGAGCCAACTCTGAGCTCACTGGGCCTCCAGAAAGCCCTCTACAACAGGTTCCATTACTGTGCCTGTCCCCAAGAGGAGGAACGGATGTTCCCCGTCCTGAAACAGGAGTCCTGTGTATGGTTTTATTATTTTGTTCTGCAAACAGTGAGTGTTCCTCGGTTTTGAGAGTCAAGAGAGACAGGCAAGTGACCAGTACTTGACAGTCTAGTGGGACAGAGGCTCTGTCATGCATATGTCGTGGAAGCCCGGAGCATAGTGAGGGGTGGGGACGGGAAATGGAGGGTTAATCAGAAGCTCCAAAGGGAGCGTGGGTCACCCCAGGATGTCTTCATTTGAGCCCTGGCAGGGTCAGAGCTGGGCTCCCCTGCAGGTGACAAGCCTCACCTACTGCCATTCCAGTTGTCCTAGAGGTATAGGAGGCCCCTAGGTCTGTGCTCAACAAGGACCTCTGAAGGACTTTCACACCGTCTATATATGGGTGAAACAGTGTACCTGAGGAGAGACAAGAACCCCAGGGTCTTTTTGCTCTCCTCCCCTGGGACCCAGGGGTACCCCCCCCCAAATGGGTGGTCTAGAAGCATTCTGCCTCGGCTGCCACCTGCCCATCCTGGTCGGTCACAGGTGCCCCACCCTGTCAGTCATGCCCTCCAAGGCATCACACTTGGCTGCGCTGAGCCATCTTCAGGCTGTGAGTGAGCCACAGTCCCCATCCGCTGCACATTTTCACGTGCTTTTTTTTTTTTTTTTTTTTTTTTTTTTCCATTCATCTGGAGACCCTGGCACCATCTTCAGTATTTGATGGCCAAAGCTCCCTCTCCTTTGTAAGCTTTGCTTTTGAACCATCTCCGCTGAAATGCCTTCCTGGGTTTCCTTGGATTGGTCTTGGGCTTTTCTGGTCACCCCCCCCCCCCCCCGCCCGTGGCTCGCTCACTCTGGACTCTGAGAGGCCAGAGAATGGATTCAGTTTATCCCCAGCAACCAGCTGTCAGTGTTTGTTGATGAGGGAATGAAAGAACAGATGCTAGACCCCGTCCTACCTCTGGAATAGTGCCAAGCATATACAGTAGGTACTCAATAAGTGTTGCTGCAGGACACTTGCTTGGATACTCCCCTTTCTCCTCTGAATAACAGGGATGGTGGCATCTGTCTTGCCTCTGTCACAGGTGAGCAAATGATTGCCGTAGGCAGGGTGTCTCAGTCGCTGGACCACTGACCCACAAGGTCTCGCTGGGGGGCCCCGTCTCACACACAGAAGGAGGCTAGCAGCATCCTCGGCCTCTGTCTGTTCTACCAGATGCCACTGTCCCCTCCCCTCCGTTATAGCAACCAGAAGTTTCTCCAGCCATGGTCAAATTTATTTTGGAAGCCAAATTGTCTCAGTTAAGACCACAGGCCCTGAGAACCCTGCCTGCAAAAGGACTGAGAGGACAGGTGTGTGACCTGAGCACTCTGCCCTGAGCATAGGCCCTTGGGACTTCAGACAACAGTGACCTGGTTGGCTGGTCCCCTTCTTTGTCTGTGGGACCTATGAAGTCACTCTGGCTCCTCAGTGAGCACCAGAGCCTTTTATGTCCAGATGGGAGGCCTGCTTTTCCCCTCTAGAGACCTAACTGTGGCTTCCAGGAGCTTCCTGCCTGCCCCTCCCTTACAACCTGAGCTTCCCTGTGGGTCACCTGAGAATCCCATCTAACACCTGTCGCTCCCCCATTCTGGAGCTTCCACACTTCGTCACCTCCAACCCCCTGCCCATCCCCCGCAACCCTTCACCCACCATCCCTTCTGCCAACCCAGCCCCTGATGGCCCCCTCCCAGGTGCAAACTCCCAGAGAGCCAGGCAGCCCATTGTCCCAAGGACACCGGACACTCCCCCTCTCCCTCCTCGGCCTCCTCTGCTTTGTCTGGCCTCTCCCCCACTTCTGTTCATCTCAGTCTAATCATTTAGTACCCCAGAATGGTGTCCACCCCACCGTGAGACCCAAGGTAAAGCACCCCCTCAGCTGAGCCTCAATTTTCCACACCTACACCTTACAACACAGCGGTTGTTGCCCGGGGTAGATAAGAGAACGGAGTGGCTTCTTTGCGCAGGTGATCCTTAACTCAGTAAACACACTTTATTTACTATTTCTTATTATGTTTCATCAGACGTTTTCTGGTCAGACATTCTGGGGCCATATGATGGAAGGACATCATGTGAAAAGACCCAGCTCCAGGTGGGCGTGGTGGCACAGCCTTTAATCCCAGCACTTGGGAGACAGAGTTCCAGGCCAGCCTGGTCTACAGAGTGAGGAGGCCAGGATAGCCAGGGCTCTAAGAGAAACCGTGCCAAAGACCCAACTCATTTTTACATCCCAAGTAGAATCGGCAGGCCACTTACCTCAGAAGGCCTCTCAGTTCCTCTTCTGAAAAATGGCTACAGTCATTGTGACCCAGGGACTGGCCTGGTGCTCTCTGGAGCGATGCCTATTCTGTGCAGGGACTGTGAAGGGAAGCATAGTGTACTTTTTTTTTTTCCTTTTCTTTTTTCTTTTTTTAAGGCCTGTCTTTTTTTTTTTTTTTTTTTTTTAGATTTCCCCCCCCCCTCCCCCGAGACAGGGTTTCCTCTGTGTAGCCTTGGCTGTCCTGGATTTGCTTTGTAGACCAGGCTAGCCTTGAACTCACATCAATCTGCCTGCCTCTGCCTCTGCCTCTGCCTCCCGAGTGCTGGGATTAAAGACGCACGCCACGACACCCAGCTTTAAGGCCTGTCTTGAGTGGGGGGGTTAAGGGGCGGGGGAAGGGGGGAAGCAGACATATTTCCTGTCCCATCAGACCCCTACTATACTAGAAAACAAAAAGACACAAGCGGCAGGCTGCCAAGCAGCATTCTGGGCTGGGCGCCTGGGCGGCCTTTCTCTGCTGCTTGGTTGATCTTTGAGGAGGAACAGGAAACATTTTCATGGAGTCTAGAAGTCTGTGACCCTTCCTGGGTGACTTTTGACCCAAGGTCTTCGAGAGGTTTCAGAGCCTCAGCACACACCTGGAGAGGAGACAGGCCTCAGGCCTGGCCCTTTGCTTATAAATCAAGACTGTCAAAGTGTCATGGCTGGAAGTGAACTGTGACTTGTAAGGCGGGGTGAGCCTGGAGAAAGGCTTTAGGTTTTCCTGGGTCTAGTCACTCCCCTGAGGGTACAGGCTTCTAAGAGTTGGGGGGAGGGGAGCTGCCACACCACTGTGCCCCTCAGGATCCCTGACTGTTCCCTCCAGACTGATGGTCACTGCTCCTGCCAGCCTCAGGGAGAGCCCTGAAATGGGACCCGTTAGCCACGAGGCGAGAGAGCTTGTGGTAGCCTCACATTCTCTGGAGTACAAAAGACACTCAGAGTCAGGCCATGCCTCTTGTCTGGGGAAAATGCCAGGCTCAGCAGTAGGCCTGCCCCACCCCCCAACCTGAGGAGCTGGGCCCACCCTTGGGGAATCAGGGCCCTGGAAGAAGATGGATGATGTCCCTGCCCTTCTATACTTGCAAGACTTGGTGGGATCAGGCTTTCTTGTGCCTACAGGCTCTTCATTGTCACACTGGCCTAAGAACCACCAGGGGTCATCCCCACTCCGCAGTGGCTCTGGAAGGGGCCCACAATGCCTTACACAGACTTAAGAGTCAGGCTGAAGCCATGCGTGGTGGCGCATGACTTTAATCCCAGCACTCGGGAGTCAGAGGCAGGCAGATCGCTGTGAGTTCGAGCCCCGCCTGGTCTACAAAGAGAATCCAGGACAGCCAAGGCTACACAGAGAAACCCTGTCTCCAAAAAAAAAAAAAAAAAAGGTCAGGCTGAGTCTTCATGTTGTTTGTCAGTATCCCCTTGACTGTTCCTTGACCTTTGGGGGGTCTCCCTGTTGTTGGCCTCCTTACAATGCCCTAGGCACCTGGGATAGAGGAGCCTGGCATTCCCAATGGCTGCCATTCTCCCTGAGACCCTAAGCATCCACACATAGCACTCCACCCCCATCACAGTCCACTGCCTGTAGTGTAAGCAATGGGACATCTGTATCTAATTAGGTTCTTGTGCGCTCGTGTGCACACACACACACACACAAACACACATATACACATGCCCTTCCAGCCTTCCCTCTCACCACAAGGATTCTTCTTCACATGGCGGCGTAGGGCAGGAACTTCCTTGTTCTGACCAACTGCCCAGTGACTGACAGAATACAGGCAAAAAAAAAACCCCTAATGTGTGGATCCATGAGGCTCCCCCTTGTATGTCCCTGGACAAAGGATTGTTCTATGGGTCCCCTCTATACCCAGGGCTCCTGGTTTCTGTGCAGCTCTCTGCACTCGGAGGATGAGAGAGACAAGTGTGAAACGCATAAGTGAATTACCCAGGACCCAGCCATGCAGGTCAGCAGGCAGCCTGTTGGGGACACACCAAAAGCATGGTGCTGGGAGTGGCTGTGGCTGCCTAGTGCGACAGCCACAAGCATTGGGGCATCTTATTTCTCTGTGTGCATACAGCCTGAATAGGAAGTAACAGTGGTCCCTGTCTAGAGCCCTTCCTCCAACTGAGAAGGAAAGAGCCAGGGAGCGGAGGAAAGTCCCTGGGCCTGAGGAACCAACCGTAGCAGCATCCCATCACTTCCTTCCATTTTTTTTTTTCTCTTGCTCTGGCCCGGATACACACATCTGCTTGAGAAGTGCCAAACCCAGGTTCCCTCTGCTCCTTGAGGGATTATCAGGAGGGATAAACAGGAAGGAATAAACAGAGTTCAGGGACTGTCAAATCAGACCTGCCCAGCCGGTATGACCAGCTCCAAGCCAGGTGACCCAGCCCTCACCACCCGACCAGCACTGTCAGGGGTGGTAAGTGTGTTTGTGTGTCCAGAAGCCTTGCCCATGCCAGGCTCCGTGCTGGGCACTGAACTCTCAAAAGAGAGCCGAGTTCATTGCAACACAGGCCTTGGCCTCAGGTACAAAACAGATGAGATACAAGCCCAGAAGGCCATGCAGGAGAACAGCACAGATAGAGCATAGGCGCTCCAGCTGACGACTTCCAGAGGCTGGGCCTTTGGAAGAGCCTCTACAGCAGAGAGGATGGGGTGGGGGTGCGGGAGGGAGTGAGCAAAGGGGTTAGGCCTGAATGTAGAGGTGGGCTGTGGCCAGGTGCCAGATGGCCTGGAACAGGCCCAGCTCTGCCAGCATCTTTGCTTTTGTTTTTTGTTTTTTTTTTTTTTTGGTTTTTTTTTTTGTTTGTTTGTTTTGGTTTGGTTTTTTTGGTTGTTGTTATTTGTTTTTTGTTTTTGAGACAGGGTTTCTCTACGTTATCTTAGCCATCTTGGACTCGCTTTGTAGGCCAGGCTGGCCTCAAACTCACACCGATCCGCCTGCCTCTGCCTCCCAAGTGCTGGGATTAAAAGTGTGCGCCATCTGCCAGCATCTTTTGACCTAAAATTAGTCAGGGTTCCTGAGGGCCTTGATTTTCCTGTCTGTCAAATGGGAGAGTTGGCAGGATTAGAGATTTCCAACCTTTTGGGACATATTGTCTATTTTTTTAAAATAACAAGTAAAAGTTACAATCTCAGATCATCCTTATACCCTTTTTAATATTGCATGTGCGCTATAATGTACGTGCAACAACTGAGCGTAACATGAAGGAAAGTTAGGAAAGTTAGAAGGCGGTTTTATGAGGTGCTGGGAATCAAACCTGAGGCTTTATGCTTTGCCAGGCAAGGACTTTGCCAACAGCACTACACCCCAGCCCATAATTACACATTGTGAAAGTACAAATATGTAGAAGCTCATGCAGAACCACACCGGAAAATACATACAACAGAGCAACCAGGTGTTCATATCATCATCGAAACACCATTCAGGAGATTGTCCCTGTCAATGGTGTCATCCTTAGAGATGTATTTTCCAAAAAGCACAAACAATTCTTAGTTCTAAACAATAGCAACAAAATGTAGCTTTCCTTGATTTGGTCGTTGCATTCCAAAATCCTCACCGTGTTTTAAAATCAAAAAAAAAAAAAAAAAAGATCTCACAGTTATAAATACAACAGAGGTAGGTTGTACTTTTGGATCAGCATAAAAAGGTTTCTTGACTGCTTGCATGACTGGCAGGGTGTTTGGAATCCAGTGCTGGGGGTGAACAGTCCTTCCTGAGGCAGGCCTGTCCCCCCTCACTTAGCAGCCCCCTTTCCTCCCATCAGCCTTGGAGACAAACAGCACACATTTTCAGATGCCCTCTAGGGGGCAGTATCATCTGCCTAATCGCTATGCTCCCTCCCAGTCTGACACTCCCTTAACTCTGGATTTCTTCCGGTGCTTTGCGCTGGGGATCATCCAGTGACCATGCAGCCATGGAGACCACCCGGGACCCTCTCCACAGGGACAGTGAGTCTACAGCCTTCTCTCTACTGATCTCTCCATCCTCTCCCACCTAGTGCCAGCTGCCCTGACCCTGGACCCAGGCACTGCCCACCAGCGTCTGATCCTGTCCGATGACTGTACCATCGTGGCCTACGGGAACCTGCACCCACAGCCCCTGCAGGACTCGCCGAAGCGCTTTGACGTGGAGGTGTCGGTGCTGGGCTCTGAAGCCTTCAGCAGCGGCGTCCACTACTGGGAGGTGGTGGTGGCGGAGAAGACCCAGTGGGTGATTGGGCTGGCCCATGAGGCTGCCAGCCGCAAGGGCAGTATCCAGATCCAGCCCAGCCGCGGCTTCTATTGCATCGTCATGCACGACGGCAACCAGTATAGCGCGTGCACAGAACCCTGGACGAGGCTCAACGTCCGCGACAAGCTTGACAAAGTGGGTGTCTTCCTGGACTATGACCAGGGCCTCCTCATCTTCTACAACGCCGATGACATGTCCTGGCTCTACACCTTCCGAGAGAAATTCCCCGGCAAGCTCTGCTCCTACTTCAGCCCTGGTCAGAGCCATGCCAATGGCAAAAACGTCCAGCCACTGCGGATCAATACTGTCCGCATCTAGTCGAGGCAGAGGAAGACCAAAGCCTCCTGGGGCTGTGACCACCAGCAAGAGCCTTGCCCAGCTGACAGGGCGCTTGGACCCTTCAGGCCCACCGTGGCCACCCTGACACCTCAGGCCAGTTGTTTATCTATTCCCCCCCCAGCCTCCTGTGCCCTGCCTGTGAGCTGGAGATTGTACTCCATGGTTAATGTCCTGTAGCTCTGGTCATAATGAGATGTGACATGGCTTCTCCCCAGGGCAGCCCCTGCCCAAGCTCCTCATCCCTATTGTCCCAGGGACACAGAATCTGTCCTCTGTCTCCCTCTTTCTGCCCAGCTAACCTTAGCCTCATGACACATCAGATGGGATTAGTAGCTAGCAGCCCAAAAGATACCCAGAATCCTCCTTTGCTTGTGGCCTAAGGTTTGACTCACCCATGACCAAGGGAGCAATGGGCCACTTTAGTCTTGACCCGAGTCCTCAGGGGACCCAGGCAGAAGCTGCTTCTAAGGTTACCTGAGGGTCACCCTCTGCTGCCACCCCTGCACCAAGCCGAGAGCTGTAGGTTTCTTCCTTTCTCTCTAATCTACAAGTCAAAAGTGATGCTATGGCCTGTGACAGGCAGCCCACAGGGTACACATGCCGCTGCCTTCCAGCCCATGGATTCTGGGGGCAAAGGGAGTTATAAGGAGGACCCGACCCCAGAAACCAATGCAGAAGACTGACAGGACAACAAACCAATGGATGATCCCAGAGGTCCAGCCAGCCCTCACTGGCCAGGCCTCTGTGACCTGCGCCATGGACAGAGAGAGTGCTGGTAGCACTTCTTTTCATCAGGACCTGAGTCCCAGGATGGCTGTTGGTGGGTACCACCTTGAACTTGGCAACAAGAGCCACTTTAATTGGCTTTCATCAGATAAGAATTTGCAGTCAGCTCCCTGATGGCTTGCGACATCACTGAAAGGGCTGGAAGAGGAGAGCCTTTGTGGAGTTTCCGGGAACAACTCCCAGCAGCTAGATTGATCTCATCTTTTGACCAGAAAAGATGCTTCTATTTACAGGCAGACCCTGTCCCCCTACAAGCTGCTGGCGGTCACCATCCAGGCCAGTAAGTGGTTGTCCGAGCCTGCCCCACGCCCTCTCTCTCAACTCAGGTCCCAGCTCTACATCTTTCAGAGGGATTCTTTTTGTGAGAACTTGAGTCAGTCGGGAACCTAGACTTTGACTGCAAAGTAGTCTGGGAAATGTAGTTTTTCCTCTTCCGGCCTCAGCCATACAGAAAGCTAGCATGGAGGTGGAACAAGCCCATCCACAATGTCCTTGCCACAGAATCCAACTGTGAAGAACTCAGGAAAAATCCATGAGTCCACCTCAAGACCTTGGCTTTGAAGCAGAATTGCTAAAAATGTCCTGCTCCAGGGCTCTGTCGCTGCCCAGAGGAAAGAGTAGGTAGCAGTAAAAACGGATGGCCAAAATGGCTCCCCAGCCTCGGCCTTCCTTTTCAGTCCTGGGGCCTCAAGTCTGTCCTTGGGATTCAGTGAGCATGCCCATCTCCGTGACGGAACTTGAGGGGCTCCCACTCACAACTGCCATGCCCTGGGGTTTCCCTGAGCGAGAGGAATCCTGCGCCCTCCTCACTCCCTCAACTCCCAAACTCCAGGCCACTCCTGACAGTATTTTTATTTCAAACATCGCCCTTTTTGTGCATTATGATCAATTTGTATTAAATTAAAGTTACAGGGCACAGGTGTCCGTTCCGTTCATTCTGATGAACACAAGGCAGCCAGCTTCACCCCAGTGAGGGGATACTCATTAGCATGGCCAGTCCAGTCCCCAAGGCAATACATAAACAGTGAGGCCCAGAGAAGGGGTGTGAGGGCTGGGAAGCCCACAGCCCACAGTGGACAGTAAGAACTGAGTTCCAGGCCAGCACCCACGCCACAGCCCTGCCAGGCAGGGAAGACCTTGAAAGCACATAAGGGTAGTTTACAGACCGCAGTAAGAGCCTAGTCTTAAACTATATGGGCCTGGGCTCTATCAGGCGTTGCTTTAAGAAAAACAGCATACCCTCTCGGGGCCTCGGTTATGCCCCTCAGAGAATAGGGATAATAGCGTGGACTTCGCATGGTTTCCTGGGAAGCTCTAAAATGTACAGTTCCTGCCGCCCTGGCTCTCCTCCAGCTGCCTCCTGCAGTTCACACCAGAAACGACATAGATTTTTCTAAACTTCTGTGCTCCCTTGACCCATGAGATGCCCAGCTTCCTCCTGTCCCCTGTGAGGAGTATGGGACCAGGTAAACAGGGAAATCGTTACGCTGCTCTGGAGAAGGAAATCCATTCTGCCTCCAACTGATGGAGAAGCAGCCTGGTCAAAGTCCAGCGGGGTCCTGCCTGTGGGCACCCAGGCTGTGCCCATGGTTGACAAGAAGGCTGCCTGGTCCTCTGCAGCTATGCAGTGCGAGAACAGCAACCTCAAGTTTCATGATTAATATTAGAAGGCAATGAGATAATAAGGTACCAGTTGCCAGATATTAGAATATAGGAGGTTTATTAAATGAACATGGGGAGAGAAGGAAAGGGGGGAGGGGTACTCCAGAGAGACAGACAGACAGACTGACTGACTGACAGAGACAGGTAGAGAGAGGAGAGAGAGTAAGAGACAGAGCAGAGGAAGAGAGAAAGGGTGCAAGCGGGTAAGAGGAGAGAGGGCCACAAGGAGGGTTTGTCCTTTTATATAGCCCTGGGCAGGGCCACGCCCCCATGGCAGGCAATGACACCACAGGTAGGCACACTGAAGCAGAATCCTAACATCAGGGTCTACTCCTGCCTTTTCATTGATTCGTGTTTACCTTAAAGTGTCATTTCTTCCTCTCCTCACCTACAGGGTGAGGGGGGCAGGGTTAAACCAGATCCTATAAGACACTAGGTGGCACTTTATAACCTAGAGGTGGGACTGAAGAGGACCCATAGCAAGCCCTGGGTTGTTTGAGTTCCTAGGCAGAGAGATGTAGATGATGGGAGGGGAGGGGCTAGAGGTAGGGAGATACAGCATTGAAGCCAGAAGCCTGGGGTGAGACCTGGTGGAGGGGAAAGGAAAGGGGGGAGTGTCAGGCTGGCAACCCAGTTGAGGGGGGAGGCTGACAGAGAAGGACTAATGATTAACTCACGCCCATTCTGAGTCCCCATCTGCAGTCTGTGAGAACATGCTAGTACATTTCACACTATCTCTAACCACAGAGAGGAGCCCGTGGGGATGGTGTCATTATCTCAAGGTTAGAACCACGAAGTAACACCGCCCAGGGGATCCACAGCTATTCCTCAGCAGAGCTGGAAGCAGGCCCTGCAGCACTAAGGCCACACTCTGCTGGAGGGACAGTTCTCAGCTCTGATGACTGCTCAGAGGCAGGCAGCCACCAGAACTGGGCCTTCAAAGAGGGACCTTTGATTTAAAGGTGGGCTCATGAAGGTCACTGTGCAACCTTGAGCACATTCCTCGCCCTCGCTGGCCTCAGTTTCCCCTGTGTCTACTGTGGAGATCTTAGAGATCTACTTGACCACCAGGGTAAGTGGAATGTTGGGTCCCACAGCCTGGGCCACTCGGTCCGCAATAAATGAGGCTATTATCTCTTTGCCCCTCTCTCTGGGGTGGTGGCAGAGACAGAAAACAACAAAGATAGAGTCTCTTGGCGGTACACAGCTCACCTCAGAGGCTCCGGGGACAGCTCTTCCCTCCCGCTGGGGAGGTCATCCCAAGAGGCTGATTGCTCACACTTGGATAGATTCCTCCCCTCCTGCCTGGGTCTCAACTCTGTTCAACACTCGCATGCTCACCACCAACTCAGCTAGAACCAGGACCAGCATACCAGGAGGTCAGTTACAAAGGCATGAGTCACAGGCTTAAATGCTGAGGTTGGGGGAAGGGGTGAGGGGAGGGCTGGGTAAAGGCCAGAGGGAGGGGAGGGTGCTGGCCACGGTGCTGAATTGAATCCTAGCTGTCCACTAGATATTCATTCTGCAAATTCTGGACCACTTGAAGGAGGAGGGGTCACGGAGAGCAAAGCAGAAATGGGGTGCACAGAAATGCCAGGAGAAAGATCAATGTCTTTCTTTTAAAATGTGCTCATCTTCCTGTTTTTCTCTTCTATCTTTATATTAAAAAAAAAATTTGCCCTAAGTACAGAAGTCTTCCAGTAGTTAGGGAGATAGCTTGGTGAGCAAAGGGCTTGTTTTGCAATCCTGAGGACGTGAATGTGGGTCCTCAGGACAGGACGCACACAAAAGCCGGGTGCATCAGTGCACATCTGCAGGCCCAGCACCAGGGAGAGTGGGTGAAGACAGGCACATCAGGGTTTGGTAAGACCTTATCTCAAAACTAAGATGCAGAGCAATAGAAGAATTACACCCAGTCTTGGCATCTGATGCCCACACACGGGCAAGCACACACATGCACACGCACATGCGCCCGTACAACATACATGTAGCATGTATCTGTTTTCGAGTTGTTGACAGCCCTCATTTTCTCCTTATTGTAAAATGCTCCTCCCTTACCCTAAGAATGAGGTGATATAAGGAACGTGTTGACGAGGTAGACCAGATGTCCAGGGGGAGTCCTACCCTGATATCACAACACTCAAAGCTTGTCCAGGGGGGCTGAAGTTAAAGGCACAAAAGCCCAGGTCCAGGGGCAGTCTGTCCAAAACAATGTGACTGAGCCTGAATCCTGAAGGAGCCTGAGTCATCCCTAACATAACCTGAAGCCTAGAAAGGGCTAGTTTAGAGCTCCAGGTTCACAGCATGGGACAAAGCTAAGACAAGATGTGTTTTGATTTCCAAGAGGTTCACAAGGGAGGGAGAAAAGCCAGCTAGGATGGCTCCAGCCCAGACAAGCAGAGGAGTCGCAAGGGTGAGCCCAACATGGTAGGGGCAGGGATGAAGCTGGGCAGGGGTGCTCAGAAGAGAGGGGCCTCATGTAAAGAGGTCCAGGGTGGATGGCTGCCTGTTATAGTCTGGGACTGCAGCACCCTGAAGATGAAGGAGGACATGGGAGTGACAGAATTAGGGAGTCCACTGAGTGGAGACTGGGCATGAATGGACATTCTCTCAGGACGACTGGTAAATGGCTCAAGAGGCATCTGGCTCCAACCCATTCTTACTTATAATAGAGACTCCCCGGGGGATTGGCAGCTGATGATGGGGTTTCAGGCAGTGTGGCAAGCAAGAGGGATAAGATGACACCAGGGTTGCATATGATGTTGTGCAGGTGGCAGCAGCTGCCATTCTGTTGTCACAGACTGGCTGGAGATACCAGGGTTCTTGCCAGCTAAGGCAGCCTGACCCTCAGCCCTTACTCCTCCTACCAGCATCTCAGTGTGAGATGATGACTACACATCTGGCCCAGCAGTTCCTAGGGGCCTCCTCCAGAGGTGGAAGATGGCGTGCATATAACAGCAGTTACAACACTAGGGCCATTAAGATCCCTAACGCAATGGACAGTGTGTTTCCACCCGTCACACCTCTGTTTGGGAAATGCTCTCCCCATGCCTACAACACCCACCCAGTCTCCTCTTTTCCTTCCCTTCAAACCTGGCTAGCTGGTCATGTCTAGATCATCCAAGGCCAGCAGAGTCTGTGGCCCTGGCCCTGAAACAAACACTTTTGGTCTCCCAGTGTGATGTGTCTTAAGATGGAGAGCAATCTTTCACTTCTGCCAGCTGCAGACAAGAGATGGGCCCAGAAAACAGGTGCTGACTGACATGACTGATGCTGCCATCATGGAGCCACCATGTCTACAAGTTGGGAGAAATTTTAGGACCAGAAATATAAGGCTATTGTAGAGAAGCTTATATAGAAACTGGGGTGCCAGGAGGCACCTGACTGGCCACCGAGGCTGTACTCAAGGAGAAGCAGGGAGAATTGGCAGAGATTCAGTGAGTGGTATGTCTGCATTTGAAACAAATTATGAAGTAGCTTACATTCATTTAAAAAAAATCAGGGGCTAGAGACATGGCTCAGGGGTTAAGAGCACTGGCTGCTCTTCCAGAGGCTCCAGGTTCAATTCCCAGCACCCACATGGCAGCTCACAACTGTCTGTAACTTCAGTTCCAGGGGATCCTACATAGCCCCCACACACACACAGGCACACAGGCACACGTGCAGGCCAAACACTGATACACATAAAATAAAACTAAATAATAGGAAAACCAGACAAAGAGAAGAACAGAATTCCCTTTATCCTGCTTTCAGAAAGCACCAACTACTGACAGTCTATGTGCGTTCTTCTAGGCATTTTTAGCTTTACATTAACAAAAATGTCATTTTTTTCCTACTAAAGAATGATCACTTTTTTTTACCCTATTCCTCTTTCTATATATTCTGTAGTAGATTCCTTCTTATGGAGCAGTGAGTCAAGAGACTGGCTCATTTCTTTCCCAAGTATATGTTTTTCATATATGCATTATGGAAAATACAATCAAAGTAAACCAAAGTAAAGCTCACCCATTATTAGTCACTGTTCAAACAGCCAACAGAGCATTTTCCCCTGAGATTTAGTCCATGCCCCCCCCTCCCACGTGTGATTCTGTTTTATGAAGGTCAGGGTGCTGGGAAGATGGCTCAGTTAGTAGCAATGCTGCTCAAACATGAGGGCCTGGGTTCTGGTCCTCAGTATCCATGCAGAGCCCCAGTGGGATGGAGCCACCCATACCTCCAGAGCCAGGAGCGTGGAGACAGGTGGGTCCCTGGAGCTCAAGGTGTAGCCAGCCTAAACAATCAGTGAGACACTGACCAAGGCGGAGCAGTCAGTCAATGAGTAAAGGCACTTACTGTCTACACCAATGACCTGGATTTGATCACTGAAACCCAGGTGTTCAAAGGAAAAAACCCGGTTCTCACAGGTTGTCCTCTGACCTACACACACACACACACACACACACACACACACACACACACACACAATCAATCAATCATTCAATCAAAACATGCTCAACTTCCTGTTTCACAGGCTGGATCCCCGTCACCCCACCTCCCCCAGTAATAAAAGGCTGTGAGCACACCATCCTGTTAAATACCTTTGTATAGCACCTGTTTAATATGGTGTTTGACCTGGCTCTACTTGTCCTGTTCCGTTCTGAGCAGGGAGGTCACTGCAGCGGGAGGCTAAGGCCTGTTGGCCCAGAGTGCAACACTTTCTGCCCACTCCCTCTCAGGAATGAAATGCTCTCTCGAAGACCCTGAGCGCCTGCCTCATCCAGCCCCCTGAGCTGGAGTGTCAGTTTCACCTCCGATGGGCATGGGGTCCTCCTGCAATTTCTCCACTGCTGCCCACCCGTGCAGTAAGTAGATGCCAGCCCTTTCCTTTGCCACTTCCCAGACCCCAGGACCCTCTAGCTTTGCTGCCAACCGGAGGCCCAGCATGCAGAGAGTGTTGACTTTGAGAGAGGCAGGTCTTTAGACTCAAGCTAGGTAAGAGGAGGTGTCATTTGCTTTGGTACCTTGACCAGCTTTCTCTCGGCCTGGTGGCCTTGGGGGAAGGACAGGTTAGCAGGTGTGGGACAGGGGTTGAACTAAGTGTGACTTGAGGCAGGCAGCTCTCCCCTGCTCCGGGGATCTCAGTCTCCCCCACAGTTATACAATGGGACCCACGGGCCATGTGGTACCTAAGGCACATCCCCCACTCTAGAATGTAAGGCCCAATTCAAACCCATGTGTTCTTTTCTTTTAAAAAGTCCCAGCCTGTCTTGTGATTGGTTTAATCCAGTCACGCACCAGGCCTTGAGACATTTTTAAACACGATAATTATTAGCTGTCACCTCATTCAGCCCTCACAATAAGCCTAAAACAGGAGCTGCCATTTTTATCCCCTCCTTACAGAAGAAAACACTAAGTTCAGATTTTGCAGCTCAACAGGAGAGGCCAGATTCTAAGCCAGGGCAGGGCACCTCCAGACACATGTCCCTGAGGAGCAGTCACTGCCTGCTTGGTGACACACGTGGAAGGAACTCCTTCATGGCTGCAGTCGATGGGACTGAGGCCAGAGGGGGAAGATGACCTCTTCCAGAGCACACGGCACGGCCATGGCAGAGCTGGGAGAATCCAAGCTATGTACCCTTCGGCCCACCATCTTCTCTTGCCCTGAACTGTGTTCAAAAAGGGAATCATGGGAAAACGGATGCAGCCTTGGACCAGAGTCAGATGGCCAAGATGATTGGAAGCTAGGAGAGGAGTGGGCTGAGAAAGCCTGTTTGTTTAGCCCCAAAATCACCTCAGGGAAGTGTTGACTTTGGCCAAGTCCCCGGATTGACTGTGGGGCAGGAAAGGGTTGGTCCAGGAAGCTCCTTTCTCCCCATCCCTCCTTAGACAGCCCACAGTGGTCTTCCCCCCCCGCCGCCCTTTCAGTCACTCACACCAGAGATTCCTATCTGTTACCTACTATAGGCTAAGCTCTGAGTGTGCAACCTCCAACAGGGCCCCTGGGTTCTGTCAGAGTGAGTGTGCAGTGACTGGACCCCCTCACCACAGCGTGTATACTCAGAGCTAGGAAAGGCAGGGTCAACTCAGACAAGAGGCACCTCCTGGAAGCTGAGACCTGGAAGTTAAAGAGGAGCTAGGCAAAGTGTTTCTGGACCACAACAGTCTCTTCAGGGACAGGAAGTGGGAAAGGAGATCTCTATCCTAAAGATTGAATGTGAAGATGTTCCTGTTTCCTTTTCTATTGCTGTGATAAGACACTGACAAAAGGCAACTGAGGAAAAGGGTTTACTTGGCTTACACCTCCGGGTCACAATCCGTCTCTAAGGAAAGTCAGGGCAGGAACTGAAGCAGAAACTATGGAGAAAGGCTGCTTACTCCCTCAGTCTCTGGCTAAGGCCTAGCTAGCTTCTTATACAGCCCAGGTCAGCCAGGTATGATGTCACTCGGAGTGGGCGGGGCTGACGGGGGCGGGGCTGATGGGGCGGGGCCCTCCCAGGTCAATCGCTAGTCAAGGCGATCTCTCACAGACAAGGCCACTGGCCAATCTGATCTGGGCAGTTCTTCAGTTGAAGTTTCCTCATGCCAGGTGACTCTAGATTATATATCAAGTTGACAAGAAACCTAACCAGCATAGAGAGCAAAGGGCAGAGCAGTGGAGCTGGAGAGGTGAGCAGGGATGGATTGGGCCATGCCATGAGCCATCCTGGGGAACAACAGGGAGTCACGGCAGGGTTTTAAACAGTGAGTGTAGTTCTGCTATCCAAGGTGCAGCAGAGATGGAGGCTGGGAGACCTGAGAGAAGGTGGCAACACTTGGGAGGCTGAAGCGAGGGGGCAGATGAGAAGTGAAAGAAGTAGGGAGCCAGGGGTTCCTGCTGGCACTGTCTTAAAGTTGGATTTGCTCACCCTTGACCCCCTGTTTCACAGGCATAACAGCTACAGTACGTGACACCTGCTATGGGCACAGCCTCGCCCCACATATCCCTGGCCCCACAGAGCCTTTTTGATACTTGTACACACTGTCTCCCAGAACCACAGTGTCCCTGGGTAAGCGTCTGTGATGACAGAGAGCTCACAACTGTGTCCCACTACTGAATAAGAGTTATGCCTGGTGGTGGTGGCACGCACCTTTAATCCCAGCACTTGAGAGGTAGAAGTAAGTGGATTGCTCTGAATTTGAGTCCAGCCTGGTCTGCAGACTGAGTTCCAGGACAGCCAAGGCTACACAGAAAAACTCTGTCTCAGCCATGGTCAGTGTTCAGAACACGCTTGGGGGAAAGAGCATAGATAACATGAAGGCACAAAAGCTTGCGGATCTGGGTTCAGGTTGCTCTTCCATCCTGCAGCCTCCCTGGCTGGTGAACAGTGCTACTGGGGGTGACTTGCTGGGTTAAGACAGAAATCACAGAGTGCTGCTGTCGTGTCTCCCCATTTCAGTCCACAGCCTCCACCAAGCACCTGCTAGACACCCAAACAACTCACCCAAGCTCCCACGATCTTTTTGCCTCTGTTGCCCTGTACCATACCTTCCCCCCACGACATGGGAGCCTAATGTCATCTGGGACGTGGCTGCAGAGGTACAGCCTGCCTTGGGAGAGCAGTCCACCTGATGTCCCATCCTTTTGTCCAGACAAGGGCAGCCTGCAGCCTGCGGTGGTCATTGTCCCAGCACTGAACTCCCTGGCCACACTGCTGGTCATCAGCTGCATCCTATGGAAGACATGCCGACGGCGAGCCCGGCTCACCTATCCCAGCCCACCATCCCCATGAAGGACCCAGGTAACCCACTCCAGGACCCTGATGAGCATGGCAATTTGTACAGGTGATCCTAGCACTTAGGGGGAGGAGGCGAGGAGGATGGTGAGTTCAGAGACAGCCTGGGATACATGGGAAGAGCCGGTCTGGGAAAAAGGAAAAAGGGGCTACTATAACGAGAAGGAGGGCTTTTTTGTTTTGTTTTTGTTTTTTGAGACAGGGTTCCTTTGCATAGCCTTGGCTGTCCTGGACTCCCTCTGTAGACCAGGCTGGCCTCGAACTCACAGTGATCCGCCTGCCTCTGCCTCCCGAGTGCTGGGATTACAGACGTGTGCCACCACGGCCGGCTCCGGACTTCTCTTTTACTTAGTTACATCATGAAAAATACCCAATAAAAGCCCTGCTGCATCTGCACACACCTGTGACACTTGGATACAACATAAAGAGAAGAAGTTGTCTTCACTTTCTCAAGGCAACAAGTGATGCTGTGCTCCACTGCCCTGAGCCTTGGTCACAACTAGGGTACCTGCCTCTTAGATTTCCCCCCTGCCCTACCCAGGTGGACATTCCTCTACAACCCCTTAGGTCAACAGGAGTTCATTCTATCACCCTTGTCGTCATGGCCATGATGACTGTGAGCCCTATGCTGCTGCCTTGTAGCCTGTTGAGTGTGAGCATGTACACACTATGTGTGTCAGGGGCAGGGGATGGGAGGGAGAGGGAGGCGTGAGTGCAGGCCCACATCCCATGGCATATATGTGCAGGGCAACTTTGTGAAGTTGGTTCTCTGACCTGGACCAGCAGGTTGCTCACCAGTGACAGGTCCTTGAGAAGAACCAGGGGCTCAGAAAATAAAGAAGAAAGGCAAGTTGGGGTTGGGAGGTCTTACACCAGCTGTGTCTTATGCCTAGTGTGTGTATTAAGCAGTATGGCATCTTATATACAGTTGTCAGAGGGGAGGAGTAAGACAGAGTCAGCAGGAAGCTAATCAAGCAATGTGCATGAAGGAAACAGAATATCTTAAGTAAGTGTGTCACAGGAACACACACACACACACACACACACACACACACACACACAGAGACACTGCTGCCTTGGGACTTAGCACCATAGCTTACGACGGGAAGATTGAGTTCTCAGGATATGGTCACAGCTCTCCCAAGGCCCTGGACCCGCGCCATTAGTGGCCTTGCCGCACGTATTCCTGGCTTTAGGCAGGGAGCTATGTCCTTCTCCATCAGAGCCTCAGGAAAACGCTCCCCTAAGGCTCTGGCCCCAGGATATCACTGGCTCTGCCAAGCATGTTCCTGACTTTAGACAAGGATCGCCATTCTTTTCCCACAAGTCAGGAACGCCTTGGACCAGCTTGGCTCCTAACCGTTCCCTCTGTGGGTCGAGCTCAGGTCATCAGGCTGGTGCAGCAAGCAGGAGTGCTGAGCCATCTCCTTGGCCCTAGTTTTCGTACTTTTAATGAAGAATGAACACACACACACACACACACACACACACACACACACACACACACACACACACACACCAGGGCTTTGACCTGCTAGGCAAGCACTGTACCACTAACCTATACCCCCAGCCTTTTTTACTTGAGACTAAATTGTTCAGGCTTGCTTTGAACTCAAGCTATGGATTTTCCAGTTTGTGATCCTTCTGTCTGAACTTCCTAAGCATCTTGGACTGCAGGCCTATGCCACCAAGCCAAGCTGGGGCATGGGGGGCCTTTTATTAGCTAAAATTAAAAGAGAGAAATAAAATGGATGGGCACAGCTTTAGTCAGCATAGCACAGTATGTGTATGAAGCGCATATATAATTTTAAACTTTCTAAAAGCCACACTGAAAAGTTTCATAAGTGAATCTACTTTAGCAATATAGTTTATTTAATTCAATATATACATGAGATTATGTTTCAGTGAGTAATTGATACTTTAAAATTATTAATTTTTTTGCAATCTCCTTTTAAACTATTTCTTTGAAATTGGTGTGAATTTTATGCTTACTCGTCTCAGACTAAACACACTTCAAGGGCTCCACAGCCACAGGAAAAGTAGCTGACATAATGGGTGATGTGGATTTTGGCCCCCAGGATTGGGTGGGACTGGCATAAGTCTTTCTCTCGGAAAGCAAGGGCTATCCCTTAAGGAGATTCAAACCAGGAATTCACATGGTCAAATCTGACTTCTCCTTAAAGACCAGGCTGGAGAAGAGCTGAGTTTGGGAGACAAATCGCAAGGCAGCTGAAGAACTCCAAATGAGGCGATGCTGGCTCAGACTTAAGGTCGGTGGGGAGATAAGGTCGGTGGGGAGAGAGATCCTAGCAGGACTAGGAGGCTGAGGCGGCAGACCATCATGATCACGGCCCTCACATGCTAGCCCTGGCTCCCATCTGTACACCTGTATAACCTCTCCCCTGTCCCACACCAAATACCTTCCTTGTACTGTCTGGAAATGAAAATGGTGCGTCCCTCCCGATGTTCTTGGTAGAGACACACATAAAGTGCTTCACAACAAGAGAAAAGAAACCCTTCCTTCTTTCCTTCCTTCCTTCCCTCCTTGTTCAGTCTTCTCACGACCATGGCCCACACCTGAGAGCTCCATCCTACACATAATCCCCAATCCAGACATACAAGAACCTAGAACAATATGGTGTCCCCTGAAAATCTCTAGGATGGGGCAGAAGGGCTGCAGTCGGAAGTGCTGTCTGTTGTGGGGATGCGGCCAGGGTTGTACCTAACTGGCCTATGGTCCGGCTAAGACAGTTCCACAAATGAAGGAGAGGTGAGGGAGTTGAAGGTTAACGCAAGGAAGTGATTGCAAAAACTACCTGTAGAATTGAAGCTGGAAAGAATCTGCAGGCTTTGAATTAAAAAAAAAAAAAAAGAAAACATCTTATTAAACCTGGCATGGTGGCACATGCCTTTAATCCCAGCACTCGGGAGGCAGAGGCAGGCGGATCACTGTGAGTTCAAGGCCAGCCTGGTCTATAAAGTGAGTCTAGGACAACCAAGGCTACATAGAGAAACCCTGTCTCGAAAACCAAAAGCGAAAACAAAACAACAAAACAAAAAACATTTTATTTGGGGCTCTTTAACGCCTCTACCTCCCTTCCAACCCACTTACCCTAGATAGGAGAGAAAGAAGGTTAGTAGGGACAGTGGAGGCAGACCTTTTTTGGCTCAGTTCCTTAGAGCCGTTCAATTCTCCGTCGTCAAGATTTCGACAGCAAACAGTGCAGCAGAAACAAGCAGCAGTGGGAGCAGCAGCAGGGACCAAAAGCAGCCTCTTCAGAGTTTTCTCTGAAACACTTCTCTTTAGGAGCATCTAGAATTGAAGCGATGCACAGCCAAGCGATGCAAAGCAATGCAAAGTATATGAAGCGACGTCTCTCTGGTTTTGGGGCTCCTGTTTATCTCCTCTCAGTGTCCACACCAGGCTGTTTTCCAACTGACAAAGATCATGCGCCCTCTCATGAGTCTGTTTCCAGCAGACAAACATCACACACACTCACACGAGGCAGTTTCACACCCCACACTTGGGATCAAAACAAAAATATGTTTACATCCATTATTTTAAATATCTTCCCATGCTGTTCATAACTGTTCAAGCTCTCCCATCTCTTTACCTTACTTTTTGTTTGTTTGTTTGTTTGCTTGCTTGTTTTTTGTTTTTGTTTTCATTTTTCGAGACAGGGTTTCTCTGTGTAGCCTTGGCTGTCCTGGACTCACTTTGTAGACCAGGCTGGCCTCGAACTCACAGCGATCCACCTGCCTCTGCCTCTGCTTCCCGAGTGCTGGGATTAAAGGCGTGCGCCACAATGCGCCTGGCTTTCTTTACCCTACTTCTAAAGAATGAGTAGGAAAGCACTTTTCTGCCCACTTACAGTTGGGTGTGGCCATGTGCCCGATTTGGGCCAATTTGATGGTGGTAAGTCCTAGATGGAGCAATTGCGAACAGTACACTCTAAGTAAGCTCTCTTTTTGTTCTAACATAGTGGCCAGCATTATTTGTCTAAAGGATTATCAGTAGAGCTCACAGAAGGCCCATAGTGTTTAAGTATAAATACCCTTTTTAAAATCTTACAGTCTAAACCACTGAAATGTGGGGACTGTTTGTTCCTGCAGCAGCACTTAGGCTGTCTGACTTACAGAACTGGAAGAAAGGACATTAACACGGAAGCGTTAACACGAAACATGGAGTTCATTGCAGTGCCTGGTGTTGGTGGAGTCAGATTACAAGAGGGAGAGAATAATTGGAAAGACAGCACATGCTGCTTAGAGAATTAGATTCACGGCCTAGCACAGGGCCACTGTAGTGGGTGGCAGAGGTGGGGAGAGGGCAGGGTCTCGGAAAGAGGTGTAGAGATGAGGATGGCAGCACTGGAAGCTCATCAGTGGGCAAACCAAAACCCTCAAAGACCGAAACTGTTACACAGCACTGGAGTGGCACCCAGAGACTAAAAGGCTGATTATCTCTACCTAAGATTAAGTGATGAATGTAAGGAGGGTGAGGATTTTGTGTCCACTTTCGTGTCCCCAGTACCTGAAACAGCGCCCGTTACAGAAGACACATGCTGATGAGGCGGGAGCAGCACACCACACACTTAGGTATGCAAACCTCCCAGGGGAAACAGAGTTCCTTCCAGCACAGTGTATTTTTCTGCACTCTTGCTTTCTCTGGCCCACAGTGGCTGTTTTCTCTCTCCCCATCCCCGAGTCTTCACCGTCTTCTTGTTGCAAGAGATCTCAAGGAGCTCCTTTTAAAATTCACCCCCACTGATGTGTATGCAGGAAGCACTTCAGATACCATCCCACACCCTACTAAACACAGACGCCGTTCCCTCCTGCCTTCTCCTGTGTCCCCATCTAATTCCACTGACAAATGTCTTCCATCCCGTCTCTGAATGTACCTAAGGTCCTCTCTTGCTTTTTACCCCCACAGCCATTGCCTAGTTCAATTTTTCATCATCTCTGCTCTGGTCCAAACCTTCCTGCTGTCTCTGTGCATCCAATCTCAGTAGAAGGATCTATTGTGTGCCTTGAAACTAGGCAGAACTTAAGACTCCAGTTTCTACGAGTCAGGAGCCTAGCAATGGTTTAGCCAGGTGCCATTGACTCTGGGTCTCCCACATGGCTGTCGTCAGCTCTTGGTCTATGTTGCCATGGCCCCAAGCCCAGCCTGGTGGCAAGTCCACTTCCATATGATTGTTAGAAGACTTCAAATCTGGCGATTGTTCAGAGTCATCAGTTCCTATGCATACAGGCCTGCCCACAGCCCAGCTCAGAACATGGCTGGTGTCTTCCCCCTGAGCCAAGAGCAGGCACCCTAGATGAAATTTAATCTCAGTCTTGATGCCATCGCTTCTAACGTAGTCTGTTCATTAAGATGGGGTCATTAAGCCCCACCCCTACTCAAGCAGAGAGAATTGAACCAGGATGTTGATACAGCGATGCAGGGTCATTGGTGACAATCTTAGAGACTGCCTGACATGTCCTCCTAGCTCACCACCTAAAGTGTAAAGACGACACCTTCTCTCCCCTCCTCAGAAATTCGGAGGACTCGCTTGAACACCCAGAACATACTCTTTCGTAACATGCCCCAACCTCCAGCCCGTTCTCACCTTCCGTTCTGCACTTGAACTCCCAAGGGCTCCGAATTATCATGTCACCATTCCTGTCACATGGCATCCCCATGAAATGCCACTGCTTCTTGGCAAGTCTGTTCCGGGCTGCGCAGGCAGTTATATTTATCTCTGGTTAGACATCCTTTGGAGAGCTTGCTCTTCTCTAAAACAACCCTCAGCACAGCAAATTACAACTCTCTCCCCTTGAATGTGTCATGGGCTGGCAAACTGAACCTGGTCAGAAGCTCATTTCTTCCCAGAGTTGCATTTTGGAGGCACCCATTCCCACTTCTTACAGAAACCTGGCCCCTGGAGTGGTTTATACAAGACCCTCACCAACTCCAGTCCTGCTGTTAAAATGTCTAGAAAGCAGTCGTTTGCGATAGGGTGCTACTAAGTCGACACACATGCTGCTAATGAAGGCAATTACGCTCCCTGCCAGCTGCCTACACATGCAGGAAGAAACTGAGTGAGGACAGCGATTATGAACTCTCTAGGGTTAGGCAAAGACGCTTCCTGACTCCAGCTGCTGTCTATTCTTAGACAAGTTACTTCATATTTAAGCTTCTGTTTCCTCATTTGTAAATGTAAACAATTTACGTACGTAGTCACTGATAGCTACTATGTACCAGGGACTGTGTGTTAATTAAAAAACATATAAAGATGGTACTATAATCCCATAATACAGACACAGAAATCGTGGCACGGAGTAATCTACGACGCGAGACGCGGCCAATAAATTATAAAACTAAGATTACGACATAGGCAGTGAGGCTGAAAATCTTTGTCGTAAAATTCATTCCACAGGGTTGTGTGGGTAAAATGAAATAATGTGATTAAGGGCAAGGGCAGCGCCAAGGAGTACCCGACAATAGGCATTCTTGTTTTTAAATGCGCAGTATCATATCCTGGAAACGGAGAAATCGTTCAAAGGCTCCGGTGTTCTGCAGGATCTCTGCAGAGACACCCGCACTGCTTTGCGGTTCCGGACTCCACTTAGGTGGAAGCAATGGTAGCTGATGGACCAGAGGGCGCTTCCTGCAGGGTCTGGGTCCCGGGCATCTCTGAGCCGGGGATACCAGGTCGATCCCTCCCCACACCTCTCCGGTCCCGGCTGACAAGCTCCCCGTGGGAGCCCCGCCTCGGCAAAGGCTCGAGTTTCTATTAGTTGAAGTTGGGGGCGGAACCTCCCCTCTTGCTTTCCACCTAGGCATTCGCAGGTTTTTCGAATTGGTAAAATCGATTCCTCCTCCCATAAGGCAGAGGGCGCAAGAGCACATGGCTCGAAGCCGAAGAGCTTCTTGGGTACGGAAGTGACGTCAGGAAAACGGATCTCTCCGGGGTTTGAGAGCAATGTTAAGGAGTGTCCCCTGAAGCTGGACTCTCCTTCGCACATTTGGTTCCGGGAGGTGACCTAAGTGTGCTTTCCAATTCTGACAATCTCGTTTATGTTTTTAGATGAAAAATATCAGTGTCCTAGAGAGAGGGACCTCTCATATTCACTCAGTGCTTCTCCCGCGGCCCCTCGGAGCAGGAAAACCCCGAGAAGCGGGCGGTGCTCCGCCTAAGGAGGTCCGGGCCAAGTGTCTCAATAGTATCCAGATTCAGTCGAAGGAGTGGTTTGCCCGAGTTAGAAAATAAAACGCGAGACGCCCTGTTAAATTTGAATTGCAGATAAAGGAGTAATGTCTTTGCCTAGAAATAACCCCAGATTTGTCACGGATACACACACACGAACACGAGAATTTGTCTGCATTCAAACTTACACTGTGTCTTACCTGGCAATCCTACCCCTAAATCCTCCTAGGAAGCCGTACTAAGGCTTTCCGTGTGCCCACGTGTCTCTCGTAGAAGCTAGCGATGAGTGTTTCTGAGCTCCGTTCAGCCCAGGTGTAACCGTAAGATAATTTGTAGGGCTCCCAGCTCATCCCAATGGTGACTGCACAATCTGTTTGGAAGCTGAGCTCAAATGTCCCCTCCTTAGGCTTCAAAAACACCCTTTACCTTAAAGGCCAATGTATTCCAAAGACCCTAAAGAACTGAAGTGTGAACCTGAGGAGGCTGGAGAGCTGGACGGAGGAAGAGTAATAATATATCTTTCAGCAGGACCTCAGTGGGAATCAACGGAAGGATTTTCAGCTGAATTGGGAAATCACCCAAAGGGAAATGGGACTCGTGTTTCAGAGCATTACTCTGATCGCCAGGATATCGTACCTGGTGGTTTTACACAGGGGACTTACAACTCAGTAAAGGGATGAGAGAATCCCTGTGCTATGGCCTATCCCCCTCCCCCCCCCCCCCCCCGTCCACCCACCCCTACCCCCGTCTCTTTCCTGCAGAAGTGAGCCAGCTTGGACAGATAGGTTTCCTGGGATTCAGGTAGGGAAGAGGGCCCTCAGGACAACGTTTCTCCCTCAGACCTCAGGAAGCTCTGTGGCTGGGCCTGCTTCTCCTAGGTTGGAGGAAGAGAGATAGGAAGGGAAAGCTACCGCCAGTTTTCCTCCCTCTGGTCTTTGAAAACACCATCCTTCCAAGGTCTTGTCATACTTGTGTTTGAACAAGTATGTAGGACTTTGTACACAGCCGTTCCCTAGTGCACTGTGCACTACTAAAGGACGCATAAGGATTTGTCTCTATGCCAGCCTCTACCACAGGCCACAGACACATTAAGTGTTGGATTTCTGAGGGAATCACCTTCAATGTAAATGGCCAGGCCTTGGGCTGGGGGCTTAATAGCCATTTACTTGCCCTGAGAAATTTTCTAAGAGACAGATATTTAGTGGTCAGTGTTTTGCAAGCAAATTAACAGATTCAGACACTTGCAATATACTTTTGGGCACTTGTTCTGATCTGGGTGACGGGAGCACAGTGAACAAAGACGTCCCTGCTGTCAGGGAGCTTGCATGCTAGACAGCCTGAGACATGACGCAGAGACAAGCACGCTGCCAAGTGTACTGACTGATGATCGCTGCTCTGAGGAAAAGGAAAAACAGTTAAGTGGAAGGCCAGGCTGGGAAGTGCTGCTTTTCAAAGGCTGATCTTAGATGTCTGCACTCAAAGAAAACATCCGAGTACAAGAACCTGAATGAAGTGAGTGAGCTGCACAGATGGTTCTAGGGAGAGAGGTCAGCCATGGAGTGTTAGCATGTGTGCCATCTCATTGGCCCGAGTTCACCCTTTAAGATGTAAAAGTGAACACTCCTCAGTGTGTTCCTAGCACTGAGCCCTCACCCTTCATCCCCCCCCCCAAGACCCCCAAACTCCTGGCACTATTAATCTTTCCATTTTTGTGCCTTACCCATCTGGGCCATCTCAGGATGGCAGTGTTTGCCTTTGTGGAGTGCTTCTTGGGATAAGCGTGGCCATTTGGCATCAGAGTTCCAGTCGGTCTGGGGCTTGCACATGGAAGCTCACAACCACTGTTTCAAGGGATCTGACACCCCCTTTAGGCCTCTGTGGGCACTGCATCCATGTGCTGCACGTACATGCATTCAGGCAAAACATAGGAACTATAGTCTTTTTTTTTTTTTTTTAAAGAAACGGGTTTGCATTAATATTCTCAAACAAGTCCTACATAACAAAGTCTGTCCTCGGAAAGGAAGTGGGACATAAACACACAAAAGATGCTGTTCTGGCTCCATATCAAGCTGGAAGTTACTTCAAAAGCCACCAAGGCACACCAGTGGGGCAGCGAGTCAGGCCTGACAGCTCAGCCAGACATGGCTCCACAGGACCTTCCACCTTTGGGACCAAGTGCAAGTTCCAGAAAGATCCACTCCCACCCCACTCAGCTCCTCTCAAAAAATAAAGCACGAGTGGGTCCAAATGTCCCACGCAGATATCTCAGCGTGGGAGTCACTTAAAGCATGGCTCCAGGCAGCTGACAGGAGCAAGGGAGTAGCTCCCTGTCATTCTCCTGAGCCGTCATCCTGAGCTTTCAACCTGTTGTCAGCATACGAAGGCGAGGTGCAGCCTTGAAGTGGAAGACATTCTTGATTGTGGTGAACATACGGCTCCCTGACTCATTAGATGACCACAAAGCCATGTGCAAGCCCCAGACCGACTGAAACCCTGACGCCAAGTGGCCATGCTTATCCCAAGAAGCACTCCACAAAGGCAAACACTGTCATCCTGAGATGGCCCAGATGGGTAAGGCACAAAAATGGAAAGACTAATAGTGCCGGGAGTTCGGGGGGCGGGGGCGGGGAGGATGAAGGGTGAGAGCTCAGTGCTAGGAACACACTGAGGAGCGTTCACTTTTACACCTTAAAGGGTGAACTCGGGCCAGTGAGATGGCTCGGCAGGTAAAGAAGCTCTCTGCCAAGATGACAACCTGAAGTCACTCCTCAAGACCCACACCATGGAAGAGTAACAACTAAAAATTGTCCTTACACACACACACACACACACACACACACACACACACACACACACACACACACAAATACACACATGCCAATTCCTTTTCTCTCTCTTTCTGAAGTTTCTCTGGCCCAGGCTTTAGCCTTCATGGTGGGTCACACAGAGGCCACAGCCAGTCATGACTCTAGGAAAGGTCACAGCTCTGATTGCCACCTCAGTTCACCCTACCTCATGATGCGCTCTCTCTCTCCTCCCCCTGCCCCCCCGCTCTCTCTCTCTGCCTTGCCTGCCTAGACTGCTATGTGAAAGATTACACTGACGTATTTTTAAAAAACTAAATATTTATTTGCTTCATATTTACAAAGGTGGGGAGGAGATTAACAGTGACCCCAAACACACCCCACACACCTGGATGGCCAGGCCAGTCACGCTGCAGAGGCAGACACGGCTGGAAGGGACAGGATTTATGTTGCACACTTGAACTACAGCGAGTGTAAGACTGGTCCTATTTACAGGGCAGAAACACTAAGGTGGAGCATGGGAGTGGCAGAGCGAGCACCAGAGTCCTGGCCAGAGGGTACCAGCTTGCCGCCTTGCCCACCTCTCCCGAGGCATCTCCTTGGCCCCGCTGGGATTCTCCGGGGAAATAGGCCTGCTCACATGATGCTTGCTGGGGTGAAGACAGGGCCCATACACAAGGTGTCCGTGATCTCCCAGCCGCAGGACAGGGGTTTGCACACGTCCTCAGCATCCTGGTCTTCTTCTGCAGGCAGCAGCTGCCCTCGAAGTGCTTCCCTGAGAGCAAGAGACAAGTGCTAATGGCAGCTGGCATGGGGACAGAGGTCCGGAGCTTCCATGGCCCCTGCTTCTATAGGTCCTGGCCTCGTTACACACAGGACTCTCACCTGAACCCTAAGCCCAGACAAGAGTAAGGACAGGGGGGCCTGTGGCCCTTGTCCCCACTGCTTCTCACCCGTGGTCCCCAGCCCTAACAAAGGAAGGGTGCTCACATTTACTGAGTTTTTCTGTGCATCAGACATTGTGCCCACTACTTGCCCCGCCCCCAGCACCACCACCTAAGTTCTCAGTAAAAGCACTGCAGGAAACCAAGCAGTTCCCCAAAGAGGAAACTGAGACTTAGAAAGGAGCAGCCACTCAAGACTCCTCCCCAGCAGGTGGGGAGACTAGGACTGTGCCCAGCTCTCATCTCCGCACCCCAGGCTTAAGACTTAGCCCATTGCCTGCCCCACCCCGATGCCACAAACTGGCTCTAATCCTCTCTCCCCCATGTGGGTGAGCAGTCCCGCCATCTGATTAGCTGCTCCAGCCACAGCCAGGAGCCTTGCCGCACACCCCGTCCAGCCCTGCCAAGCCCAGCTCCCAAGCAACCCACACATTCATGTGTCTCTTGCTGGGGTCCGCCAGCTCCCCTGACCTGCTGCCGCCCCTCTAGACAGACACAGTACAGACGGCAAACTCTCCTCCTGCACCTCCATCACCTTCCTGTCACACTCAAGAGTCCACTAGATTGGCTCCTGAGCACCCCCGGTGTTCACTGTGGCAGCCCCAGATGCCATCACATCAGCTCCCACACCCCAGTGCCGTGCTGTCCCGTCCACATTACCCAGCATCACTGACTAGCACCTCCCCAGCATCCAGGTTTGGAGCCCTACAGACACAGCAGGGCCCTACTACCCAAGCAGCTCTCCTCCACACCAAGGCTTCAAGGCCTGCACCCCCAGCATCCCTTTCCCAACCATAGGGCTGAGGATGTGGCTGTGTCTCTTGCTGCTGCCACGCTGTCAACAGGCTAGCACCCTACGGGGGTCGACACTGGGAGACACTTGGCGGGGAAGCAGTACAAGAAGCATGCCAGCTTGCCTTTTGTCTCTGGACCCTACCCTCTCTCTCCCATCCAGCTCTTCCCCAACTCATTTCCCACACTGCCCACACATTCCAGTCCCCCATCGGTAGGAAGACCTCCTTGGACGCTTCATAGGCAGCAAAGCAAAGGCAGACGGGAGGCTCGGCACCTTCATCTCCTTGTCTGTAAATGCAGGTTGGCCCAGTTTCTTATTCAAACCCTTCGGTTACCCCAGGGCCTTCAAGACCAAGTCCAGACCAGGCCCCCAAGGGTCTCAGCTCAGTCTTCCCTACATGCTGCTGGTTGAAGACAGACCGCTATTGACAATTCTGTGATAGAACAGGGCCCTACTCACTTTTCAGCCACCCTCTTGGCTACCTTGGGCACCTGGGCTTCCAAGGCCTAGCGGAGTCCTGAGAAACTTCCATGAACACTCCTCAGAGCCTTCCCTTCCCAGGGCCCTCCCTACTCTGCTAGAGTCTTTGATACAGATCTGTACCTTGGCTCACTGGACAGCATTAGACACTCCTGTACCCTCAGGGCCTCAAAGCAAAACACGGTAGCCGTATTTTTGACCTGGGAGACTTCCTGACATGTCCACTTCTCTGTATCAGTTGTTGCAGGTGATGAATGCAGGTGACTCTCCTCAGCCTCATCCACCTGTAGTTGCCGGTGACAGTCAGGGACTCACAGTGAAGCCTGCACGTTGTTTTAGGGTTTTTTTCCCCCTTCTTGGCTTTGTCAAAAATACACTCCAAGCCAGGCACAGTGGCACACGCCTTTAGTCCCAGCACTCAGGGAGGCAGAGGCAGGCGGATCTCTTTGAGTTCGAGGCCAGCCTGGTCTACAAAGCTAGTCCAGGACAGTCAAGGCTACACAGAGAAACCCTGTCTCGAAAAACCAAACAACAACAAAAACACTCCAATGATAAAATGACTGCATGAGCCTACCCTGAATCCCACACGGGGTAGAAAGAACAAGTGTGCCGAATGCAAGAATGAAATGTGTCTTTCCTGGTACCCTGTTAGACCCGGCATTTGCTGATGCTCCTGGGGGCTCGCAGGATAAAGGCTCCACTCAGTTCTGAGAGGCCTGCATGCAAGCCCCTTCCAGCCGCTCTGCCTTCTGAGCCCAGTCATAGCCTGACAGCAGCTGTGTAGCCTCTCTGGAAATGACCATCACAGAGATTTGTGAGGTGAAAGGAAAGAATGTGACGTGCCACACGGAAGGTCTGACAGGAGGATTCCACGGGCATTGGCAAGCTACACCTCACACACCTCTCATCTTGTAGGAGACAGGCAGGATTACTGTTACTTCCTATTCCTAGATAGGAAATCTGAGCTCATTGGCCCTACAGGGCTTTCCCAGGTCACAGAGCTGCCACCAAGCTCCCACTGCCACCTGCACCTGCTCACACCTTCCTCCCTGCACCTACGGCTACAACAGTCTTTAGAAAATGCTGACAGGACCAGACCAGACCATGCTTCAAATGTGTCTTTACTTTCTGCATCCTTCATTCCATCTCCAAAGCCTCCCCAGGACTGAGCCTGCTTCCCCATACAGCCACAGGCAACCTCCATTGAGGAATACAACCCATGCCTTCCCATAGGACTGTGTCCCCTCCCCGGCTCAGCTTCACCTGTGACCACGGCCAGGTGCCCAGCACAGACAGGCCTTACCCAGGTAACCAGGAGCTCCTGAGCTTCTGGGCTCTGCCTCCCTACTGCTCTGCCCAACTCGGCTCCCTCACCCCACTTCACAGCAGGGCCCCCTTACCAGGCTAGCCGGGACATGGCATAAGTGATTCTGTAGGCCTGGGTCCCCCCGAGGAGGGACTTTGTGTCCATGGTGTAGGCACCCATGTTGTCAAAGACCAGCCAATCCCCTACATGTAGTTGCGGCAGCCAGAGGCCCTCAGCCACACAGTCGCAGCCATCAATTGCCGGGCCCCACAGGCTGCTGCTGTACAGCGGTTGATCCGCAGATGGTTTCTGTAGGAGAGAGGGGGGATGCCTCAGCCCCATGGACATACCACACCCCCCCAGCACTTCCTCCTTCAAACACCTGCCATGACTCCCACAGCCAACGTGGGTGGTATTTAAAGGTCTTCTCTGCATCTGCGCCTTCATGCTTTATTTAATCCAGGTCCCAACACCAG
This sequence comes from Acomys russatus, assembly GCF_903995435.1. NCBI lineage: Eukaryota > Metazoa > Chordata > Mammalia > Rodentia > Muridae > Acomys > Acomys russatus. The sequence continues at coordinate 23,164,624 of NC_067165.1, forward strand.
TGGGGTGACTTTGGGCTAGAACACAAACTTCTCTGTGCCTCAGGTTGTTTATTTATAAAATAGGGATAAATACTGCCTTCTGTGCAGGGCTGAGAAAGCAGCTGGCAGAGGGCAGGAGTCCGAGGAGCTCACACTAGTGCTACTGTTGCTCTGTCATGGCTGCGCTTCTAGCTGCACTGCCGCTTTCAGAGCTCCGCTGCCTCCACACCTCCACAGCCCTTCCCACGAGCTCACTCCCAGCCTCCCTTCCAGCCCTGAAACGTCCTCTTCCAGGATGCCTGGCCAGGAGACAGAAGCCAGAGACCCACAGGAGAGCAACGTTCGCCCTGACTCAAGTCCCAGTCCAACAGACTGTCATAGAGTCTCGGGCCTGGCAGAACGATGACAGTGGGTCAAACACACTGACCCCCACTTCTGGGAACCGAGGTTCTGAAGGCTAAGGATTTGCTCCAAGGCAAGCTTTTTTTGTTGTGTCCTGGAACTTGCTCTGTAGATCAGGCTGGCCTTGAACTCACAGAGATCCACCTGCCTCTGCCTCCCGAGTGCTGGGATTAAATGTGTGTGACACCTCTACCCAGCTAGCTTCCTATTCTTATTTATAAGCTTCTGTAACAAGAGAAGTTAGCCTTGGTTACTCTGAACTCTTTCCGTCGCCCCAATCTCTAGAAAACGTTGAGTTGATAGTCTAAGTCTCTTTAAACGTGTCCACAGGACCTTTGGGAAATCAGCCTTTAAAGGCTCCTCTACAACAGAGAGAAAAGACATCATTTGGATTATAAAATTATATTCTCTTGCTTGTTAATGGCACAAGCTTAAAAACAGTTGTGTGTGTGGCGCTGGGGTCAAAGGCACGACTTCATGCCTGTTACTATATAGAGCCACATGCCCAGGCCTTTTGCTTTATTTTTATTTTGAAATAGACACTTGTGGTTGCTCTCTGTCTCTCACTATATTTGTTTGTTTATTCGCTCATTCATTTTTGTGTGACTAGGCACGGGATGTAGGGCCCGGCACATGCTACACAAGTGCTCTACCACTGAGCTCTATACACAGCTTGCTTTGTTCTGTATGTCTGAGACAGGCTCTCCCTCAGTTAACCAAGCTGGCCTTGAACTCACTCTGTTGCCCACGTGGCTTTGCATTTGACATTTCATCAAGACTGCCTCAAAAATAGGAATAAATAAGGTGTTAGGGGAGGGGTAAGGACATGGCACACGAGGGCCTGGGTTCAGATCTTCACTGCACATGCAGAAAGCCGGGCATGGCGGTACATGCCTGTCATCCTGTAGGCAATGAACTTCTGGCCCAGTGAAAGGCTTTATCTTAAAAAAAAAAAGGTGTGGCGGGGGAGACATGGAAAGGTGTGGTACATGGCCTTGAGGGGACCCCAACCAACTCTGTAACTCTTTTTTTCCCCTGTAACCTTTTAAAGTAAATAATTCCTCTATATACCATATAAAATATTCGAAATGTTTTTACTGGAAAACAAGATGAGTAGACAGGGCAGCAGTCAAAAGCAGAGTGGAACGCCAGAACAAAAAGCCTATTTGTGGACATACAGGCAGAGGTCTGAGAAGAAATTTCAGCTATATAGCTTATAGCCAAAGAACCACCTTCAGCAACCATGTGATTTACCTCTGGGAGGGAAAGAGGAGCAAAGTGCACAAAGCCCACCTGTCTTCATTATAACACAGAAAATGCAGGTCTACAACTCAAACTCAATGCCCAGTACATGCCAAACTGGCATTCAGCTGCCTATTGCACATTCTATTCTTGATTTAAAAAAAAAAAAAAAAAAACTACAGACAAAACAAAGCCCCTGCATGGGGAGAGTCTATGGACCTACCCCTAACTATATGGGCTAACCCTAACTATACAGGCTAACCCTAACTATACAGGCTAACCCTAACTATACAGGCTAACCCTAACTATACAGGCTAACCCTAACTATACAAGCTAACCCTAACTATATGAGCTAATCCTAACTATCTGACTACCCCTAACTATATGGGCTAACCCTAACTATTCAGGCTAACCCTAACTATACGGGCTAACCATAACTATAAGGGCTAACCCTAATTATATGGGCTAATCCTAACTATACAACTAACCCTAACTATACGGACTAACCCTAACTATACGAGCCAATCCTAATTATATGGGCTAACCCTAACCATATGGCTAAACCTAACTATATGACCCTCATTCAGAACCAGAAGTGACTTCAGGGATCAAAGATCAACTTCCTCATTTTTCCAAAGACAGAAACCAGAGCAGCAGGCTTCAAAGCCACTCAATAACCTGCCTAGGATTTCTCTGCTGCTATGTGACAACACCAGGTCTTGAACCTGTATTTTCTGACTCCAAGTCTAAGGCTTCCTACCATCGTTACTGTTTTATACATCATGAGAAATGCTGACAACAGCTAATAGAGTGGGGGAGGATGTATATAGAAATGAAGAAATAAAACGCTGCATTACAGACATGCCTATCCACCTAGAAAAAACATGAAATGGGGCTGGCAAGATCGCCAACAAGTAAAGGTCTGTGTTGCCAAGCCTGACAGGCTGTGTTCAATCTCCAGGACCCACATGGAGAAGGTGAGAACCAACTCCCAAAAGTTGTCCTCTGACCCCGACACACACGGGGGGCTGGGGGGCAGAGTGAGAGAGGGGGAAGGGAGAGAGAATGAGAATAAATAAATGTAAAAAATCTCAAAGGAGTTGGGAAGATGACTAGAAGAAATCAGTACATCTTGTACTGGTCTCTGCTCAAAGACAAAAGAAGTTTCCACTCACAAAGTAACGGAAGCATTAGGTTATAAAATTATTGGACGTAAGGGCTGGAGAAATGGCTCAGAGGTTAAGAGCACTGACTGTTCTTCCAAAGGTCCTGAGTTCAAGTCCCAGCAACCATATGGTGGCCCATAACAATCTATAATGAGATCTGGTGCCCTCTTCTGGAATGCTACCTTAAATGCAGGCAGATACTGTATAAATAATAAACACATAACTCTTTTTTAAAATTATTGATATATTTGGGCTGCACTAACACCTAATCAAGGAAAGTAATAAGACCCAAAGGGAGAAATAAAATACATGAGCTATACCCTCTCCTACCTAGGAAAATTCCTCCCTCACTTAAAAGAGGCTAAATGAATTATTCATAGAAATTGCCCAGACCCTTTTCTTAGCACTAGAAAGTATATAAAATAATTATGAGCTTATCAAAGAATATCAACAAAATAATGACATTGTGGTTAGTTAATTCATATAAAGCTACCCTTATACCATGTACAAAACACAAAGAATACAAAAAATAAAAATAAAAATCTGTGTGCTCGCGTGCCAGCTAAAGAAACAGTTTCAGGCCGAGCGGGTGGCTCACACTGTGACCTCAGGACTCTAGAGGCTGAAGCCAGAGAGTCAGATGCTGGCAGCCCGGCTGCACAGTGAGACTCTGCCAAAGAACAAAAAACAAATTCAAAAGAAAAACTCTAAGCTGGCTGTGATCCCAGCACTCGAGGAGGCAGAAGCAGGTGGATCTCTGTGAGTTCGAGGCCAGCCTGTCCTACAAAGCTAGTCCAGGACAGCCAAGGCTACACAGAGAAACCCTGTCTCCAAAAACAAAAAAGAGGAGGAGGAGGACAGGGAGGAGGAGGAGGAAGAGGAGGAAGGTTGTAAACTTTGCAGTCTCTTCAAAGCTCTCTGTGTGGCCCATCACAAGCACATCCCCTTCCTTTTCATCCTGGGGTGACTACCACTGTGTTCAGCAATCTCTAGCTTTGAAAACACAGCTTCTACAAATGTACCCGATGTTAAGTGGTATGTTTCACGCTGCGTGCTTTTGACAGGTACATAACTGTAATCACGGGGTACGGAATCTCCACAGCTTGGCCACAGTTCACACATGTGGAACATCCCCCCGCTACCCCGCTGACAAACATCCAGGCTGCTTCTGTGTTTTATACTGGGCAGCTGCTGCTGAGAATGTTCTGAGAAAGCCCCCTGCAGCACACACATCAAAGATGATAATGTCACCGTGTTTTCCCAACAGGTGCACACACCCACGCTCACCTGGCTGTGTCTGCGACACCCAGCTATGGCACTTCCTCACCCTCCCTCCACACTACTGTCATCAGGATAAAAGTGACATCTCACTTTTGATCCATTTGCACTCCCTTGGCTGCAATGAGCAGATTTCCTTTTCAGTTGGACTCTCCTCTTCTATGAACCACCAGACAGATTTTTAAAAAAATAAATTCTTCATTTAACACAGGCAAACACCAGTCCTCACACAGGCACAGTGATGCCCACTCACAATCCCAGCACCCAAGAGGCAAAAGCAGGAGGACTGCCACAAGTTCAAAGCCAGCCTCATCTACATAGTGCATTTCAGGCCAGCTGGTGCAACATATGATGGCCGGCTGCCAAATCCATACATTCTACATACATACATGCATACATACATACATACATACATACATACATACATGCATACCTACATAGACAAATAAAGCTTTAAAGTATTTCCTTATGTACTTGAAATAGTCTGTTTCAAGTTTCTTTGTCCCAGGTGAGCGCCCTATCTGTGACATCACTAATGGTCACATTTCGGGTCACTGCAAAGAGAAGCCATCCTTCAGTTCCTAGGTGCTTTCCTCATGTACTTCCCCTCAGGACCAAAAGTGGCAGTGTTTACCTCCCTTAGCAATTACCTGCCGTGTGTGTGTGTGTGTGTGTGTGTGTGTGTGTGTGTGTGTGTGTGTGTGTGTGTTAACAATGTCCAGTGAGCCAGGTGTGTGGGGATCACTCCGAACAGAGAGGCTATGAATAACAAAAGCCCCACAGGGCTCAAGTGGCTGGTTCCTCTGACAGCAGGCCAGATAATCCAAGATGGATTAGCAAACCTTGAGTAAGCATTCCGCCCCTGTAGGTCTGAGACTCTCAACACTTCAGCCTTCTAAGGCTGGTTTTCTCATTAGAAAATGAGATTGATAACAGGTACCTTAGTGCTCGCTTCCAGCAGGACATACACCAAAATTGGAATAATACAGAGATTAGCATGGCCCCTGCGCAAGGATGGAATGCAAATTCATGAAGTGTTTCATAATTTTGGAATAGAGGGACCTGGAGGGGTCAGGAGCTCCACAAGGAGACCAATGGAGCCAACAAATCGGGGTGCAGGACAGGGTGCTGTAGAGACAGATGCACCAACCAAGGACCATGCATGGTGAGGACCTAGACCCTCTGCTCAGATGTAGTTGATAGGCAGCACCGTCTCCTTGTGGGTCCCATAATGTGGGAAATAGGAACTGTATCTAACACGGACTCCGGTGCTCACATGTTAATCACTTCCGCCCTACCCCCACCCCCACCCTGTGTGGCGGCTCTGCCAGGCCAGAGAGGAAGAGGATACAGGCAGTCTAGATGACACTTGATAGGCTGAGGTCAGATGTTAGGGGAGGAGGGCTCCCCTTTCTGAGGACTAGGGGAGGGGGGGAGAGGGTATGAGGGAGGGAGGGTGAGATCAGGAGGCAAGGAGGGAGGGGCTACAATCAGGATGTAAAGTGAACAAATTAAAAACAAAACAAATCATGTGCCTTAAAGGATTCTTACATAAGCAAAGAGCATAATGGCATATAAAATGCTCCACACAGAACCCCCTGCAATGAGCACATCCCACCAACTGGCACCATATACATAGGTGATGCTAGCAGCAGAGGCACTGTGTGCATACAGCATGCGGGGAGGCCCTTTCTATGGACTTCCTTTCAATTTTAAGTTGCCTACACACACACACACACACACACACACACACACACACACACACACACACACACGTCCAGGGTCTGTTTGACTCCAGCATGTGGGGAGGCCCTTTCTATGGACTTCCTTTCAACTTTAAGTTGCCTACACACACACACACACACACACACACACACACACACACACACGTCCAGGGTCTGTTTGACTCCAGCAGTGACACAAGCCTGTAGCATCCCCAGCTATTCAGGAGGCCACCTGGGCAACACAGCAAGATCCTGTCTTTTAAAAAGTATGGAGAGAGGGAGAGCAGCGGGAGGGAGGGAAAAGGAATGACTTAGTCTGCAGTGTGGCAAATGGATGGTAAGCAGGCAAGAGGAGGGGCCAGAAGAGCACTGATGGGCGGGCGCCATCATCAGCATCATCAGAGGCAGCCCTCACAATGCTGACAGCAGGAAGGAAAGAACTCAATGAACTCAAAATAGATTTGGGAGCTAGACTCAAGAACTGCAGGCTTACTCCGTGAGGAAGACTGGGAAGGTAAGAACCCACCATGCCAAGTCCTTCATCTGTGCTGACCACTAAGAGAAGGAAAGAGTGCAGAAAGTAAGAGTGCAGCCAGGTAGTGGTGGTGCACGCCTTTAATCCCAGCACTCGGGAGGCAGAGGCAGGAGGATCCCTGTGAGTTCGAGGCCAGCCTGGTCTACAAAGCGAGTCCAGGGCAGCCAAGGCTACACAGAGAAACCCTGTCTCAAAACAAACAAACAAACAAAGAGTGTAGATCTGAGAGCCCAGAAGAACTGGCAACTGGGAGAGGGCGTTGGAGGACCGGCTCAGCAGACACATCACAAAGCGAAGCGCACAGACCCTGCAAGGGTAATGACCTGAGCTCTGAGGATCCCTAACGCTAGCTCCTGCACAATCTCTGTCCTGCGCCAACGTGAGGCCCGAGCCAGCACTCATCACGCAGCCAGCCTCAGTCAAAGGTTGGCAGCCTGAAGGGGTACACAACACTGACCATAAAAACAGTCAGGGAGATGCTGGCACCGGAAACTGTGGCTGCGAACCTCCTTCCCACTCCTCTGAGAGAGGCTGATGAAGGGAACAGACAGCAGGTCAGGAAGGCGCAGCTGTGAAACTCACGTGTAAGCTGAGTATGGTGCCACAAATTAGAGGCCAGCCTGGGCAACACAGGAAAATCCACTTGCAAAAACAAAAGCAAAACCTTAAGCCGGCCTAGTCCCTGGGCAGGGAATTCATGCCACGCCAGTACTGTAAAGCAGATGAAAGGCTCGGAGGGTCAGAGACTCCAGGGGCAAATCAATGACAAATGCGTTGCCAAACTGCCTTCTAAATGTTCGTCTACACTAGTGGTCCTCAACCTTCCTAATGCTGTGACCCTTTTACACAGTTCCTCACGTTGCGGTGACTCCCCCTCCCCCGCCAACCCAACCATAAAATTATTTTGTTTCTACTGAACAACTGTAATTTTTCTAGTTATGAGTCATAATGTAAATGTCTGACATGCAGTGTACCTGATATGTGACCCCTGTAAAAGGATCATTTGGGTCCCCACAGGGGGTCGCGACCCACAGGTTGAGAACTGCTATCTACACCCGCGATGCACTGATTCCTAACTGGCTTTTGCACTCACACTGATCACCGCTGTGCGGACCTGCACAAGATCATACCAACATTCCAGCAGGCAGAACTAAAGACTTAGTGGGTTATAAAGGGGGACAGGGGATGAAAGTGGGAGGAGGATATGTTGGGAGGTGGCGGGGGGAGGGGTATGTGGGAGCCTGAGAGGAGGGGATTGGGAGACATGTTATTTACATGTTTGAGATTGTTGAATAAACAAAACACGTTTTTCCACAGTAGGAAATGGGAACAGGAAGTAGCAAGCCATTACTACTACCAAATCTGAAGAGGAGGGTGTGGCTGCCACGAGAATACCAAATGTAAAAATCGGAATATTCCCCTGCGCATCCGGGAGGTTTCCTCATATTTAGCTTCCGAACAAAGTGCCACTAGGCCAGTGCACAGTGTGTAGGCTCCTGAACGAAGCTGAGATGGGTCCCCTGCCTGCCGCGGGATAAGGAGTAGAGAGAGCCTTGAGGAGACCCCGAGGGGTGAGGCTAGAATGGCAGGCATGTCTGATTTTCTTCCTCCACGCAACCACGTCCACTAAAGCTGCTGGAGGCCCGTGTGCTTTGCTGCTCTGCTCCCCTGTGCATATGAAAACCTGTCGCAGACAAACTTGATTTTTTTTTTTTTACTTCTAAGGACAAACGCCAGAGTGGGGATCACAGATGTCTGTCAAGACACTCAATGCCGGAAACAGGAAGTCAAACACCTAGCTGGGGTTAGATTGGCTGAAGTACTATGAGGCCACACAAAAATAAATAGATAAATAAAACTATTTTAAGATGCGTCAATGGCACGGCAATGGCTACATCCCATATAAATGAAAAGGAAGGTTATGAAACAACATGACCCCGGTTCACAACACAAACGAGTACTTTATGTTTTCTAAAGAGTAAAAACACAACACTCTGCAAAAGATGATGAGCAGTAATCTTCACCCTTGCTTTTTTTGATGATGATGATGATGATTTCAAACAGATTCACTCTATGTAGCCTAGGCTAGCCTTGAACTCACAATCCTTCTGTCTGGGCATCCTGAAGCTGAGATTCCAAGTACATGCCACGCATGCCTAGATCTTTTGTCTATTTTTTTTTTTTTTAACTATTCTTAGTGCCTGTTGAACCCAGAGCTACTGTATGTCAGTCACATCCTCTACCACTGCGTCACACTCCCCTCTGAGAATACAGTTCAGTGGTAGTCATTCTCAGCAGGACTCAGCATGTTTGGGGCCTCAGGCTTGAGCTCCGAGGACAAAAGCATATTCCCGGGGGGGTGGGCTCACCTTCTGCAGGGTGGGGGTTGGGCAGGTGTTGTCAAACAGGACTGAGTTGAAAATCCCATAAACGCCTTCATCAAGGTGGTACACAACGGTCTTAGGGGTTGAACTGGTCTCCTCTGTGAGGGAGAGAGAACGGGTGCCACACAAGGAAAACGTGAGGGGGCCTGGGAGTCAGAAGGCAGCATTACAACGGGCTCAGTAAAGACAGGGCAACGGCCTTCCTTCAGCTATGGGGTGGACTCTCCAACAGAAGCCACTAAAAGCCATCTTTCTGGTGACACGGCTTCACTTTTATGTTGGGAAGGCTCCCCGTTGCAACTGAGTCAGAGTGCCATATTATCTGCTGCATCCAGAGACCGCAGAGGCCTCAGGAAAAGCAGGAGAGAGGCTCACTCCCAAACTCAGGACACCAGGAAGTTAAGCCACTTGCTGGGAGACACATGACAAGGAGGAGGTACTGTCAGAGTAAGAGACCAGGAGAGTGCATGCATGGCCATGCTGCCTGGAGCCCCTGCGCTGCCAACCAGCTCTACCTGGGGACGGAAGGCCACGCCACTGTGAGACTCTCTAGTGTCGGTGTCTTGGAGCAGAGGGCAAATGCCAAAGTCAGGTTCACTGACACTTGTCACTCATGGAGCTCTGAGATATCCCTATGGGAAGCTTGATCAGAGCACTGACGCGGGTGGTGCGGCACGCGAGCTCCGGAACTAGAATTCCAGCACTGCTCTTTACCCTGCGACCCTGTGATCCTGAACCGATGACTTAACCTCTTCCTGCCTAAGTTCTGTCCTCCGTGTCAACAAATACGTTGTTGTGAAGTTATGAGAAAGGTACCTGACGAGGAGACTGGCACGGGCTCAAATGCAAGCCCACCTCTAGCTAACTATTAGGCAGCTCCATTACACTCTCTTTGACTCCATTTCTCATCTGTAAAATGGGGCCAAAAAATACCTTTGTGTTCCAGCTGCATAAAGTACAAACACACTAGGGAATAAAGCAGTGGTTCTCAACCTGTAGGCCAAGACTCCATTGGCGGGGGGGCGTCAACGACCCTTACACAGAGTCACCTAAGACCATCGGAAATACCAGATATTTGCATTATGATTCATAACAGTAGCAAAATTACAGTTATGAAGTAGCAATGAAAATAATTTTATACTGGGAGGGTCACCACAACACAAAGAACCGTATTAAAGGGTCGCGGCATTAGGAGGGCTGAGAACCACCTAAATAAAGGGATAAAATGGTCTTTGGGGTGAGGGGAAGTGTCTGCAACTTTCGCTACAGTGAACACCACTCTCCAGAGGGCTCCGCCCCTGCTTAGCCAGCCACCTCGGGCTCAGCTTCAAGGAAGGACTGGGCTCTGCTGCCCGCCAGGCACCTACCCTCCCTGCTGGGCTGGTCCAGAGGAACCTCCTTCTTGGCAACAATGCTGACGGCCACACTGAAGGCAGAGGTCACATAGTAACGCCCCAGCTCAGCAAGGATGTCCACACCACAGCCCTCGGGGAAGTAGAGGTCCAAGGCTGAGTTGATCACAGAGGCGATCTGTGCAGAGAGGAACGTGCAGTACCACCATGCATTCCGGAAAGAATTTGGCAATTGCTAAGGTCCCAGCTGGGAACTGGGAACTTCTAGCCAGGAAGGCTCCTTGGGAGGACGGGGTGGGGCTGAGGTGAGGACCTAACTGTTATACAGCTCACTCACCCAGATAATCCCACATAGAAAAGGGGTATTCTTTCCTGTAATGCTTGGTGCTCAGATCCCAGACTCCCTGGCAGAGATCCTTCCTTCATAAACAAGCAGTTTGTTAACTAGCAGGTTAGATTCCAGATAAAAGCAAACACAGGGACTGGAGAGATGGCTCAGAGGTTAAGAGCATTGGCTGCTCTTCCAAAGATCCTGAGTTCAATTCCCCCCATCACATGGTGGCTCACAGCCATCTATACAGAGAGCTAGTGCCCTCTTCTGGCATGCAAGGGTACATGTAGGTAAAACACTATATATCTAAATATATAAATCTTAAAAAAAAAAAAAAAAAAGTAAACACGCAAAGCTAGATCTGTCATCAGAGTGGTTAAGCCATTGGTCACTGTAAACTTTTAGAGTGTCTCCTTTCATTTGTATACAAACATTATTTTTAATTATAAACAGTTGGGTTATGTGGGTTTGGGGTTTTTGTTGTTGTTGTTTTGTTTTGTCTTGTCTTGTTTATATGGGAGATGTGTTAGTTATTTGAGCTAGTCTCATGCAGTCCAGGTTGGCCTCAAATTCCTGATCTTCCTACACCACCTCCCAGGTGCTGGGATTACAAGCACGCGATACAATCCCCAGCACATGTATTTTTTAAAGGTTCATTTATTTATGTATTTTGTGTGTATCGGTGTTTTGCCAGGGTGTCAGATTCCCTGGAACTAGAGGTATGAGCCATCATGTGGGTGCCAGGAATTGAACTCGGGTCCTCTGGAAGAGCAGCCAGTGCTCCTAACATCTGAGCTGTCTCTCCAGCCCCACATGTATGTTTTTATAATCTGTTGCACTCAATGGTCTCTGAATGTCCTCCCTACATAAATGAATGTTTTCATCATAGTCCAGCCAGTCTGTGCACCTGAAAGTGCACTAGGCTTCTGCTACGTCTACAAGGCTGCAATTCTGGGACCTACTCAGGCTCACTTCCTACACATGGAGGCTACAGAAGTATTGCACAGCTAAGGAGATATGCCCCTAGGGGTCAGAGTGGGAATCACACGTTTATGATGCCCTTGGCTCTCAGGTGGGAGGATCCATACACTCCTAGCATTCCCCACCCTTCCCACCAGGCTTATCAGCTCCTTCAAGGGTTAATAAGGTGCACACACTTGATCATCAAAGAGATTATGGCATGTAAATATGTCTTGGCTGAGCCTCTAACTAGCTAAGTGCTTGGGATGGAGTCAGGCAGAGGTGAGGGGGCAAGCAGCTCTGCTATGGACTTGGGAAGTGACAAAAATTATAAGCCCAGCTGAGCCACAACATAGGGTTAATAAACAGCATTAAAATCCAGGAAAGCACTAAGCCCAGGGTGGGACATACAGGCCATATGTACAGTGCACCCTTCCCCCACCACAAAACGACCATCAAGCCCCACCACAAAACGACCATCAAGCCCCACCACAAAACGACCATCAAGCCCCCCTTGACCACACAAGTTACCTCTTCAAATCTCACTTTGGCTCCCTCTAAGCCAGGAAAGCCACCACCAAGGTCCAGAATGTTCATCGTGTGGCCCAGCTCTGCACCCATTTGAAACACAAGCCGGGCATCCGCGATGGACTGGGCGTAGGCCTGAGGGTCAGGACAGCCACTGCCAATGTGAAAACTGGGAAGGGAAGAAAAGCCTCGGCTTACATACACGGTCTAGGTACCCCCATGTTACAGACGCAATGACTGATGCCTGGAACATTAAATGGGCTACAAAGGGCCACGTGGAGAGCTAAGAGTGGGCAGGGGGCACTTCTCCCGTCCCTTCATGCTTCCCTGGGATGAGAGCTGAGATCCCAAGGTACCCAGAATATTCCTGTCAGTCAGCATGTGGCTTTGTTTATGTGCCACCATCTATAGGCTGGGGAGAAGAGCCCGTACTGTACAAGGGTGTGGAATTAGGCATGAGGCACTCAGCACGGACCCTCAAGAACAGAACAAAATGGAACTAGAGAAGTGGCCATAGCTATACCCTATCTCTGCCTGGAAAGAAATGGCTCCAGAACATGGCTCCAACCGCTGGCTTACAGGCATGCAGAAGTCCCTCAGGGTCATGCCCATGGGAGGAAGCACCTGAGATAAACCTTCTGGGGACTGTGGGGCTGTGGAAAGGGGCGCTGATAAACCTTCCTTCTAAAGAGGGGACGTTCTCCAGAGGCAGAACTGCAGGCCCAGGAGCAGGCACTGCTAATGGCCCGGGATGTCTGTGAACAATTCTTGGCAAAAAGGTACTGGGTCTGGCCTGGGCAGGCTGGCTGGCTCCCAGTGCACACCTCACACCCACCACCTCCACGTGGCTCTTCTTGGCGTTTTCAAGCAGATGTCTGCATGATTTCAGCGACGCCCCGAACCTCAGGCTCAGGTGACTCAGGGAATGGGAGTCCTGAGTAGCGATGCACAGAACCATCCTGTGGAGAGACGCAGCATCCCTACTGGGTGAGGCCCGTGACTGCCACGCCCCCCGACTGCCACACCCCCAACATCAGACTAGCGAGCTGGGAACCACACAGCTGAGAGGCCACTGACCTCTCAGCCATCTTAGGTCACCCCGGCACTGCCAATCAAATTCTGAGTCACCTGCCAGGACCTCATCAGCCCTAACCCAGGCAGCTCAGGTCTTCCCACTCAACTCCATACCAGGCAGGCTTCCTAAGTTGCCAGACGTATCACACAAGGGGAAACCATATGTCAAACGAACTCCCAAGAAGAGTCCTCAAACATGAGGGGTACTGTTCTTTGGGTGAGCCAGACTGGCTCCCAGACACCCTACTGTTCCTCAGACTATCAACAGCTAGTACGTCACAGCCAGAGCAAAACATCGGTCCCCACTCCATTTGTACTGCGCCCCCACCCCATAACCAGTATTACTGTGTCCTCCACCCATCATGCATGATACATTCAAGCAACACCACACTTCTGGGTATCCAGACACCCACATATTTGCTTGGCTGTTTATGCCTCCCCAAATTTCACTCTTACCTCAAAGCCCATTTCAATGTCATCTTTCCTGAAGCTGTGACTTGAGTCTTTTCTACTTAGGGCTGTAAGAGGTCTGTCCTGGATCCGGGTCTTGTCCAGGAGTACTACCCCATCCTTCCTGACCTCTCCTCAGCTCCCCGCTCCCTCCCCTGCCATCCTCACCCAGCAGCCCAGCCTTCCTGCATAAGCGGTCCTTGGCTTACTTGGCACTGGGGTGGCTCTTGGCCACCTTGGCCAGCTCCACTTCGTTGTCGAAGCTCAGCAGCCTCACCCCGTGCTTGGCAGCATACTTGATCTGTGCAATTTGCTTACAGGGGTTGGCACAGATGATCTTACTGGCGGGGACACCGATATGCTGGACCAACTCCATCTCTGCCTGTGAAGTTCCAAAGGTTGTGATGAGGACACCCCAGGGCCTGCTGGCCTGTGGAGCCTAGGGGAGCCACATGAGGGGCAAACTCATAACCATACACTGAGGCATCCACATTAAGTGGGCTAGCTCTTTTTTGTTGGTTGGTTGGTTGGTTTAGGGTTGGTTTTGTTTTCTCTTGGTTTTGGTTTGGTTTGGTTTTTGAGACAGGGTTTCTCTGTGTAGCGCTGGCTGTCCTAGAACTCCCTCTTTAGACCAGGCTGGCCTCGAACTCGGAGATCTGCCTACCTCTGCCTCCAGAGTGCTGGGATTAAAGGTGTGCGCCACCACCGTGGCAGCTCTTTTAAGACAGCAGATGGACGACAGTCACTTCACGCTCATTACCCACTCTCTGATGGCAGGGCTGCCATGTACAGACACACGCACGGGTGGAGCACTGCACAATCCTGGGGAGGTCCCATTCATAACAAAGAGGTCACATCTGCGTATTTATTCTAACTTCCTGTCTGCAGAAAATCTCTTTCTAATATAATAAGTGTATTTACTCCAAAAATTAAATGTCTTTAAAGGGACGTGCATTGGGCAGAGGAGATGGTTCAGCAGTTAAGCACACTTGTTACTCTTGCAGAGGACCTGACTCAGTTCCCAGTACCCACATGGCACCTAACCATCCATAACACCCTAGTTCCACAGGATCCTCTGCAGGTACCAGGCATGCATGTGGTGCCCACACATACATGTAGGCAAAACATCCTTATGCATAAAAATAAATGTCATTTAAAACAGAGACAGAAACACACACTTTCTAACTCACACCAAGGCAGTATACAGACTCACTAGCATCTGACAAACTGAGATGTTTGCTTGGGAACATGCTAATGAATGTTGCTTGGGAAATAGTATAAGAGTCCTCAAATAATAAAACATCCTCAGCATGCGTGATTACCTGTGCATCTGGGCTGTGAATGTTTTACCTGGGAGTGGGGAGGAGCTTAGGAGGCCCCGCTCCATTCCGAGGCAAATAATGACATAAAGCTAGGTGTGCTGGCTCACGCCTTTAGTCCCAGCACTCAGGTGGCAGAGGCTGTTGGATCTCTGTATTTGAGGCAAGCATGGTCAGAGTGAATTCTAGGCCAGATAGAGCTACATAGTGAAACCCTCTCCTACCAAAATAAAAAAGAGGGGGGTGCTGATTGACAGTTGAAAAGGGAGTAGTTGGAAAGAGAAAGAGGAAAAAAGGAAGGTAATGAGAGGAATGTAATCAAAACACTTTATAGCCGTGTATGAAATGTCACGATGAAACCTGCTATACGATACAGAAACCCCATATGGGTAACAGTCAGGAGTTCAAGGCCAGCCTGGTCTAAAGAGGGAGTTCTAGCACAGCCAGGGCTACACAGAGAAACCCTGCCTCAAAAACCAAACCAAACCAAACCAAAACCAACCAACCAACAGAAAAGGAGCTGGCCCACTTATATTGATGCCTCAGTGTAGAGTTATAAGTTTGGCCCTCAACTGGCTCCCCTGAAGTCAGAGAGGTGGCCACACTCCCCTGTTCAAAGCAGCATCAATCACAATGGGCAGGATACAAAGTTAGCATAGACATCTGTTCACAGATGAGAGACTAAAGAAAATATGGTAGAATACAATTCATTCTCTTAAGAGCAGGAAATCGAGCCAGGCGTGGTGGCGCACGCCTTTAATCCCAGCACTTGGGAGGCAGAGGCAGGAGGATTTCTGTGAGTTCAAGGCCAGCCTGGTCTACAAAGTGAGTCCAGAACAACCAGGACTAAGTAGGGAAACCCTGTCTCAAAAAAACAAAACAAAACAAAACAAAAAAACAGTAACAACAACAAAAAGCAGGAAATCCTATCATTTATAATATAAATAAACACAGGGGACATTGTGGCAAGTAAAGTGAACCAAGCACATAAAAGATGTATGAACTTGCTTCGTAGAGGTCCTATGCATGGTGTATACATGTGTGTGTGTGTGCAGGTGTGTGCACATGTATGTGGAGGTCACAGGTCTGTATCAAGTACCTTCCTCAATCACTCTCCATCTTATTCTTGAGCCAGGGTCCCTCACTAGACCTGGAAGCTCACTAGGGGAGCTAGACTGTCTAGAGAGCAAGTTCTGGGGATCTCTGGGCCTTCCAGCACTCAGACCACAACCACAGGCCCATCACCTGGCATTTCACAAACTCGGGTCCTCATGCCTGTGAGGCAAACACTATTGTTTTATTTATTTTTTGTTTGTTTTGCTTGTTTTGGTTGTTTGTTTGTTTTTTGTTTTTCAAGACAGGGTTTCTCTATGTTATCTTGGCCATCCTGGACTTGCTTTGTAGACCAGGCTGGCCTTGAACTCACATCTATCTGCCTGCCTCTGCCTCCTGAGTGCTAGGGATTAAAGGCGTGCGCCATCACGCCCTGCCAGCAAACACTGTTTTAAATGAGCCAGTGCCCCAGAACCTGTATTAACTGTGTAGAATCTACAAATGCCAAAGTCAGAGAAGCAGAGGGTAGAAGTGGTTAAAGCTCCAGGGGCTGAGGAGGTGAAAAGCAATGGGATGTTGGTGAGAGGGTGCCATTCTAGTTATAAGGAGTAAGTTCAGGTGATCTACTGGACATCAGGATGGCCACGGGAGTAACAACGTGGTGTGTGCTTAGACATCGCCAAGAAACAGGACCGCAGGTTAGGGGCTGGACAGATGGCTCAGCAGTTAAGAGCACTGACTGCTCTTCCAGAGGTCCTGAGTTCAATTCTCAGCAACCACATGGTGGCTCCCAACCATCTATAATGTGATCTGATGCACTGTATACATAATAATAAATCTTTAAAAAAAAAAAAAAAAGGAAAGAAAGAAAGAAAAATGAGTTAAAGCATGTGTTAGCTTGGTTTAGCCATTCCAGTGTGTATGTGTGTGTGTGTGTGTGTGTGTGTGTGTGATTATCTGACATTTGAGAAAAGTCTTCAAGGCCATGAGTCTTTCTGACACAGATCACTGAGCCCAAAGTTCTGTGCTGCAGTGGTGTGCCAATGAATGCATTCTCTATCTGCCCCAGGTCTCTTCTTTACTTTTTGGTTACTGTTGTTTTGTGAGAATTTTTTTTTTTTTTTTTTTTACATTTGTTTACTTAGAGGAATGTGTGTAGATGTTAAAAAGAAGCTGTTTCTCTCTGTCCACCCTGAGGGCCCCAGGGATCAGAATCAGGTAGCTCGGCTTGGTGACAAGTGCCTTTACCAACTGAGTCATCCTGCTAACTCTTATTTTTGTTTTTGAGACAGGGTATCTCGTAGCCTAAGCTGTCCTCGAAATGAACTTTGAAAATTTTTTGAAGTACTTTATTATTATTGTATATACACAGGCGTGGGTTGGGTGGGTGGGCCATGTGCACATGTAGAGGTCAGAGGACGACTGTGCGTTGGTGGGTTGGGTGGGACACCTGTGGTGGTTGAATCTTCCACCCACCATGTGGGGCTGAATAAGGACGTGTCCCGTGGCTGAGGATCGAGCCCTGGCTTCTTCTGCATGCTATGCAGGCACTCTACCAATTGCTACATCCTTAGCCATTTCAGGTTTGGGGGTCTGCAGCATTGAACCTCACCCCTAGCTCTTCCTCACCTTTGCAGAACATGGTTCACATGAGCCTGGTGCATCTGTGACATGGATGTGATGTGGGGGTGCTGAGTAGCCATGTTCACTGAGCAGAACGTGCAGCAAGAAGGTCCTAAAAATGGGATGCTTTCTGTCAAGTGCTAGAAAACGTTTTTCTATATAGATTTACTGTTTTTGGCTTCTTGAGCCATTCGGTCTGTCTTGCCTACCCAACTGCCACTGCAAAGCAAAGCGGCCACTGATGATTCATAAACGAATTAGCACAGTGATCTGATGGAATCAGGGAGTGGACATAGTTTTCTGACCTGCCTTATCAGGACTGTTCCGTTCAGTTCTTACAGCCCATGCAGGGGTATGAGAAGCTGTGCAAGGCCAGCAATGTCTCAGCGCACATACATACCCGTACATACGCATGCACATAAAATAAAATGTTATAAAAATAAAATTAAAAAGCTATGCATCAAGTGTAATGGTGTACATCTTTAATCCCAGCCCGCAGGCAGAGCTCTATGAGTTTGAGTCCAGCCTGATCTACAGACAGAGCTCCAGGACAGCCAGGGCTACACAGAGAAACTGCCTAGAAAAAAAGAGAGAGAGAGGCAGGGCAGGGGGAGCTATGCAGCAAATAACAAAGCCCTGGCCCGAGTCAAGCATGCCGCTACAGGAATAAGGAAGTTAAGAACAGGCAGTCTGGGAACACAATAGGAGAAATGAGAGCTGTCTGTAGCCATCCTGAGTCTGATTCTGACTGAGCGGCTTGGCTGTGGTTGTTTACACGCACTCGTTTCTGTGAGACCCACAGCCATCAAATGTCAGTACTCACTCGTCACATTTCACAGAGGGGGAAAGCTGAGTTCAGAGAGGCCCGCCTGCCAAGGGCGACAGTCAGTAAGTGGCAGCGTGAGACACAGAGATCTAACTCCAAGAGCTGGATGTGAGCTGTCACAGCTCACAGACCTGTCACCGTGCCAAGTCTGGGTGACTATGAATGTGTTCCCTCCCTCCCTACACGAGGTGAAAAGAGGCAACGGTAGCCCTGTGAGGCCCTGTGATTTCAGTAATTGTGGTCACTCGGGAAAGGCTTGCTTTATGTCAGCCACTGCGTTCCAGTCACATGCAGCCTCCTTTAATCTTCCTAATCACTTAATGAGGTAGAAACAAGGTTTGGAGGGCTAATAAGTCATTAGTTCAAAGCCATATAGCTTAACTTGTCAGAGCTCAGCCTACACTGACAGGCACCCCGTGAGCATCGATTAATTTGCCAGGCCGTGACAGGTGTTGAAGAAAACAAGTGGTGAATAAAGCGGATGGGGGTCTTAGACTTTACGGAGCTTTCAGGCTGACAGGGCAGAGGCACAGACAAACGCAGGCTGAATAATGGCAGATGGCCAACGGGTTCAAGGTATCATGGCATGGAAGGGTACAGAAGGCTGGAGAATGAGGAGTCCCGGGTGTGAAGGACGGAGGACAGCCCAAGGAGTCAGGAGGGCAAGCAGAGCCTACCCCCTCATCAGAGCCTCAGACCAGTCGGGGATGACAGCAGACAGACGGAGCAGCTTCAGAGAGGTCCTAAGGCCTAACCGAGGGCTGAAAATGATGGAGCGGCCTGGGTTCAATCCCGAGGGGGATGATGAGGGTGGAGGGTATGGGCAGAGGCAGCCACCTAGGAACCAGGAAGCAGTGTGTGGATGTACGTGTTATCCTGTGTGGTGAAAACAGCAGCGTCAGGAGTTCCAAGGAGACGTACGGCGGCCAGATGTGACCACGCACATCTGCAATAGCAGCACTGTGGAGGTTGCAGCAGGATTGGAAGTTCAAGGCCAGTCTGGACTCTTACAGACTCTGTGAATTGGGGAGTGAAGTGAGAGAAGGAGGGAGGGAAGGAGGGAAGGAAGGAGGGAAGGAAGGAAGGAGGGGGTCAGTTCTGCATTTTAAGTGAAAGGTCTAAGTGCTTGTTTTGGCCACCTAAGGAAAGGCTTCATGGGATTCTAGGAGACTGGCCCCTGCCTGTCACAATCACCTGAAAGAAATGATAAAGCCACCCTAGAAAGGACAGGAGACACGTTCTGGAGGGAGGATGGCATGGTGGATGTGGGGGTGAGGGGTGAGGACGTGAGACTGAACACAGACTGTGTCAAATGGGCAGACAGGTGTGAGGTGAGGATTCAAGGGAGGGAAGGAGAGAGGGAGACAACAGTGAACGGATGGTGTTTACAGTGGTGGGAGAGCTTAAGACTGGGCCCAGAGGGATGCGCTAGTCCCGGCAGCAGGCATCAGAGAAGCCAGCACCTAGGGCCTTCAGAGGCAAGAGCAAGGAAAATACACATGGGATAAATCACCAAAAGTGGTCTCTGAGGGTGAAGGCGGACCCGAAGGTTCCTCTCCTCTCCGCGCCCCACACCCTTTCTGTGCACTTTAAAGCCTTTTAACTTGGGAATTTATAATACTGTTGGATCTTCTTAAAAAGAATATTCACTTGGTTCAGTACTGTTAAGAGATGACAAAGGAAAGAATTCCCCTGACCAGATCCAGATCCACTCACACAGAAAGCTTCCCAAAGCCTGCCACGCTGGAGCGACTGTGAACGGTCTACACCATGGGCTTTCTCCACATCACCAGACGCCTCCTGTGCTTCCGGTCAACCGCTCTCATGTTTCTAATCGCTTCCGTTCCACCAAACCCCGGATGCAGATCCTCTACCGAGGCATGCAACCAGCACCTTCATGTCCTCTTTGAGTGACTAAATCAATGTGCTACTAGAATATCCACAAATACAGAGTCTTGGGGTTGTTGCTGTTCACAATTATTTTTTGTTGTTTTGAGGTAGGTTCTTGTGACACAACCCAGGCCGTTCTCATAGTCCCGGCAGTCCTCCTGCCGCCATGCTGGACTTATATGACCATGTTTAAAAATAAGGTGTTCACTGGATAGCTGTGCCTTTAATCCCAACACTCGGGAGGGCAGAGGCAGGTGGATCTCTGTGAGTTCCAGGCCAGCCTGGTCTACAAAGCAAGTCCAGGACAGCCAGGGCTCTGTGTAACAGAGAAACCCTACCACCAAAAAATATAAACAAAAGTGTTCACTGAAATCTAGGAGCAGTGTCCATGCCTATAATCTCAGCACTGCTAAAGTTTGAGGCTAGCCTGGGCTACATAGTGAGACTCTATATCTACAATTTAAAAATAAGAAGCAAATCAAATAAATTAAGTGTAGTGGTATATTTACTACTAACCCAGAACTCAGGACGTGAATTAAGAGGATCAAGAGCTCCTGGCCAGACTGTCTAAATAAAAAATAAAATATAAAATGGTCATTGCATCCTCTCTGATCCCTGGGTACCTTGTTAGAAGAAATTCTTAGGCCTATCCAAACCAGACAGCTCTGCTGAGTTCAGCCACAGGGGGGAGCAAGGGAGTAGGCTGGGGATGCACTAATCCAGAAAGAGGCTAGGAGGCAGGAGCAAAGACACAAGTGCCTGGGGAAAGAAGCAGGAGGCCCAGCGCCTGTGCCTCTGGCCTGACTGCTTGTCAGTGCAGCCAGCCCTTGCTCTTGCCAGGCCTTTGGTCCAAGTCCAGAAAGGTCACCCACTGTGACCCACCAGAAGAGGGCAGCCTCTACCCTTAAAACACCTAGGGGTGATTAGTGATGAGCCTAGAACATGGTAAAAGCAGGTTATAAGTGGCAGCAAGCAGCCACTCAGATAAATGCACCAAGCAATTTGTGTGGCAACACACACACACACACACACACACACACACACACACACAGCTAAGGAGGACGTTTTCACCAGCCACACGCCAGCACAGCAAATCTTCTCCAAGGATCTTGGAAAAGGCAACAACCAATAGAGACAGAGATCACATTGTCGGAATCAAGCTGGCATCACCTGGTGCATGACCCTGAGCAAGTGGCTCGACTTCTGTGACTCACTTCCTTGTATGTTAAATGTGCATTCCGGGGACTGTTGTCGGAATCCGGGTTAAAGAATGACCTCACGGAACTGTTTCGAGAATAAATGAGATCATCTGCAGAAAATGCCGGGCAGAGAACCTGACCCAACAGAAGTCCTCAGCAAATGGTAGGTGCTGTCAGCATACCCTGTTTTCCTGTCTAGAAGTTTCTCTGAGACTCTGTACCCCACAGTTCTGTCCTTTGGTGGCCACCTCCTGAAGCTAAAGGACCAAGCACCTCATCCCTGAGTTTCCAGAAGCTGAGGGATCTAGTCAGTGGGCTTTCGCCCTTTTTTCATGCCTAGTTCAGGGGAACCAAAGGACTGTGTTCCTTCTCACCTCTATAGGAAGACCCGCCAATGCTACAAGAGGCCACAGGGAGAACAAAGCCTTCTGCCTCACTGAGCTTCATGGCAGACACACACTGACCAAGGCACACAAAGAAGGGCAAAAGGAGACTCCTCACCCACAAAGAGTAAAGAGTGAATAACAGTTAACTTTCGAGTATAGGTTAAGCTGCCTGCTCATCTCCCACCCCAGTGCACACGTTTTCCTCACCTAGGACCACTCTTTTTTTTTTTTTTTTTTTTTTTTTGGTTTTTCGAGACAGGGTTTCTCTGTGTAGCCTTGGCCATCCTGGACTCACTTTGTAGACCAGGCTGGCCTCGAACTCACAGCGATCCGCCTGCCTCTGCCTCCCGAGTGCTGGGATTAAAAGCGTGTGCCACCATGCCCGGCTCTAGGACCACTCTTATAAGGCCCCAGAGTCTTGGCCAGGCCAGCTCTCCTTTCTCCTCCAAGAATTCTTTCCAAGACTCTATTCACATCACCCAGTCACACTGCTGATCTCCTCAGAAGAGCCATTGCTTGTCATCAAGAAAATGAGGTGCTGACATCACAAGGACTGTTGACAGCAGCAGGCTTGCTTCCACCTCTGGGCTTCCTCACACTGGCCCTGACCTCTGCGTGGAATGACCTTCCTCTGAGTCCTCCACCCGGCTCAATCTTCTGCCTCATTCAAGCGTGAATTCAAATCTCAAGAGAAGCCTTCCTTGGACAACTGTCTAAAGAGTGCGATCCAGCCAGATGTGGTGATGTGAATCCTCTTGGGACCCCAGCATTTAGAGAGGCGAGACAGAAGGACTGAGAGTTCAAAGCCAGGTTGTGGTAAGCAGTGAGGTGTAGACTGGCTATGGTCCATAGGGACTGACAGTGCCTCAAAACAAACCAAATACACTCCCCTCACCCCAGCTTCACTGCATCTCACCTACAATATCACATATTGTCATTATTTAATGTTTCAGAAAGCACCATAAAAGGGGGCCTTTTCTTGTTGTTTTACTCACAGCTAAATTCCCACCCTGAAAAGAATTCTGCTGAGTGAATGAGTGAGATAGACTTAAGCAAGAAAGCTTTTAATCCAAGTGAAAACAGAATGAAAGTCCATAAATGAACAGCATTTGTCTTGCTCAGGGCCACACAGTGAGACCCGCCCTGGACAGCCGCGGTGGCTACACTGTGGCTCATGATTACAGACTACACGGAGGCAGAGCCAGTCAAAAGCCACCAGGAGAGAATGAAAAGCGCAGAGATCAAATGAGGAAGACAGCCTGCTGCAGCAGCAACAAGACGCTAAGAGGATTAGCCTAAAAAACACAGTCACACAGTAAGTGTATAAACATGGGGGGGGGGGGGATCCAACAGCAGAGGAGTGGTTTGGTTTTGTTTTAATTACAAGTTTAGTACCTACTGTTCTAGGCCAAGAAATTTTAAAGCTGCTATTAAATTTAAATTTTTTTTTCTAAATAGAAAATTTTAAATGTAGGTGTTTCTTTAAAAAGAAGAAAAATACCCAAGTATGGTGATACATCCGAGCACTTGGGAGGGCGGAAGTTAGGAGTATCAGGAGTTCAAGGCCAGCCTCAGCTACATAGTGAGTTTAAGGTCAGCCTGGACTACATGAATCCCTGTCTTAAAGGAAAAACAATTATAAATAAATAATAAAGCAGAAAGATAAATTCAAAACCGTCTAAAAGGTGACCCATATGCCCAGAGACATCTCCGATTCCTACTTCAGAGCTGACAAGTTCCTCTTCCTCCCCCCTCCTCCTCCCCCTCCTCCTCCCTCCTCCCTGGAGCCTCCTCTTCTCTTGAGTAAGTGACCTTCCCAGAAGGCTATGGTGAATTAAAGGTCCCTCTCACTCCCTGGAGTCACCAACAGCAGGAAGGCCCCGTTTGGTGAGCATCGAGGCTGCGTGCACAGTGGGGGCAGAGGGGCTCACCTTGTCGGCACAGCTGAAGCCCAGCCCCAGCTCGGCTAGGACCTTCAGCACGCCCAGGCTGCTGTTGCACCTGACAGCATAAAAGGGCCGGACTCGAGGCAGGTACTTCAGAAAGCAGAAGTGCTGCCTCACGACAGCACCCAGGTCGGCCACGAAGAAGGCAGCCACCTTGCCCTGCACAGCAAGAGGCGAACGGATGTGAGACCCAGGCCCCTCCCCGTGCATGCTGTCCACAGTCCTTCCATAGATTGGCCAACAATGCCCTGCTGTAGCCTTCTGAGGCTCCCACGTCCTCCAGGATGGAAGGCAATGTCGGGCTGACATTTAAGGCTGTGTGACCAACTCCAGCCCCTCCTCTCAGCTCAGCTAAAGCCAACTACATACACTGTCTCTCGTTCCCACCCCCAAGCCTGTGTTCTCACCATGCCCTCTGTTGGGTTTGGCAAATTTCCAATCTACTGTCATTCAGCCTACACATGTGTGTGTGTATATGTTATACATAATATAGTATATATTATAATGTGTAATAGTTTCTATACTAGCATATATATTATTTTAATCCATACCATTTAATTCTCTGGCTGCATTCTGCATGTCCTTTTAAAGCAGCAGAACTGTATATACAGCTGTCTGCCCCACAAAAGGCAGGCACTGTGGCTTACAGCCCACTGCCATGGACACACTGGTCCTCAACCCACCTGCAAGCCACGCTTGTCTCACAGACACGGATGAGCCTGTGGTGAACCCTCCCTGGGGCTCATTTTCCTTTTCAAGCAACTTTTTTTTTTTTTTTAATGGATACCCACTTACTTGGTGTCCAACATAATAATTAAGGGGCGGAGAAGGCCAAAGACCTTGAAAAGGCTTGGATCTGGAAGGAAAACAGCCCTTAAGTAGTTACAAGTCCCTTCAATAAATGCCAGATGGTACTCTCTACAAATCAAGTTAGCGGCCATGAAGACAGTAAATTCAAAACCAGCCAGAAGCAAATCGGGGGGGAAAAGGCAACAGTGATGGGAGGGAACGCTAGGGCTGAGTAAAGGGGAGAAAGATGCCACAAAGGGGCACAGGCCAGAGAAGGTCGAGGAGAACGGCAGCACATCACGTGTACAGCGATCCTGCTCCAATGGAGCAGAACACAACATTGGGAGTATAAAGTCAGAAGTGTCTCTGTGGAGGCAGACTGGGTCCTGTGACAGTGAGGCAATGTGGCAGGATTCTACTCTGGAGGAGAGCTGCAGGAGGTGAGAAAGACTGGAGGTCATGGGGACTTCGGAGAGATGAGGGCCAACTACAAAACGGAGCTTCTCCAGTGAAGTTCCTAGAGCCTTAAAGGCGAACTTCACGGTGCTGGGGATGCCCGGATGTAGGTGGGAACAGAGCAAGAGGTAGGAACCCCTAGGTTGCCACCTGGAGTGGCGGGGGGCGGGGGGCGAGACCATGCATGTGGTGTTGCTGCTCTTCTCTCAAGGCAGGAAACACGGGGAGGGAAGACGTGGGGCCAAGTACCAAGAATTGGGGATAAAAGGAGCCAGTCTATCAAATATCAATACCAAGTGAGAGAATGGGGGGTGGAGGGGGGAACTCCTGCCGGAGGAAAGGACAAGGAACCAACCCACACCCCATTCCTGTTCCCCTCACCGTGGTGGCCTGTGAGGCCCCCAGAGTGAGTTCCTCCAGCAGATCCCGGGTGCTGAAGCCCTCTTCCACCATCACAAAGTCCGATTCGCTAAGGTAGCCAGCCATGTTGAGCAGGAGGAGCCCAGGGGCTAGATGGAATCGCTGCCTTGGAGCACCGCTGGCTGCCTTGGCCACCGCCTTAGAAAGTATGCAACACACTGTAGGGAGAGGGAGATGGAGGGTACCACTGGGGGACAGGTTGCATCCTTCACCTCCCAAGGCCTGGGTTCCCTGCCCAGTCGTGCTCTGCCCCCACCCCACCCCCCAGCACAAGCCTGAGAGGCTGAGGTTCCCTGGGAACGGTGATGTTGCGTCCGATAGAGCCTCAGTCACCCCCATCTGTTAAATGGGATTGTTTTGGAGTTCCTTTCCAGTTCTGAAACTTGGGATTGGAAGGAAAATAAAGAGCGTGGGAACAGATCTGAGAAACCTAGGTGGGGTAAGTCTCGAGGACGCCTCCAGTCCCGACCACGCCTACCTAAGGGGCCAAAGACTTGAGCTTGAGTTTTAGCCTGCTCTCTGCTGCATGACCTTGGGTCAGTTTCCCCATTTATAAAAGGTTGGTTCTGACACGCTATGAATGCTCTAAGCACCACCGGTGGGGGTCTGTCCACGGGACCCCTCTCTCGAGTGCAAGGCGGGGGGTCCCGCACCCCAGTCCCAGACCTCCTTACCAAGCCCCGTGCTCCTTCGCGGGGGCCAGAGCCAGGCGCGCTGCTAGGGGGGGTCGCCGGTGACCTCGAAACTTGTGCAACACCCCGAGGAGGAGTGGCAGTTGCGGAGCCGAGGCCCCTGCTGAGAGGAGGCAAGGGGTGCCAGGCAGCGGGTCAGTGCCCAAAGTCGAGGGCGTCCGCTCCCCAAGGCTCCCCCCGGCCATCCCCTGCACTCGCCTTAAAACGCATTTACACGGCTTCGGCCCATAGGTCTCCCCAGCGAGTGAATCGGATCCTCGGCGCCTCCGCTCGCTCGCTCCCCCCGGCTCCGGCCCCGCGGCCTGCGCCCCGCGCGCCCAGCAGCCACCGACCCCACGCCCCGCCCTGCGCCCGCCGCTCGCTTATATAAGCCCCGCCCGAGCCCCGCCCCCCCAGTGCCCCGGCCCCGCCCATGACCGCTCTGTAGCCCGGGCAACCGGGTACCGCCAGCCCATTGGTCGATTCGGACATAAAGCATTCAGCTCTGCGGGGCTGCTCCGCACAGCTGCGCCGCTGGGCAGCTGCCTGACTAGTGTCCGCGGAGGTCCGCGTGGGGAAATCCTTCGAATCCCAGGGCGTCTACACTGTCGGAACCACAGATCCTGCGTCCTGGATCTCAAGAAGTGGTTCCAGGGAACTTTTCTGTCCCTGGCTGAAGTCGGTGGTTCCCCGCTCCTTGAATGGTCAAGTTCTGGCTCCTCTCTTGGAGCCCAAGTCAAATATTCTCTCCCAGCCTTATTTTGTAGTACGACCCTTTTGCTTAATCGCCTCCTCCAGGCATCTTAGACTCCCAACCCAAACGCCAGCTCAAAAGTGGTTTTTTGTTTTTTGTTTTTGGTGTTGTTTGTTTGTTTGTTTGTTTTAAGGCTTTTTGTGGCTTCACGAGCTCAGGGCGATGCCGCCCGTCTTCACTCTCAGAACCCTCAAGACTCCAGTGAAATGTTTGTCAACTCAAAGCTTGTCTCCTCCTCCGTAGACAAATACCTGCTCATCCATCAGAGTCCAGTGCAATGTCTTTCTCTACCGAGCCTTCCCTGGCCCCAAAACGCAAAGGGACTCACAGTCCTTGACTCTGTAAGATTTCTCCTTCCTTTGACACTTAGTACCTGTTGCCGCAGTGGTGGGGCAGGCCTTTAATTCCAGAGGTAGAGACAGGCCTGGTCTACAAAGCAAATACCGGACTGGTACTGAAAGCAAGGCTCTTCCCGAGTGCTTAGCGTGCTCAGAAGCTAATTCAAGTTCACCAGGTGGAAGTCAGAATGCTGGTTGTCTCTGAACTCGTGGTTACTGATTAGGAAGGGACATAATGGGGGACTAGAGAGCTGGCTCAGAGGTTAAGAGCACCGCCTGCTGTTCCAAAGGTCCTGAGTTCAATTCCTAGCAACCACATGGTGGCTCACAACCATCTATAGTGAAATCTGGTATCCTCTTCTGGTATGCAGGCATATATGAAGGTGAAACACTGTATACTTAAATAAATCTTTAAAAAAAAAAAAGGAAAGGACATAATGGAACCTTTTGGGGTGCTTGGTGATCGTTATAGAAGTGTGTGTGATTTGACCATGTCCCCTGGAGGGGGAGACCTGGTGGCACTCAGAGGAAGGACAGCAGGTTGCCAAGAAGAGACTTGATACCCTATGAGCATATACAGGGGAGGTAATCCCCCTCAGGAACAGTCATAGGGGAGGGGAATAATGGGAAAATGGGAGGGAGGGAAGAATGGGAGGATACAAGGGATGGGATAAACATTGAGATGTAACAAGAATAAATTAATAAAAATTTTTCAAAAAAGAAGTGTGTGTGTGTCTGTGTGTCTGTGTGTGTGTTCCTCTGAATTATACACATAAGATTAGTGCCCTGTTATATGCCTTATGTCACTACATTAAGAATTTACAAGTTTTAAGCAGCATGATGGCACATGCCTTTAATCCCAGCAAACCTCTGAGTTCGGGACCAGCCTGGTCTACAGAAAGGTCTACATGCAGAGCCACACAGAGAAACCCTGTCTTTTTTTTTTTTTTTTAATAAAGATTTATTTATTTATTTATTACATATACAATGTTCTGCCTGCATGTACACCTACACACCAGAAGAAGGCATCAGATCTCATTATAGATGGTTGTGAGCCACCATGTGGTTGCTGGGAATTGAACTCAGGACCTCTGGAAGAGCAGATGGTGCTCTTAACCACTGAACCATGTCTCCATCCTTGAGAAACCCTGTTTGAAAAAAAATTTACACATTTTAAGAAAACCCTTAGAAGGGCTAGAAAGATGGCTCAGAAGTTAAGAGCATTTGTTGGCCTTGCTGAGGACCCAGGTTCAGTTCCTAGTACCCACACGGGAACTCCACATAACTCCAATTCTGGGGTATCCA
Organism: Acomys russatus; assembly: GCF_903995435.1. Taxonomy (NCBI): domain Eukaryota; kingdom Metazoa; phylum Chordata; class Mammalia; order Rodentia; family Muridae; genus Acomys; species Acomys russatus. The sequence continues at coordinate 23,193,004 of NC_067165.1, forward strand.
ACACCCTCTTCTGACTTCCCTGGTCACCAGTACACCTGTGGTACACATATGCAAGCAAACCAAACATTCATACACATAAAATAAGTCATTAAGAAAGAAAGAAGGAAAGCCCTTGGCATATAATAAGAGTCCCGTAAATGCTATTAACTTTCCAAGAATGTCCCAACTTTTATTTGTAGGAATCTGTAGGTAGTCTCACTTAAATAAACTGCCTTTTAAATTATTCTTTGAAGTGCACCTGGGGCTGAGGTATAGCTCAGGTGATAGAGGGCATTCCAGTACACACCGAATAGACAGGGTATGTTGGTACCTACCTATAATCCCAGCACTCAGGCATGGAGGTGCAGATAGGAGGACCAGAAAGTTAAGGTCATTCTTGCCTACAAGGGGAATTTAGAGGTAGCCTGAGCTACAGGAGACCTTGTCTTAGGAAAGGAACAAGTGGCCGGATGCCAGCATTGGGGAGGCAGAGGTACACAGATTGCTGTGAGTTCGAGGCCAGCCTGGTCTACAAGAGAGAGCTCCAGGACAGCCAAGGATACACAGAGAAACCTTGTCTTGGAAAAAAACAAAAAACAAAAAGAAAAGAAAGGAACAAATGAAAGAAAAACCACCAGTCCATCTGTAACAGTTGTTCAAGAACAATCTAGATGCTTTTGGGAAAAGAACAAGTGGCTTGTGTGTAGCTTATGGTAAAGCCCCGTTTGCATCTCCATCAGCGAAAAGGGTGAGAAAAGGACTTCCTCCTCCTCTGGATATCCCGAGACATTCTTGAAGACCCATGTGGTTCTGGGCCAGGAAGAAACACTAGGATAGTCATATAGATGGGATAGCTTGCTATGCAGTGAAAGCAATGTTTCAAATCAGTGGAGCTAAAAGCTTGGTCTACCATTAACATCCATCCATGCACTTGCCAGGCTGGAGGCAACCTAGTCAAAATACAGTGCAAAAATGAGTCAATGGGGGACCATGGAGTCTGGGGAAGCCATCTTCTCGTCCCCACATTCCCTAAGCCACACATGACAACTGAGTGGCCCACTTGGCCACCTTTCTCCCTGTGAATCAACTGTGTTCAGACTGATTTCTCTGGGTACTTCTGCCTGGAAGCTTTGTGCTGTCTGTGCCCGGGAGTATCTGCTTTACAGGACTCACTCCCAGCTCCTGCTTTGAGTGATAAAGGTCATTTCCAGCGTGGGACTTGCAGTCCTTGTCTGTGAGGAGTCCTCTCTCTCTCTCTCCCTCCCTCCCTCCCTCCCTCCCTCCTTCTCTCTCTCTCTCTCTCTCTCTCTCTCTCTCTCTCTCTCTCTCTGTCTCTCTCTCTCTCTCTCTTTCTCTCTCTCTCAGGTCAAGGTTCTCCTGAGACCAAGCATTGGAAAGAGGTAGCCCTTGAAAGCCATGGCAGAATCATCAAAAGATGAGGCTCAGAGAAGGGAAACACCCAAACAACATTGGCTTTGCGTTTTTATTTCTGAATAGGAAGGGGAGGATATAGGCTTATAGAACAAAAGGTAGATTATTGAATCTACTAGCCTCAAATATCTTACATCGGTATTGTAAATTGATGAAAATTAAAGACTTTTGATTGATGGAAATTTAAGACTATTTTATTCAACTTTTGCTTCACATTGATAAAAACTTAAATTGTATATTATTATTCAACTTTTGCCTTATGTATTGTATGTTATATGTTGATAAAATCTTATTATATATTGCATGTTAGTAAAAACTTAAGATCATTTTGTTCAATGTTTATTTGATGTATTATTCATCTGCAACTCATTCAAAGAGGTAATGTCTTATAAAAACTAACTATTAATAGCCTGTTCAGGAAGATAAAAGGTAAAAGTTGGGAGCTGGGCGTGGTGGCACACTCCCGGTGCTCAGGAGGCAGAGGCAGGCAGATCGCTGTGAGTTTGAGGCCAGCCTGGTCTACAAAGTGAGTCCAGGACAGCCAAGGCTACACAGAGAAACCCTGTCCTGGAAAAAAAAAGATAAATGTTGGTATTTAGTTACCTATAAATCTTACTAGATACTAATTTACTTCATCATAGAACAGGTTAGTCTAGTTTCTTGTATATGTCTTCAAAGGAACAGATTGATAACTGTAAGAATAGATAGAGTTGGTCTTCAAACTCTTCAGAGATCCACAGAATATGGCATTTAATGATGGAGGGCTTTTCTGACAGAGAGAGACATCTGCTCCTGACTGCACCTCCATATACATCAATGAAGATGAGGGATTCAAGAGACAAGGGTGGCAGAATAGTCACTGGCCTGAAGAACTGCTCCTATCTCTACTGCTGACGACAGGCTGACTGTCTGCTATGATCCAGAGTGATGCTAGGAAGTTGACTGTCCAGCTTTGCAGAGACTAGGTGGATCAGACCGTCAAAATTCCTGCTTCACAAAGCAATTTGTTGGATGTTTTGAGCCGATAAGGCTGAAGACTGATTGCCCCAATGACGGAGAAAATCCAGTGACTGTCCAAGTGGTCAACTCTCTCTGTCCTATCCACATATGGAAGTTGCCCGCCTGCACTTCCTTTACATTAGCTAGAATTTCCTTCTTGGGTCTCTGATGGGATTGAAGACTAGATAACCAGTGTTACTAAAAGCTTTAGTTTAAGAATTAAAAACACATTTATAGGTTGATAATTGCAATTTCTAATGAAGACTTTAGAAAACTTTAGACAATAGAAAAGGACTCTCTTTGACAGGATAGTGGAATACTTTATCCATGGTTAACAAATATAAAAAGACTGGGTTATGTATTTGATACCTGATGACTCTGTATATATGTATATTTGTGTATAGTTCTTAATTTTTTTTTTTTTTTTAAGAAAAGAGGGATATGTGAAAGGACTGCAGGCTTTGTCTCAGGTGAAAGCAGTCTTGGAGGGCTTTGCCCCAGGCTTTGCCCCTGCGGAAGAGGAGGGGGGGCAGGAGGAGGAAGAGGAGGAGGAGAAAGCTGCAGGTTTGGACCACGAGGGTGCAAATCGAATCCGGGAGAGGATTAGCGTGCAGGCCCAGAGACACCAAGAGATCTGTCCAGTGTTTCCCTTTAACCTTTTTTCCTTACTGTATAGAATAGTTGGGTTGTGTGCCAGGCAGTGGTGGCGCTCACCTTTAATCCCAGTACTTGGGAGGCAGAAGCAGGTGGATCTCTGTGAGTTCAAGGCCAGCCTGGTCTACAAAGAGAGTCCAGGACAGTCAAGGCTACACAGAGAAACCCTGTCTCGGAAAAAAAAAAAAAAAAAGAATAGTTGGGTTGTATAATAAACTTTAATTGTTAAGAAACAGAGCCTACAGCTCTGTGTTTTATTTCTGAATAGGGACCTCACTAGTAGCTCAGACTGGTTTAGAACTCACCATGTAGTCAAGGCTAGCCCTAAATCCATAGTAATCCTCCTGCTTTTCAGCATCCCAAGTACTGGGATTACAAATGTCAATTACATGCCTGGCTTCTACTGTTTTTGTTTTTGTTGGTGTTGTTGTTGTTGTGGCTTTTGTTTATTTGGTCTGGTTTGGGTTTTTGGAACATCTTGGGGGTTTGTTTGTCTGTTTGTTCACAACAGAGTCTCATGTCACCCAGCCTGATCTCAAACTAGACATGTAGCCAAGGGTGACTTTGAACTCCTAGCATTACAGGCATTGGACACCATGGCCAGCTTTAAATTTTAATTTATTATTTGCCAATTTCATTCGCTGGCTCTCCTTTTTAAGTGCTCATTGAGCTGACTGCCCTTGGGTATCATGGTCAAAGTCTGCCTGGCATTAGTAGACACATAGTAGGTACATTTTAGCTCCTTAGTGAATGAACACATCAGAATCTAGTCTACCCATTTGTAATTTGTCAAGAGTTACAAAGAGAGGAGAAAGCCCACAGCCTGGACTGTGTGCAGATAGGCCGCCTTTCTCTTTTTCTCTATTAAGTAAAAATTACATCACTGAATCAATATGACGGTCTATGTCCTGAGAGATATACCTGTGCATATTTTGCAAATGAGGTATCTGAAACTCAGAGAAGCTCAGTAACTTGCCTAGAGTATCACAGCAAGTAAGTGTGAAGCCTAGTTTTAAAACCAGTGGCTTCTGGAGTATGGCTCAGTGGTCAATATGGGAGGCCCTGGATTCACTCCCCAGCATCACTCAAAAAGAAATTCTGTGCTAGGTGGTAATGGCGCACAACTTTATTCCCGGCACTCAGAAGTGAGTTCCAGGATAGCCAGGGCTACACAAGGAAAGCCTGCCTCAAACGAACAAACAGAACTGACACACACACACACACAAAAGAGCCAGGCAGTGGTGGTGCCACATATCTTGAATCCTAGCACTCAGGAGGCAGAGGCAGGTGGATTTCTTGAGTTCGAGGCCAGCCTGGTCTACAGAGGGAGTTCCAAAACAGCCAGGGCTGCACAGAGAAGCCCTGTCTCAAAAAAACAACAACAACAACAACATAAAAGCAAAAAGCAAAAAACAAAAAAAGAAATGTGGTGACTCTTAGTTGTGTGTGTTGGTATATGTACTGTACTGTGTGTAGGTACATAAGGACATGGGCACATGAACTAGTGAAGGCCAGAGTGTCAGTTTTCAGGTGCCATCCATCTTTTTTGAGGCAGGGTCTCTTCCTGGTCTCTCCCCCACCAGGTTGACTAGTTTCTCTGGCCAGCAAACACCAGGGATGTATCTTTCATCTCCGCCTCAGCACTGGGGTTAGAAGCACATGCTATACCCAGCTCTGTGCATGGGTTCTGGGGTTCTAATCTGGGCCTCCATGCTTGCTTTACTGAGTGATACTACTCCACAGACCCTCAGCCTTAACTTTTAACTTTTCTGTTTGAACACCAAGCAGCGACTGGGAACTCTGGCCTGACTGTCCTGCTGGCACCCAGCCCAAGGGCTCCTCTCTGCCTGGCTCCTTCCCGTATCCTCAGACCTCCCTGACTGCTCTGCAGAGAGTCCTTGGGAGCTAGAGAGTTGGCAAAATGTTTATTTATTCAGGCTCCCCAAAACTACCATGCCTGAATTCATTTCCTAGGGCTGTTGGAACAAAGCAGCAGCTGGTACTGTGATACAACAGAAAGAAAGAAAAAGAGAAAAAGAAACAACAAAAAAATGTGTCATTGCCCATTTCTGGTGGCTGGAAGTCGGCAATGTTGACAGGCTTCTCTCTCTCTCTCTCTCTCTCTCTCTCTCTCTCTCTCTCTCTCTCTCTCTCTCTCCTCTCTCCTCTCTCTCTCTCCTCCCTCTCTCCTCTCTCTCTCTCCTCCCTCTCTCCTCTCTCTCTCCTCTCTCTCCTTTCTCTCTCCTCTCTCTCCTCTCTCTCTCTTCCCCCTCTCTCTCTCCTCTCTCTCTTTCCTCTCTCTCTCTCCTCTCTCTTCTCTCTCTCTCTCTCTCTCTCTCTCTCTCTCTCTCTCTCTCTCACACACACACACACACACACACACACACACAGCTCTAGAAGAGAACCCTCCCTTGCCCCTCAGCCTCTGCTGTCTGTGGCCATCCTTGGCTTTCCTTAGCTTGTGGGTACATCTCTCCAGCACAGTGATTCTCAACTTTGGGTTGGCTGTAACCGCTTCAGGAAGGGGGTTGTTGAATGACCCTGTCAGTCACAGGGGTCACCTGAGACCGTTGGAAATATCAGATATTTACTTTGCGAGTCAGAACAATACCAAAACTACAGTTATGGAGTAGCAGTGAAAATAATTTTACGTCTGGGTTCAGCACAGCATGAGGAACTGCATTAAAGGGTCTCAGCGTTGGGGAGGTTGTGCTCCAGCGCCCTGCCATCTTCTGGGAGTGTTCGCATCACTCTCTCTGGATGTGCCTGGCTCAGCCTCCAAGTCTCCTTCAGATGAGGACATGCCTTACAGTGGGGCTTACCATAATGAGTTCCATTTAACGTCCTCAACTCTGCCAAGGGCCAAGCGAGAGCACAGTACTGAATGTTAGAACTTTAACATACTTTTGTGTGTACATACATGTTTATGCACAAATGGGGGGGCTTGCACGTGGATGACAGAGGTCAAGGCCTGGTGCCCTCCTCAGTCACTTTCTATCTTACTTTACATTAACCAACAAGGCTAGGCTAGCTGGCCAGAAAGCCCCCAGGGATCCTCCTAGCTCTGATTTGCCAGCATTAGGGTTTATAGACACACTCCCCGGTGCCCAGCTTTTTATATGAGTGCTAAGGATCAAACCTGTGCAGCAAAGACTTTTTCAAACAGAGCCATCTTCCCAGCTTAAGACATTAACATACCTTGGGGGTAGGAGACACAGTTCAACCCATCATGGCCTTAAATACCCCATGCCACTGTCTAGGATACACAGGTGCATGGTGTCCCCCAAATGTCAAAATTGGAAGGGAGAAAGTGCTCAGTGACTAGCAAAACAGACTGTCTTCCTCACTTATTTTATTTTATTTTGGGTTTTTTTTTTGGGGGGGTTGGGTTTTTTTTTTAATTTGTTTGTTTGGGTTTTTTGTTTGTTTATTTGGTTGGTTGGTTCGTTTTTCAAGACAGGATTTCTCTGTAGCCTTAGCTATCCTGGACTCACTTTGTAGACCAGGCTGGCCTCGAACTCACAGCGATCCACCTGCCTCTGTCTCCAGAGTGCTGGGATTAAAGGCACGCACCACCACCGCCTCGCTTATTTTTATATTTGCTTCCTTGTATATGTGTGCACATGCGCAATGCCCCAGCACATATGGAAGTCAGGACAATTTGCAGAAGCTGACTCTCTCCTCCTACCACGTGGACCCCAGGGGAGCAAACTCAGGTGGTCAGGCTTGACAGAATGTATCTTTTATGTGCTGAGCCATCTTGCCAGCTCTGCATGTTCACAGTGACTCACTCCTGGGGGAGAGGGAAACAGAAGCAGATAAACACCACTGAGCACCTCGGAGATCACTTACGAGCCCTGCAGGAAAAGCATTTTACTACGCCCATTAAAATTCAGATTCAGTGGTCCTCTAAGGTTATGTAGCTAGTAAGCCAAAGCAGGACTTTAACCCTGGATGGTCTGATTTAATACCAGTGGCATGTGCCCCGGGAAGAAGGCATGGATGTAGTACGCCATTATGTTTCGGGTGATTTTTTTTTTCCTCCTGTCCCTTAGCTCCTGGAATGACTCGTGAGATTCATTATACAAATACCTAGGCCATATAGCTAGGCTCTTCTCTGACTAGCTCATAACTTAATATAACCCATTGTATTAATCTACATTCTGCCACGTGGCTGGTTACCTGAGCTCAGGCACCATGCATCCATCTTCATCACATCTTGCCAGCTGAACGCATCTTTTCCCCGCCTACCCCCCACCCCCCACCCCCCAGCACCTGGCTCTATCCCAGAATCCTTTTTGCCTACAGAATGTCCCACTCCTATTTCCTGCCTAAGCTATAGGCCATAGGTTTTTTTTTTTTTTTAAACTGACAGGTGTTGCATCCATACAGTACACAAGGAATTTCTTCTACAGTTCCCCTTTTTGGTCCAATAAAAGGCTCTTTCTTAGTGCACGCCTTTAATCCCAGCACTCAGGAGGCAGAGGCAGGCAGATCTCTGTGAGTTCAAGGCCAGCCTGGTTTACAATGCAAGTCCAGGACAGCCAGGGCTACACAGAGAAACCCTGTCTCAAAAAACAAAAAAAGGGGGGGGGCTTTTTCTTATATAAAAACTATACACAATAATAATACTTGTTATGAAACTATTATAAAGGCTATTAGGTGAGATTTTAAAAGAATGCATCATGGCTCATGGCTTGAGAGGGTAGAGGTGATGTGGTGGGAAGGCATGGCACAGTCAACAGCAGTGTGGAGAGTACTCCTCACATCTCCTTGGACCAGAAAGTAGAGAGAAGAAATCAACCTAAGTCTGGCTTTCTTCTCTCCTCATACTCAGTGCAGGGTCCCAGCCCCTGAGAGGGTGCCACACACACTCAGGATGGATCTTCTCCCTCTGCTAACCCTGACCTCTCCGGAAACACCCTCACAGGTGGGCCCAGAGGTGTGTCCCCTAAATGACTCCCAAATCCAGGAAAATTCATAACAAAGATGAGCCAGCCCAGGATGTAAAGCTAGAACAGGCAGTGCCAGCACCGGACTGAGGACAAACAGCAGGAGACCAGAACTGCAGCTGGGGCGCATGATCAGACACACCTGCGAGCTGGCGGAAAAGATGTAAGCCCAAACTCAGTACAGCAGATCCTTCAAGGGCTCTGGTGCTGAAGCCTCTGGAAGCCAGAAATGGAAGAGCAGCCTGAGGACTTTTTGACGTCAGAGCTATTCACAATTTAAGGATGGAAACCAATAATAGCAAGGTCCACTGTTCACTGAGCATTTACTATATTTATCCCAGGCTCTGTGCCATGGGCTTCACTGTAGCAGACACTCCTGAAGTGCTTGCTCTAGTGCCACAATCGATTTACATGCAAATCCAACAGTGATACGTAGGGACCTTAGACCCTTAGACTCCTTAACCCCGCTGCAGCCTTCAGCTGCAGTGCAGGTTACAAGGCAGGATAGAAGCCCAGAGAGATAAACTCGTTCAAGGTCACACAACTGAAAAGTGGCACCGATCCACAGCATCCATTTCCCCCACCCCCTTCATATCAAGCCCACGGGATGGGAATCGCTATGCTCACCCAACAGCAGTGGAGGCTGGAGCCGAGAGTAGCCAAGTAGCACGCCCAAGATCACACAGCAGGAACGTGGCAGAGCCTAGCCTCAAACCAGGGTGTGTGCTAATGAAGCACTTCAAGACATGTAGCCAAGCAGAACCAGAGCCAGAGAACTCTGAACTGTAGTTATCAGAGAGCCCTCTGTTTGCCCTAATCCACAGGCAGGCAGACACAAAGGATCTGTCTCTGCCAGCACCAAGGAGGCCAAGTTCCAAGATGCTTGGGTCCTCTGGAAGAGCAGCCAGTAACTATTGAGCCATCCATTGGGCCAAAATGGGAGAGTGTTACATCCTCAGCCTTCCCCTAGGTGAAGATGCTCAGGGGCCAGCACACATGCTTTGAATCTCACTGTGTTTATTTTTGTTCTGTTAGGCTACACCCAAATGTGAAATAATAATAATAATAATAATAATAATAATAATAATAATAATAATAATAATAATAATAATAATAATAATAATGTGTGGTGATTACGGAATTCACGCACTTTCCCTCACGTCAGACCTTCCAACGAATGTGATGAGAAAACAGACGGCACCACATCACATACAAAAAGCCCACCCAGCCAAAAACACTGGCTTCCTGCAGCCACTGACAGAGCCAGCAGAGAGTGCAGTGGGAAAGCCGGTGGCCAGGGCTCTCTCCTGCCTTCTCCAGTGGTTCGCAGTCTTAGGCAGGCAGCAGAAACAACTCGGAATGGGTGAAGCCGCAAGAGTGCTGGGCCCGGTGCCAGAGACTCTGGCTCAGTCTCTGTGGGGGCCTAAGGACATTTCTAGGCAGTTCCCTGGTTTGGTTGATGCTTTGAAAGGCCCAGGTTCAAAGGAACTTGAATCAGTCCTGGCAGGCAAGCCAGTGCAGGACACCTTTTAACAAAGGCACCAACCTCTGAACCCCTCTCTGGCAGCAAGAGCAAACTAGCCTCAACCGGATGACTACGCCGCCTGTAGACAGTGAGAGCATGCACACGTGCACCCATGAACATGTATGAGCACACACACACACACACACACACACACACACACACACATCACTCATTAACCCATTTCCTAGGGCAACCCATTTCCTCACTGGCTTTGTAACCTTGGCAAAGTGGCTCACTTTCTGAGACCTTCACATTGGCTTTCTGTAAAATGGGCTGACTATGAGTACTTCCTTCTAGGACTGGTTTAAGGAACCTCTCAGCATGTTAAAGCTCCTGCCCAGAGCCTGGCACATGCATCAGTAAATGCATCCCATGTCATAGCCATTACTATTAAGCACCCTGGGCCATAGCGCATAGAGTCAGAAGAGGAAAACTCCAAAGCCATGTCAGAGGGACACAGCTGGGGTCATGGGAGAAGCAGTCTCATGGGGAGGTGGTGTGCGAGGTGCAGAGGTGTAAACCAGTGTCTAACCCTCCTCTCCCCTCCACCCCCCTTATAGTGAACCTACAACAAACCAAAATACCATTCCACCAAAGTCCGATTTGGAGAACCAATGAGTTTATGGGCTTGCTTACTGAACATGGTTGGGGTTACTTCCAGAAGTGCTAGTGACCCACAAAACAGCTGCACCCACCATAGTCATGACTTCCCCATGGCGCACAGCTGGAGTATACACACACACACACACACACACACACACACACACACACACACACACACACACACACACACACACCACACCTTTGGTCAGCCTTCCACACACTATACACGTTCACAACTAGGGAAGACTCACACCTGCCATCCTAGCTGCTCTGATGACAGAACACCCACGAGGCAGAGGCTCAGCAAGTGAGTCATCACAGCACAAGGGGGCGCTGAGGAGCAAAAACCAAAACAACAACAACAACAACAACTCCGTGGTCTTTCACCGAGAGCAGAGGAGCAGCACAGTTTGATGTGCTAAGCCAGAATATAGCAAGCCAGGCCCAACTGGGGTCTCCTCCTGAATTGCTAGGTACTCAACGGAGGAAGAAAAGGTAGGCCAAGGCAGCCATGACTGCACCTCAAGGTTCTGAACTTCCCTCCCTCGTTGCTGACTGGCCCACACAGGGGAGGGGCGGGGCAACTAGGGGAGGCGGGGGAGGGAGGGGCGGTGCCCTCATCCATAGGCCTCCAGTTAACTGGGAGTCAGGTGAGAGACTCAGGACTGGACAGCGATCCTCTGTTAAGGGCACATCTGTCTTAAGCTTGCAACTGTACTATTGCCCCTGAGAGATCCTAGGTCCTTTGGACCAGCGTGGGTCACAGGAGCAGCATGAGAGTCCTCAGTCCCATGGACCTCGCTCTGCCATTTATCTGGGCCTTGATTTTCCTCATGGTAGAGTGGAGATAGTAAGACTATATACCTTGTGGGGCTGGTGTGGTGAGGAAAGAGGTGATCACGTGATATGGCTGGAATCCTGGAGCTCCCTCTCCAGCTCAGCTTTAGGACCCAGTGCCTGCTGTGACGGTGGTAAGACCTTCGGGAAGTTACTCCCTCATAAATGAATGAGCACCTTTATGAAAGAGGCCTTTACCTCTTTTGCCACACAAGATGGTGCCATCATTTTTCCTTTTTTTTTTTTTTTAAAGAAAATGTGTATGTGAAAAAAAGAGAAAAGGAAAAAATGTGTGTGTGTATCAAACTTCAGAGCCCAGTGCACATTAGGCAAATAGTCTACCTCTGGGCTATTTTCTAGGCCTTTCTATTTTTACCATAGGTTGCCTGGCCAGTTAGCAGTACAGTATGGCACACAATAGGATTGCTAGTTACTATAAAGGGTTTTTAAAGTATATTAAATCCCTTTCCCATTTCAATGTCAATATAAAGAGATTTATTTTTATGTCTTTTCTCCACTCTGCTATCAGATACATTGAATACATTTTTTTCTGAACTAGCGATTTTGTTTAATTTCCAAGCACAGTGTCAACCTGGGAAATTAAACAAAATTCTAATAAAAATAAAAAAAGACCCATCTTTGATTCAGGAGAAACTGAACAATGCTCTCTTCTGGGACTCTAGGCAAGAATTTCTTCCTATTTCCTGTGTTTTGAGAACTCTAATACTTATGCAAATTTCATCTCTTCTGTTCCCCTTTCATGGGCAAATATGGAATTATAGCTTCCTTTTTCAGTGTATCCTTTGTTGCAAAAAAAGCATTTTTAGCCAGGTGTGGTGTCACAGGCCGGTAATCCCACCACTCGGGAGGGGAAGGTAAGAGAATCAGAAGCTGGGGCTGAAGAGACAGTTAATTGTCCTGGCTGATCTTCTGAGGACCCTGGTTCAATTCCCAGCGTCTACCTGGTGGCTCGCAGCTGAAACGTCAGCCCTGAGGAATCCAACACCCTCTTGTAGCCTCTGAGGATACCAGGCATGCACACAGCACACAAATGTACATTCAGACCAACCACCTGTAAGACCCAGAGGCAAGGTCCTACTTCCCGGAGCCCAATGAGACATGACAGTCCAGTCCAATGCAAACAGCAGGGGATGCTTTATTGATCTACCGTGATGGGGTCTACCAAGCTCTATTGAACTGGAGACCCCGAATAAGCAAAGCTTGGGTCTTTTATACCCGTACAGAAGCAGAATTGGCGGTTAAGTAGAGTTGTTGGGCCATGATTGGTTCTTAAGAATGCCCTTTAAAATGATTGGTTACTAGTTATTTTATCCCTGAGGGGGCAAGAGCTCAGCTTGGGACATCATGTGCTGTCAGATGTTTGGGGACAGGTTTGAGGGTGTGGTTTTTCTAGGAAAGTATAGAACAGCCCTGAGGCCATCTCGGAAAGTACCGAGTGGCCAGGGTTGAAAAGCAACTTTTCTATCTCTTCACACCCATACACGTAAAAATTAAGTTAGTACCACCAATAGTTAAAAGCTCAGGGCCATCTTAAGCGACATAGAGTTTGAGGCCAGTTCGGGCTGCAAGAGACCCTGTCAAGGAGGAGGAGGAGGCAAAGGAGGAAAAGGAAATATTGTTTACCCATTCGTTACTATTAAATCAGAAATAATTCAGAATGCGTAGCTGTTAACAGCAGCCAGAAATCCAACCTTTCTGGTGATACAGCCTAAAACTACCTCCCTCCCAAAGCCTCAGACTCAGGGGGGACTTGCGGAAGCCTTCCTGTCTCACATCCCCTCTCGTGGTCATTTGAATAGGTATGGCCCCCATAGTCTCATGGTTTTGAAGGCTTGGCCATAGGGAGTGGCTATTAGGGGGTTGTGGCCTTGTTGGAGAAAGCCTGCCATTGTGGAAGCCGGCTTTGATGTCACATGTGCTCAAGTTACCCCCAGTGTGACAAACACAGTCTCCTTCTGCTGCCTTTGGATCAAGATGTAGCGTCTCTCGGCTCCTCCAGCGCCATGTCTGCCTGCACGCTGCCATGCTCCCCACTGTGATGATAATGGACTGAGCTTCCGAAACTATCAGCCAGCCCCCGTGAAATGTTTCCCTTTGTAAGAGTTGCCATAGCCGGGCCGTGGTGGCACACGCCTTTAAACCCAGCGCTTGAGAGGCAGAGGCAGGAGGATCTCTGTGAGTTTGAGGTCAGCCTGTTAACGCAGAGAAACCCCCGTCTCGAAAAACCAAACCAAACCAAAGCAAGAGTTGCCATGATCTCGGTGTCTCTTCGCAGCAATGAAATCCTGACTACAACACCTCTGTTTCCCAACTTGATATCCTGAGTCAAAAATCACCTCTTATTTCCCCTTCTTTCTTGGGATCTTCAGAGACCAACACTCAGGCTAGACTTGAAAAACACATGACTTTTCACAGTGAGGTTGGCTGTAGGGCCTTGTTGCAGAGCCTTGGCTAGCCTCAAGATGACTATACTCTTCCTGCGGCCTTGTTGCAGAGCCTTGGCTAGCCTCAAGTTGACTATACTCTTCCTGCCTCAGCCTCCCAAGTGGCAGGTAGAGTCCCATTTCACCATACCCAACGAGCAGCCCTGTTTGTAATGCTGGGAGCTGGAGGAGCAACAGCATCTCCAGCTTCTGCTGCATCAAAAACAAACATCACCAAAAGCCATGAAGAACAGTTGTCTCAAAACTGAGATCAAAATTTGGGATCTCTAGGTGTGGTTGTTTGAATGAAAATGGCTCCCATAGGCCCATAGAGCGTGGCAGTATTAGGAGGTGTGGCCTTGTTGGAGTAGGTGTGGCTTTGTTGGAGGAAGGGTGTCACTGGGTGGGGGAGGGGGAATCTCAGATGCTCAAGCCAAGGCTAGTCTGTCTCTCTGTCTTCCTGCTGCCTGCTGATCCACATGGAGAGGATGGATACCACCCCAGCATCATGTCTGCCTGCATGCTGCCATACTTCCCACCATGACGCTTCGAACTGTAATCCAGCCCCAATTAAATGCCTTCCTTTATAAGAGTTGCCATGGGGCTGGAGAGATGGCTCAGTGGTTAAGGACACCACTGGCTCTTCCAAAGGTCCTGAGTTCAATTCCCAGCAACCACATGGTGGCTCACAACCATCTATAATGTTATCTGATGCCCTCTTCTGCAGGTAAAGCACTCATATACAATTAAAAAAAAAATCTTTAAAAAAAAAAAAAAAAAAAGAGTTGCCATGATCATGGTGTCTTTTCACAGTAATAGAAACCCTAACTAAGACACCAGGGGCTGATGGCTTCAAAGAAATGACATCTGACTTGAAATAACCCCCACTTGGTGCTCTGGGCACGGAGGATAAGGGATTCCATGTGACATTATCTTCTAGGTAGCTACTGTAGGCTCAATTTCCTTTTCTTTTTTAAAAATTATTTCTTTATTTCTTTTATGTATATGAGTGCTCTATCTGTATGTATACCCGCATGACAGAACAGACCATCAGATCACATTATAGATGGTTGTGAGCCACCATGTGGTTGCCAGGAATTGAACTCGGGGCCTCTGGAAGAGCAGACAGTGCTCTTAACCGCTGAGCCATCTCTCCAGCCCCCAGGCTCAATTTTCTTAACAAATATATTTTATTATGAACTTATTAACCGAGAGTATCTCACTTATAACCTGACTAACCTAAACAATAGGAAACGAAGATTAAAGAATACAATAATGAAACCATAAGGATATCAGTTCCCAGGCGCAATTCTCCTGGAGTAATCATCAGGATTTCTTCTGCTGGAACCTGGAACAACCAGAACCTAGAACCTCAGCCGGAGCCCAGAGGCCCCAAGCCCTGAAGCCTTCCCTCAAGCGGTTCTCTCTAGGAGTGTCTCAAAATGGAGCAATGAACAGCCAAAACTATCCCAAGTCTCCAAATGCCCCGCCTCTTGTTTTTGGCTCACATTATACCTCCTCTCAGAGTTTGTTCAAGGATGTTTTTCAGCTGGTAAATAAGCAATCTCCACCACATGGTGGTTCGACTTCTAAGGGGATAAACATCACCTGCTCTCTCACAAGTCTTTTTCTCATCCCCGACTTGTAATCTAAACAAAAAAAAAAAAAAAAAAAAAAAAAAAAACCATGTTTATCTCTCCTTCAAGCCGCCATTATAAGAATGGTCAAAGGTACCATCCCTGAAGCAAGAACAGCCTCCGCCAGACTTCAAATCTATTGCTACCTAGACCTTGAACATCCAAAGCCCTGAAACTGTTAGCAATGAATTTCTGTTGCTTATAAATCATCTAGCCTGAGGTATTCATTACACAGAATCAATCCAAACTTAAGAAGATGCTATGTGAAATGACCAAAATGGTAGGATAGCTTTACACCCAGAATTACCTTTACTGTCATCTATTTGCATTGGCTTGAGTGGCTTTTGTTCCTATGGTCTTTCCTTGTTGACCTGAGCACTAGACCAGGAGTTCTTGGAAAATTACTTCCCTCTCCAAGTTTCCATTGCCTTCTCCCTGACACTAGCTATTTCTGAGACTCTCAAAGCCCTGGCATTCCCTGCTAGTCCCTCTGTACATCTGAGATCTGGAGTAAGACTGTAGCTTTTCTCTGCTAGCTGAGTGCCCCTGCTGTGATGCCATAAAAGGAGTCACAGAAGTCTGACAAGAAGAATGCCCCGGGCCTGTACTTGCTGTTTCTTTCCTCACTGTTTGAGAACCACATGGATGCCACACCCTAGACACTCTCAGGGATCTGGCAATTTGCTTCAGCTTCTGGAGTCATGGCTCTCTCCACTATAAAACAGGTCTTCAGAGAGGTGTTGAGAAGAACATTCTAGAACAACCAAGTGCTAGCACAGGAGGACCAGCCCCGGGTGTTGTAAGACCAAAGAAAAAGAGGCAGACAGATCAAGGAATACACAGACTACAATCTGATAGGGGCTCTCAGAAGCTTGGCTCTGGAAAGCAGCAAGACCGAATTGGATTCACATAATTTGGGGTCCAAAAAAGGCATATTTATAGGTTAGGATGGAAGTAAGTTCATCCTTGGCAAATGTACTTGGGTTATCTCAAGCTTACACCAAAAAGTCAGACTCAGCGGGGCGTTGTGGCACACACCTTTAATCCTACCACTTGGGAGATAGAGGCTGGAGGAGCGCTGTGAGTTTGAGGCCAGCCTGGTCTACAAAGTGAGTCCTGGTAGCCAAGGATACCCAGAGAAACCCTGTCTCGAACCTCCCCCCCCCCAAAAAAAAAGTCAGATTCCTGCCTAGAGCCAGGTTTCAGCTGTAAAGTTCCACATACCACTTTAATGGTTTTACCTACTTACAGTTTGCTGGGAAACTATGCAGGGCTATCCTGGGGTAATCGTGGTAATTATGACTCAGGATGGCTACATGCATGTCAAGCTGGACCCATG
Source organism: Acomys russatus (assembly GCF_903995435.1). Taxonomy (NCBI): domain Eukaryota; kingdom Metazoa; phylum Chordata; class Mammalia; order Rodentia; family Muridae; genus Acomys; species Acomys russatus. The sequence continues at coordinate 23,209,404 of NC_067165.1, forward strand.
CAAAGAGTAAGTAAAGATGAATGCAAACCACTTTGCCTATTGCCCAATACATAAAACATGTTCCAATCATATCAGATATTGCTAACTTTGAGCCCTGGACAGATGCCTGCTACAGCTGAGAGTCCATGGGCAGGAGCTTGGGTGCATTTCTGGAGTCCTCTATGGCTAACCAGTGCTCACCTGAGTCTGTGTGGAGTTACTGTGAGGCTGATCACTAGGCATGATCTGGGGCTACTTCGGAGACACCAGGTGCCCGTGTTCGGACAGAAATCCCAGCAGCCGGCCTGTCTCTCCATCTCAGAGGCTGATGGCAGAAGTCTGAGTCACAGAGAGTTCCTGGGAAAACTGTTTGGACCAAGAGCTCTTCGAATACCTTTCCCCACATGTGTGATCTATTGAAATTATTACATTGTCATTTATTACATCGGTCGGTACATGAACCAGGCCCGACTGGGCTGCCTCCCTGTCTTGCTGTTTCATGTCTTGTTTCTAGCAGCTTCCGTGTCTGTGTTTATGTTGGTTAGTTAGTCAAGTTTACTGCTCTGAGAACGCAGCCCTCCCCTCCTCGGGACTTTTCCTCCTATGTGCAATCACCTCTTGAGGGATTTCACCTGCGAGTGGGATTCCTGTTTTGCTGCCTATAAAAAGGCTCTTTGGACACTGAATAAAAGCTGCTGCCGCCGCCGCTGCTGCTGTTCTCTTAGCACGAAGGACCTGCTGTTTTAGCGCGCGTGCGTGCGTGCGTGCGTGTGTGTGTGTGTGTGTGTGTGTGTGTGTGTGTGTTAAATCCGCAGTCTCTTGCCCTTGACTCGGTACCGCGGTGGCGCGGGCGCCACAAGTCGGGCCTACAATGGAGCTGAAGGAGCCACATCTACACTCACTTCTATCCATATCTCAGCATACAGCTCCTCCAGAATAAATGAAGGGGAGAGGGAAGGAGGGTGGGAGGGAGGGAGGGAGGGAGGGAGAGACAGAGACAGAAAGAAAAAAGAAAAGAAAGAAAGAAAGAAAAGAGAAATGACCAATATGTAGGTCACAATTTTGAGACTGACAGTCTCAATGAAGCAGTCCTTGTACTTGGCCTTGGTGAGGAAGGAGCTCATAGGCAAGGGTACCACAGTGGCAGAATGCTGGGAGAAGAGATGACAGGGAAGCCAGAGGGATTTCAAGGCAGGGTTTGTTCTCCTTATAATTTCTTCTTGGGAGAACCCCCTCATAAAACCGACATGAATTCCCTCTGAGGCTGAGGCCCTCCCTGTGCCATGGCCACTTTCTCTTAGCCTCAGTGCTTTCAGGTTCTCCCCCTTCAACACTCACATCGAGGACCAAGCATCCAGTGCTCAAAGCTTTGGGGGACACACTCAAGCCACACCCAAACCTCAGCACATACTATTACATGGGCCAATACAATACAGGATGTGACTTCCCAAGGGAGGGGATCCCAGGAGGCAGGGGTCACTGAGGGCTGTCTTCAAGGCCTGCAAGCAAAGACCAGACCTCTGTCCTATGCCTCCCTCCAAGAGCCCCACCAGGGTGACAAAACAGCAGTTGCATTGTGTGATAAAGTTCAGAGGGGCCTGTTACACAGCTGCGGGGTGCTGGAAGGAAGCCAATTGTCCCAGCCATCCAGTTTGAGGTGCCATCAGAGGACATCCGACTGCCCCTTAACGATGTCTGTTGAGTGACTGGCTTCACTTTGCCCACAGCCCTGGTGCTCCTGAGATCAGGGAAAGACATGGGCCAGGGAGGCCAAGGATGTGACCAGGTGGCAAGTGGGCAAGGGAAGGTAGAAAGCTGGATTTTGCTCAGGGATGGGGCTACAGAGAGTCAATGTAATGGACACAGCTGGCCCACTGGGAGTGAAGTTAAGAAAAGAACCAGAGGGCTGGAGAGATGGCTCAGCGGTTAAGAGCACTGTCTGCTCTTCCAGAGGTCCTGAGTTCAATTCCCAGCAACCACATGGTGGCTCACAACCATCTATAAGGAGATCTGGTGCCCTCTTCTGGTGTACACGTGTACATGCAAGCAGAACGCTGTATATGTAATAAATAATAAATAAAAATTAAAAAAAAAAAAAAAGAAAAGAAAAGAACCAGAGAGAGGCCACCATCAGAGGAGGGTTATTTAGTACCCAGCCCTGATCAGCTTGGCCTTTGAGCAGTCCTACTCTCAGATCTACTAAACACACACAGATACGCACCCACACACATGCACACAAACATACACACACAGATACACACACACACACATGCACACACACACACACGCACATGCACGCACGCACACGCATGCACACGCATGCACGCACGCACGCACGTATCACTAGTTGAGCCACTCAACAACACAGAGGTAGTGATATGACTCAGTTGGTAGGCTCCTTCAGTAGCATGCACAAAGCCCTAGATTTGCTGCCCAGGAGGACAGGGAGGCAGGAGGATCGGAAGTTCAGGGTTATACTTGTCTTCATAGTTCGAGGCCAGCCTGGGCTACATGTAACCCTGCCTCAAAAGCAAAACAAGCAATCGGGAAAAGAGGGCAGCTACAGAGACATCTTGTAAGCTGTTAAGGGAGGAGGACAAGCAAGGGGCACCCAAAGAAACAACAAATCCTTTATTTCTCTTAAGCCCCACCCATCAGAGGGCAGGGATCATTGTCAGAGCAGATCATGCCCACTTCCCCTTCCGGCCTGCTGGACTTGGAATCCAACTGGAGACTGACCTTTGGAAATGTAAAGACCACATTAATCCCTTTACCAAGAAACTGCACATGCAGCTAGAAAACGCTGGCAAATTTCAGAACCATTTGAAAAAGTCTTGAGGGAACCAAATGCCCATCACCAAGGGGAGATGACAGATTATTGTTAGTGGGGGGAAAATGCTTATTTATTTGGTTGGTTGGTTAGTTTTGATTGTTTTGGTTTTCCCAGACAGGGTTTCTCTGTGTTAGCCCTGGCTGTCCTGGACTCATTCTCTAGACCAGGCTGGCCTCGAACTCACAGCAATCCCCCTGCCTCTGCCTCCCGAGTGCTGGGATTAAAGGTATGTGCCACCACCACCAGGTTGAAGTAAAACTATCTTTTAAAATAGTTGTGCTAATTGTTTTGTATACAGAACATGACAGTTCCAGCTGAAAACCCCTTCCTGTTTTTCTATTCAGAGCAAAGCTCTTCTTTAAAAAGAGTAAGGGGAGCCAGGTAGTGGATCTCTGTGAGTTCAAAGCCAAGCTGGTCTACAGAGTGAGTTCCAGGACAGCCAGGGCTACACAGAAAAACCTTGTCTAGAAAATGAAAGGGGGGGACCCCTTTGAGAGCCAGTGAGATGGCTGAGCTGATAAAGACACCTGCCTGGAAGTCTGACGGCCTGGGTTTGATCCCAGAGCCCACATGGCTGAAAGACAGAACCAGCTTCTGCAAATTGTCCTCCACATGCATGCCAGGCACATGCCTGCACACACACAAACTCATACACACGAATAGATAAATGTAAATACAAAACCTAAAGTAATAATAATAAGAGGTTCTAGGAGAGATGGCTCGACAGCTAAGAGCATTTGCTGTTCTTCCAGAGGGCCTGGTTCAGTTCCCAGCACCCATTCAGGGTAGCTCTGAAGGATTCAACACCCTCTTCAGGCTTCTGAGGGCACTAGCACTCATATGGCATACATGCATACATTTAAATACTTTCTTTAGAAAACAAAAACAAAAAAAAAAAAACGAACCTGCTCTAGCTGGAAGTGATAGTACACTCACTTCTGCAGTCCCAGCACCCAGAAGGCTGAGGAGGGCTATTTCAAGTTTGAGGCTTTGCTTCATGAGTTCTAGGCTAGCCTGAGCTGTATAATGAGATTCTGGATCAAAAACTATTAGATGCCAATAAAGTAAGTAGCCATCAAACAATTGAATAAATGAAATGAATGAACTAAAACATTGTTAATCATGAGGTCTGATCACTCACTGCTCACTTGCTTGTAAACAAAACTTTATTAATTACGAAGTCTGAGCACCCCTGCTCACTTGCTCGCCTACACCTTCAAATGATGCCCTGTCTCAGGAACACAGCATTCTGACCTCCCAATGCTAAGAGTTCTCCACAGCCACTATCCTCAGCTCTGCATTGTCATCTTCCAGTAGGATTTCTGGTGCATTCCACAGGGGTTTCCTCATGGGCTGTTTCATGGCCTCACCCTGTTGAGTCTGTGTCTGTTGTGACACGATCGTTCTCTTGGCTCAACTGTAGTCAAGTTTCTGTAAGTTCTGCTAGGTCCATCTGTGAACTTCCCTGGAAAATCCAGTTTCATTAAAGAATCATAAGTCAGCAGGAACTTCCTTGTCCCTGAGATCTGATTTTTCTCGATCATTCCCTCTTCCCCTGCCACCCCAAAGTCAGATTCTCCTGGCCTGTTTTTTATCAAGAATCCTGTTCAGTCAGTTCTGAAGGAGTAACCGTCACCCCAGAGGTTCCTTCTTGATAATTTTCCATCCTACCTTGCTCCTGGTGTACACTCTCAGTTGCTTCTCTGCTCTGTTTTGTTGGAGTTGAGCCTAAACGTTTCTTTGGCTTCCCATCCGCCCACACCCTGCAACACTCCATCACACTGGTCCCTTTAGCTATCACAGTGGTCCCAAACAAAGTCGGCTTTGGCAAGTGTCATTGAATAATCATTAGTTTAACAGTTGCTGCTACTACCATAAGAGTGGCTTGGTTTTATGTGTGTGTGTGTGTGTGTGTGTGTGAGAGAGAGAGAGAGAGAGACAGACAGACAGACACACAGACACACAGACACACAGACAGACAAGGCTGGCAGCTTTTTGTGAAACTACAAGTCTGGCCACAGTCACCTCAAAATGGTAGTAGATGGCTTAAATTGTTCAGGTGACCTGAGCCCAGTCAGTTCTTGAGAAAACCACATCTCATTGCTGTGGTTTGGGTGACAAAGGGACAGGAAGTTTATTGCACAAATTGGAAAGACCCACTGGATCGAGTGGGCACAAAAGGAGGCATGCTGGCAGCCAGGTGAGAGCAAGTTGGTCTGTGATGGCCACTGAAGCCCAAAGACTACAAAGCTCTTGAAACTCCATGTCGATACTCCAGTGACCAAGGTAAGTGGGTCTGGGCCTCTAAGCAACAGCATCCTGTCAGCTTATTTGTCCCAAGCCCAATGAGTGAGACGAGTTAGGACAGACTGAGCTTTGCTCTTGTAACAAACAGATGGACAGTGTGGTGGTGCACAACAGTGATGCCAGCATTAGGGGGATGGTGACAGGAAGATCAGAAGTTCAAGGTCATCCTTAGCCACATAGCAAGTTCCTGGCCAGAGGAAGCCACACGCGAGGCCCTGTGTCCAACAACAATAACAAAAGCAGCCTAAAACAGGAAAATAAATACTGTGCTTTGGTCATAAAGAGTGACTTTATAGCCGGGCAGTGGTGGCGCACACCTTTAATCCCAGTACTCGGGAGGCAGAGGCAGGTGGATGGCTGTGAGTTCAAGGCCAGCCTGGTCTACAAATGGAGTCCAGGACAGTCAAAGCTACACAGAGAAACCCTGTCTTGAAAAACTAAAAAAAAAAAAAAATAATAATAATAATAATAATAAGTGACTTTATGGTTGTGTGCTTTAACAAAGAGCCTCTGCTCACCATGGCTTCTCAGGGACTTAGGCTCATGGAGTTTCTGTAACTATGGGTGGGGTGGGGTGGGGTGGGGATGTGGGGAGGCAGTCGCTTTTCACTTCTGCTCATGTCCCATTGGCCAAAGTAAGTCATGTGCCCTCACCAAAGTTCAACAGAAAGAAGATATGTGATTGTCCCCTATCAGGAAAAACAGCAAATATTTGGTTTTTTTGTTTTTGTTTTTGTTTTTTAATGGAACTGGCTACCACTAAATAAATAAATAAATAAATCATGGCTACAGATTGCACTAGCTATGTGACTTTTTAAAACGAGCCACTTAGCCACACTGAGCCTCAGTTTCCCCATGCATAAAAGGATCACCTTAACTGTGAAGGTTGGTTTTCCTTGTCCACATGACACAATCTAAAATCACCTGGGAAGAGACTTTCAGTGAGGGTTCAGGTTGGCCTGTGGGCCCATCGATGTGGGAGGATCCAGACCCCTGTGGGTGGCGCCATTCCCTAGGCTTGGGTCCTAACCTATCCGTGGGAAGAGTGAGTGAGGTGAATAGTAAGGCCACGTTCTCTCTGCCCTTGATTGTGCTGTGACAGGGATTTTGAGTCTCTGTTGCTTGACTTCGCTGCTGAAATGAGCTGTCACTCAGAAGTGTGAGCTAAAATAAACCTGATCTCTCCTACCTTGCTTTTATCAGGGTGTTTTATGGAAGCAACAGGACATGGAAATAGGACACTAGTGCTGATAATACAGATGACTTTGTGACATCATATGCAGTGTGCTGAGCTTGATACAAACACTCAGTAAAGAACAACTTTATAAAATTAAACTATGGTGAACTTTGATTGCTGTGTGAATATCCTGACAACTTCTTAAACTGACCCTGATCCATTCTTTGGTTGATTGGTTGGTTGGTTTTTTTGTTTGTTTGTTTGTTTTTTTTTTCAATACAGGGTTTCTTGGTGTGGCCCTGGATGTCGTGGAACTTGCTCTGTAGACCAGGCTGGCCTCAAACTGAGAATCCTCCTGCCTCTGCCTCTGCCTCTGCCTCTGCCTCTGCCTCTGCCTGTGTTGGGATTAAAGGTGTGTACCAATACCACCTTGAAATAGCAGTCCATTGTTAAAGGTGACAGGCAGGCTTCTCATTCTGAGGGGTTTTTCCTCAGCCCTCACCTCAGACAGGTGGGAAGGCACATTGTAGCTTGCTCCTGAGTACCCTTCAGTGGGAGAAATTCTACCCCAGCCCCACTGACAGCAGCTTGGCCACAAGACCTGCTTGTGAGAGCATGTGATCTGTGCTACTTCACTGGCCTGGTTGACACCCAACGTAAAAACCTCATAGCTGTCTCTTTCCAGTGCTGTGCTTGTACTTGCAGCTGTTCAACACCCAGCTCTCTTCCACAGGAAAAGTATTTGCCAATGTTCAGAGCACAGATACTCTCACCATGGACAATTTCAAGCCAATGAGAGCTTGGACCTTTCCCTCTTCCCTGAGATCAGCACTGTTCTGGAAGCTGTCCCCCTCAGTCTGAATCCCTGATACACCACAGAACCATATCTAACTCACAGGCGACACTTAACCCTTTCTGATCTTAAGGGGGTCAATGCAGCTGAAGCTGCCAGCTGTGCCCTCTCGAACACTCCTTTAGCGCTCTCTCTCTCTCTCTCTCTCTCTCTCTCTCTCTCTCTCTCTCTCTCTCTCTCTCTCTCTCTCCCTTGTGGTCCCAAGGAAGCTGTTGAACACACATGCACGCACACACAGCACCCATAGACAGGGGCATTTTCTCCTCAGGCACCTCTCCTTTTTACTGGAAAGCAAAGCTTTCACCCAATATCCTGCAGCAGAAACTCCAGAAGGACCCATGGCACTGTGGTTTCCTTTCCTAACCCTCACAGGTTGTAGCCCGAGCCACACTGACTCATTGGATTTGCACCAGTCAGGGTGCTTGGTGACCAACCTAACCAGCACAGAACTTTCCTCAACACTGTGGGTTTTCACGAATTACAAGCCCAAGTAGGAACCGAAAGCAAAAATGTAGCCAAAGTGCTGTCCCAGGCCAAGGGCTACTGCTAGCTATAGCTGAACTTTGACCTCCTCCACGCAGGCACCACCCCCAGATGGCTCTCTTTCAAGGATCAAAGTCACAGGCAGAAAAGGCCTGGTGACCACCAGGGCATGTGTTCACTCTCCTGTTGCAAAATCCTGCCTTTTCCACTTGCTTTGCTTTTTGATTCGCATGTAGCCCTGACTGATCTCAAACTCACTGTCATCCTCCGGCCTCAGCCCCGCCCCCGGAAGTGCTAGAATTATAAGTGAGCTCCACCACACCTAACTACTGCCCTTTCCACTTCGGCAGATGGAAAAGTCACTCTGTTTTCTACCAAGTCCCTGGCAATAGAGGATTCCCTCAACAGGAAGTCAGCCTCTCCTGCCCTCCTGCCGAATAAGCCTCCTCTTAACTTTCCACTGTCTCTCACATAGCCGGTCTTTGCTACTTTGTGGGTTCCTCTTTTTCCCACCTTATACCCCCACCCTGATTTCACTCTCTAACACTAGAAAGGAGAGAAACAAGATAAAGGGGGGAGAGGAATGAGGAAAATCCCTGAATCTAATTCTTGTAGATGAACTTTGCTACTTTGTGAGCTCTTTTTTTTTTTTTTTTTTCTTTTTTTTTTCTCCAGACAGGGTCTCTCTATGTTAGCCTTGGCTATCCTGGATTTGCTTTGTAGACCAGGCTGACCTCGAACTCACAGTAATCCGCCTGCCTCTGCCTCCCAAGTGCTGGGATTGAAGGCGTGCGCCACCATGCCCAGCACTTTGTGAGTTCTTTTTCCCACACTTTATCCCGCCCAGTTTCTTTCTTTCTTTCTTTGTTTTTTGTTTGTTTGTTTGTTTGTTTGTTTGTTTTGTTTTGTTTTTCGAGACAGGGTTTCTCTGTGTAGCCTTGGCCATCCTGGACTCACTTTGTAGACCAGGCTGGCCTCGAACTCACAGCGATCCGCCTGCCTCTGCCTCCCGAGTGCTGGGATTAAAGGCGTGCCCCACCATGCCTGGCTATCCCGCCCAGTTTCACCCCCTAATACTAGATACTAACTGGGAAAGAAACAAGGATGGAAAGGAGAGAGGATTGAGGAAAATCCCTGAATCTAATTTCTTTCCTTTTGTTTCTTTGACCACGGCTACTAGCAAACTGTAACCAACTTCTCTAAATGACCAACAACCACTGACCCCACCTCTCAGGGTCCTCACATTTATGTAATGACAACTCTGGAATTTTGGGTTCTTTTTTAGAAAAAAAAAAAAACACAGAAATATTATAATATATTATTGTTTTAATCCCAGGTGTGGGGATATGGGGCTGCTTTGCAGCAGCTGACTATGATTTGCCTCATGTTGTAGCAGACGCATGGTTTTGCCAACTACAGATAGTTTCTGTGGTTGTGTGACATTTTGGAATTCTGGGAAATTTTCAGAAGGTGTATAAGTGCTAGAGCCCTGATAGTGGGGTTGGTAGTTGTTGGTCACAGTTTATGAGGAGTCATACTCAAAGAAGAAACAAAAAGAAAGTAGATTCAAGACTCTCTCTCTCTCTTTCTCCCTCCTTCTCTCTGTCTCTCCTTCTCTCTTTCTGTCTCTGTCTATCTGTCTGTCTGTCTGTCTCTCTCTCTCTCTCCCCCCCTCTCTTTCTCTCTTCCACCCCCAGCCCCCCTATCCTTCCACCCCCAGCCCTCCTATTGAGAGGCCCCAGATATACAGACTCAGTCAAGTCCATGACAGGCTCTTGCTCAGCCTAAGTTCACGTTCCTCAGGAATGGAAAAACAAACAAACAAACACTCAGAAAAACAGACAACCAATTAGAGATGGCCAAGGCATCTGGCCTGGGGGAGATAAGGTGGTTCAACTGCCAGCCTTTCACCTTAATTCAGCCCTAGCCTATCCCAATCGAGGTTACATAGGCACGGTAAAAACTCCCCTGTCTGGCCTTAAAAGAGGCCTGCAAGCTCCCCTTGTAGTTGTTGCCATTTTGTCCGAGTGAACAACCCCAGCATGCTGGAATTCTGCACAGATTACCCTCTCTTTGTGGTTTGCATACTACTTGAGTCTGGGGCATTTTCTTCAGCGACCCTAACACTGTCTAGTGATGAGGGTGAAACCAGAACGAGGGGATATAGTGTGGGAAAAAGAAGAACCCACAAAGTAGTAAATCCACCTACAAGAGGTGCCTCAACATAGGGCTCAAAAGTTAAGGATAAAAATGGGAAATCTGATTTCAAGTGCCATAGATAAACTGGCAGGGGACAAGGGAATGGATATTTTTTTTCCCCCGAAAGGCCAGCAACATGCACCCTCTGAAAAGTTCGCAGAATTCCAAACGTCAAACAATCACGGAAATTACCGGCAGTTGACAAAAACATGCTTCTTCTGGAGCATGAGGCAAATCATAGTCAGCTGCTGCAGACAGTCCAAAGCAGCCCCACATCCCTACACCTGAAAGCATGTCCTTATAATATTTCTGTATTTTTTAAAAGAAACCAAGATTCCAGAATTCTCACTATACTCTTTTGTATCATTGTCGTCGTCGTCGTCATCATCATCATCGTGTGTGTGTGTGTGTGTGTGTGTGTGTGTGTGTGTGTGTGTGTGTGTAACGTAAGTACCCACGTGCATGTGTGGAGATCAAGAATACCTTTGTGGAGTTGGTTCTGTCCTCCCACCTTGCAGTGGGTTCTGGGAAGCAAACACAGGCTTGCTCAGCATGTAATGTTTACCCATGGCACTAGCCCTGTTGTTTAATTCATTATTATTATTGAGGGGCACAAGCAACGTTCATGCGTGAAGCTGGCCCTTTCCTTCCACCTTTACATAGCTTCTGGGAATTGAACTCAAAGACTGTCAGGCCTGTGCAGAAGCACTTTCCCGCTGCCGTCCTCACTCTCGGCTTTAGAACCTCAAACACGGTTTGCGTTGGAATACACTTCTTTCTCCATGAAAACCTTCCTTAGCTTCACGGCATGGAGATGAAGTTGCGCCTCAGATCTCGGGGTAGCAGCCCCTTCACTGTACTCTCTTCACAGCCTGCACGCCACCCAGCAAAGCCTCATTCCTAGTCGCTTTTGGTTGCTCTGAGTCAGAACCTCATGATGCCCAAGCCAGCTTTCAACTCCTTATGTAACTAAAGATGACCTTAAACTCCCGCTTTGCTTGTCTCTGCTTTTGATGTCCAAAGATTATGGGCATCCACTACTAAGCCTGGCTTTTTAAAAATCTTTTAGTAATGAATATAAAACTTCTTGTTTGGAAAGAAAATTCCACACGTTATACAGGGTCTCGTTCTGTAGAGCCTGTTTGACCAAGAAGCAAATTCACAGAGATCTACCTGCCTCTGCCTCCCAAGAGCTGGGGTGGGATCAAAGCTATGCACCAATGTGTCTGGCTTTTTGCGGGGGAGGGCTTGGTTTTTTGAGATTGGGTTTCTCTGTGTAGCCTTGGTTGTAGACCAGACTGGCCTCAAACTCACAGAGCTCTGCCTGTCTCTGCCTCTCTGCGTGCTGGGATTACAGGCACCACTGCCTGGTGCCTGGCTTATTTTTATTTTTTATTAATTAATTAATTAAAAATTTCAAGACAAGGTTTCTCTGTGTAGCCCTGGCTGTCCTAAAACTCACTCTGTAGACAAGGCTGGCCTCAAACTTGAACTCACAGAGATCTGCCTGCCCTGCCTCCCAAGTGCTCGGACTAAAGTGTGAGCCATCACTACCTGACTTATTTTTATTTTTAAAAGTTTTACTTTATTTTGTCCTCAGCAGTCCTACATGTAATAGCTTTAGAATAGTGGTTGCCAATATCGGATCTTTTGTTTGCTGTTACCATTATATTATGTTGTTTAAAAAGATCAAAAACAGACAAAACAAGTCAGGGCCGAGGATGCAGCTCAGATGCAGGTAGAAAGCTTGGTAGAGTGCAGGTAGCTCTGGCTTCAAATCCCAGCACTGGAAGTAGCGTAGAATAACTTTGAAAGTCGGATAATCCGGGCTCCCCTCCTCCCCAGCGCTGGACTACCAGCATGATCCACTGCCCCAGTGTACACAGTGCTGAGGACCAAATCAGGGGCCTTGTGTGTGTTAGGCAAGCATTCTACCAACTGAGCCACATTGACAGCCACTGTTAAATGTATTTTAATTTTTTTACATGATTCAGTGGTCTTCCCCCCCCACCTCTGTGTGTGTGTGTGTGTGTGTCTGTGTGTGTGTGTGTGTGTGTGTGTGTGTGTGTGTGTGTGTGTGTGTGTGTGTGTGCTTCTTCTCTTCGATGATGGCCGGAGAGAAAGCTTAGTACTTAAGAGCTCTTGGTGTTTTTGTAGAGGACCTACGTTCGACTTTCAGCACCCACACAGTTCAAAACCATCTGCAGCTCCAGTTTCAAGGGATCTACCACCCTCCTCTGACCTCAGCAGGCACCAGGCAAAGCACTCATACAAACAAAAGAAATAAATCTAAAATAATGTATTAAACTAATTGGTTTGGAAAGATTGTTCCTTTTTTTTTCTTTTTTTTTTTTTTTTTTTTTTTTTTTTTTTTTTTTGGTTTTGGTTTTTAAGACAGGGTTTCTCTATGTAGCCTTGGCTGTACTGGACTTGTTTTGTAGACCAGGCTGGCCTCGAACTCACAGAGATCTGCCTGCCTCTGCCTCTCGAGTGTTGTGGAAATATTCTTTAAAAAAATGAATCAATCAGTGAACAGAGGTGATGACTGTTTTCCATGCTGGAGATTGAATCAAGGGCTTCATGTACAATGTTCTACAAGTGAGCTATATACCAGCAATATTAACACTAATACAAATATTAATGGAATTGCCCGAGTCGCTGTAGCCCAATATTAAGACTTACCTGTTAGACCTGTCCAAAAAAAAACAAAAGAAAACAAAAATCATTCCAGGACTGTCTGGCTGAGCAAGATTTATTTAGACTGGCCAGATGGCTGCCTCATTCTAAGTCAGGGTTTCAGAAAGGAGCCCTTCACTGGCTTTTGAGGTCCCTTTTATGGGAAGGGTTAAGGTTGATAGAAAACAGCTGTTGAGATAATTGGCTGTTAGCACCTGGACAGAAGAGTGGGGGACTCGGGGCTCAGGGCTGCCTGTGGGACAGATAAGCGGCCAGAATACATCACGTGGAAGCAGAGGCATCACAGGGGCTCAGGAGAGATGGGGGGGGGGGGGGGTGGTCACAAGTTCAGCATAGGTGGAAAAAAAAAAAGCCATGGTTTGCGGTTAGGTTTAGGAAATAGAAACTTGTTTCTGTGAGGTCTGGGGACTTAACACACTGTAACAATGTGCCTCTTGTTTGGGCTTCGCATTGCTCTCCTCTGGTCTCTAGAACTTTATGACAGGCAGATCTGGGTCCTGGGGTCCTCCTCAAACTAAGGCACCAGCCAAGAAGAATATAGGCATTAAACTTCGAACCCCTACCAAGACCTAGCCGACGAACATGATATTCTCCACCATTGAGTGGAGAGTGAGATCTGACTCTCACACGAACTCTGGTGCCCCTTTTCTGACCATGTCCCCTGGATGGGGAGACCTGGCGGCACTCAGAGGAAGGATAGCAAGTTACCAAGAAGAGACTTGATACTCTAAGAGCATATATAGGGGGAGGAGGTCTCCCTCAATCACAGACATAGGGGAGGGGAGAAGGGGGGAAGTGGGAGGGAGTGAAGAATGGGAGGAAACAGGGGAAGGGCTAACAATCGAGATGTAATATGAATAAAATAATAAAATAGAAAAAAAGGGGGGTGAGTTCTTCCTCCACCCTCTAGACCCTCGCTGTATTTCTCCTCGACTTTGGTCGCCCCCTGCTCAGGACATCTGTGAGGTGTGTCTGCTGATACCTCTTTCCTCTGAATTGGGAAACTACCATGTACACTTTTGGGGGAGCTACCCTTTCTATTCCCTGTGCAGTCTTGAGGGAACTATAAATCAAAGACTTCTCTGTTTTCACCAAGAGACAAAGATGAGATCCTAGCCAAGACAAAAGCTTGCAATGGCAGAAAATGTGGAGTGAGTCATAAGAAATGATTGGATGGGGGGGGGGGGGGCGTGTCCTCATCCAAGTTTATAAGTAAGTGATGGACGGGTATAGGAGTAAAGGGAGGGGTTTAGAATATTGTTTTTACATCTGAAGAGCTGTCTGAGATGCATCTTTACCGGTAGACAAGTGTGATGATTAATATTGGATACCAAAATTGTACTCCACTCAGACCCAGAAAATGCTAGGAAAAAAAAATCTATTTTTAGCAGGCTCTATGTCCCAACCAGCTAGTCAGGAGGCCAAGACAGAGAGATTACTTGGGACTAGACGTTCAGGGCCAGCCTGGCCAACTATGACCTCATCTCTAAAAAAGAACAAAGTTTTGGGGCTTGGTGGGTAGGTACACACCTATAATCCCGAGTTTAGTTGAGTCCCTGCAAATTTGCTAGTCAGACCCTGTATGTGGTTCCTCGTCCTCCAGGAGGAACAGGGAGAAGAAAGAAAGATGCAAGAGTGTCACTCTGAAGGAGGTCTCTCCCTGTGGAAAAAGCTGGGGGCAGAGACTAAGTGTTCCCCCTCAGTACTGTTCACTTATTCCTCCTATCCTGGTTACTCCGGCTCTGGTCATTCCTGAGCCCTGTGGTTGTACAGTTTTTAGCTTAATGTGGCCAGAATGTGTTTCTAATTGAGTGGCTTAACACAGCTTTATTTTACAGGACTCTCTCTCCCTCTCTCTCTCCCTCCCTCCCCACCCCCTGTGTGTGTGTGTCCATTTGTTTTGTTTTGGTTTTCTTTTTTCTTCCTCCCCAGTTCTGGCATCAGAGGTACCCCTCACCACCCTGGCTTATGTGATGCTGGGGATACAGCCCAGCCCCTTGTGTCACAGTTTTGAAGGCCAGAAGTCTAAAGGGCCTAATCAAGCAAAAATGGAGCCTGACCCAAGGTGCTGGGATGGGGGTATGGACCGCTTTGAGAGGCAATTCTACTTTGCTTCTCTGATGTTGTGATAAAAAACAAACAAACAAACAAAAAACCACTGACTAAAAGCTTGCAGTCTATCACTGAGAGGAGGCAGGAACCTGGAGGCAGGAACCTAAAGGCAGGGATTAAAGCAGAGACTACAAGGGCCTTTGGCCTGCATACTGGCTCCTTCCTCTTGGCTTGCTCAGCTACCTTTCTTGTGCATACCAGACCCACCTGCTCAAAGGTTGCACCGCCCACAGTGGATTGGGCCCTCCTATGGCAATTAACAATTAAGAAAATGCCCCCATAGACATGTCCACATGTAACCAGCTACTTTGTGAGTTCCTCTTTATTCCACCCTTCTCAGGCTCCTCTTTTCTTCTACCCTCTCAACCCTCTAATACTATATAAGAGAGAGAGAAAAAAGGATAGAGAGGAAAGGAATGAGGACCCTGTATAAAGTCAGGGGTCAGAACAAGGGGCAGAATATTATTGTTAAACTGCTTCCTGCTGATTAGGGGCATTGAGTTCCTTGGGGCAAGTTTGACCTTTACTGCCAGGATATCTAATTTCTTTTTGTTTCTCCTTTGCGCACAACTACTTAACAAATCACAAACCCACCAACAACCCACCCAACCATTTGGGGTCCCTAACATTTATATGCACTCTGAAAAAAAAAGTCCCCAGAACTCCAAACATCACACAATCACAGGCATTATCTGCAGCTGGCAAAGCCACGCCTCTACTAAAGCGCATGGCAAATCATAGCCAGCTGCGGCTAAGAAGCCCCATATCCCACAACTAGTATTAAAATAAAAACATATTTTTGTAATATTACTGTGGCTTTTTGTTTTTGATTTTTTTGTTTTGTTTTTGTTTGTTTTTGTTTTTGTTTTTGTTTTTTTAAAGAAATCCAATTCCCAAATTGTCACTATAGCCACAGGCCAATCGGAGATTTTCTTTTCTTGAAATGTTGTAAGGTGTCCACCAGAGAAGACTGCTCAGACATGGGTTTAAGCCAACAGAAAGTCTTTATTAGCTGGTTGGCCACTACACTGAGTACTCGGGGTCCCAGTGTGCAGAGCCTTCTTCAGGGTGAGCTTTTAAGCACAAAAACTCTGTCTTGGGTTGACACACTTCAGTTAACAAGAACAATTATTCAGAAGCAGAACTACAGAAGCCAAAAAGCAAGGTTAGCACATTTAGAGACTTTTCCAGAACCACGGACTTTGATGGATTAGGTCTTTTGTTTTCATTTTGAATGGTGGTGCCATCTCTGGGCTGAGGATTTTGTTTTTGTTGTTTTGGGTTTGTTTGGTTGTTGGTTTTTTGTTTTGGGGTTTTGTTTTTGTTTTGTTTTGTTTTTGTGAGACAGGCTTTCTCTGTATAGCCTTGGCTGTCCTAGACTCACTTTGTAGACCAGGCTGGCCTCGAACTTACAGCGATCCTCCTGCCTCTACCTCCCAAATGCTGGGATTAAAGGTGTGTGGCACCACGCCTGGCTCTGTGCTAAGTTTTATGGCCTGACTGGTACTTCCATAATGGAGTCTGTTGTGCTAAGATCGAGAGAATTGCTATGAGATGACTAGTTTGTGTTACATTCATGAAAACTAACCAGCACTGGGGCTATTATTTCTGCCTATTCTTGCTCCCCTCTAGTCTGCCCTGTAAGTGATCTTTAACAGGATCACTTAGCCCCTAGCAACTCCAGTTCCTCAAAGCTCACTGAATAAAACACACACATTCTCTCTCTGTCTCTCTGTCTCTGTCTGTCTGTCTCTCTCTCTCTCTCTCTCTCTCTCTCTCTCTCTCTCTCTCTCCTGCTCCTAGGGCTTTCCTCCCAGTCCTCTCTCAGCCTGAAATGTCTCCTGCCCCAACATGTGTGACTCGGCTGGTGGCCACTAGTCCATTGAGGCAGGAGGAGCAGGAGATGAGACGCAGGGCCTGGCAGGCCGTAAGCACGACAGACAGAGATCGAACACTCCAGGAACCACTACAGGAGACAGCTCCACTTTAATCAGGGAGAACAAAGACTATGTACCCCTTGGGGAGTGGGTGGGGGGCTTCCAGTTTAGGCATACACAATTGATTGGAACCAGGTACTTTTACGACGCTTATTTTACATTTGGCAGCGCGCTCCTATCATATGGATGGGAACACAGCACCTAATTATCCTATAAGTGCAGGGAGGGGAGAGCTAGCAGTGAGCTGTGTCAAGGGCCATATGTCAAATGTGGTTAGGGGCATCTACCTCTAAAGACACTCTCCACTGGAGTCAGGCAGAGAGCCGGAGGCCCTGCTGGGGAAAGGGAGTCTGGCAGCTAACTCCCAAGCTCAGAGTGACTGTCTAGACCAGGAAGGATGGCAACGGTAAAATAGCAGGGTTATTTAAACAAGTATTCTCATTCATCTAGGTTCCTCTGTCTCACAAAGACCTCCATTATCACTGTAGCTGGAACCAGCTGGACTGTGAGCACCACGTCTGTTGCCTGGCACCAAACAGACAGATCTTAGCTCAACTCTCAGCCCAGCCACAGGCTAGTCATGTGACCTTGGGCAAGGTACAGTACTGGCCTCTCTGTGCCTTAGGTTGTTCCACCTTAAAAAGAACAACAACAACAACAAAAAAAAACCATGCTAGTAAGAAAGCAGCATGCATAGGTGGCTGTGAGAAGGGAATGAGATAATGCATGCAAGCTCCTTAATCTACTGAGAGGCCCATAGTACCCAGTAATAGCTACAAGAATAAGGTACTGGGGCTGGAGAGATGGCTCAGAGGTTAAGAACACTGTCTGCTCTTCCAGAGGTCCTGAGTTCAATTCCCAGCAACCCCACATGGTGGCTCACAACCATCTATAATGAGATCTGGTGCCCTCTTCTGGCATGCAGGTGTACATGCAGGCAGGGCACTGTATACATAATAAATAAGTAAATAAACAAATCTTAAAAAAAAAAAAAAAAAAAAAAGAATAAGGTACTGTTTTCTTGGGCTTTTTCTTATGGCTCTTGCTATGCTTCAAAGCCTAGAATATATTTTATAATAGGGCTGGGGATGTCATTCAGTTGATAGGATGCTTGTAAATTTCCTGCCTGAAGCCCTGGGTTCAATCCCCAGCACTGCATAAAGCCAGACATGGTAGTACAAGCCTGTAGTCCCAGCATTCTAGTGGCAAGTTTAGAGGATTGGGAGTTCAAGGTCAACCTCAGCTATTTAGCCAGTCAAAGGCCAGCCTGGGATACATGAGACCCTGTCTCAAAAACAAAAACAGAAAGCAAAATTAACACAAGCAAATCTTATGTTTTGCATTATCTATATGCAGTTTTAGTTGCTTTCCCTACTAAGGTTAGGGGATCCCACTCCTGGTCAGAATTATAACAGGAATTTATCCTCACCAATGAAATGATAAAAAGGAATTTTGGCTACACAGAAACTTCTCCCAGAGACAATGTGCTTGCTCCTACCAGTCCTGTGCTTTCTGAGTTACTAGCTGGTTGCCCCCAAGTCTTTTGTTTGTGTGCTTGCTTGTTTTATTGGTGGTGGTGGTGTTATTTTTGACACAGGTTCTCACATAGTCCAGGCTGGCCTTAAACTTACTATGTGGCTCAAAACGGCCTCGAATTTCCTCCTCTGTTTCCCAAATGCTAGAATCATAGGCCTGCACTGCTGTGCCTGGCTTCTAACCTCTCACCCCTGACTGTGTGTGTGTGTGTGTGTGTGTGTGTGTGTGTGTGTGTGGTGTGTGTGTGTGTGTGTGGTGTGTGTGTGTGTGTGTGTGTGGTGTGTGTGTGTGTGTGGTGTGTGTGTGTGTGTGGTGTGTGTGTGTGTGTGGTGTGTGTGTGTGTGTGTGTGTGTGTGTGTGGTGTGTGGTGTGTGTGTGTGTGTGTGTGTGTGTGTGGTGTGTGGTGTCTGTCTGTGTGTGTGTGGTGTGTGTGTGTGTGTGGTGTGTGTGTGTGTGTGGTGTGTGTGTGTGTGTGTGTGTGTGTGTGTGGTGTCTGTACATGTGAGTGTGGGTGTGCATGTATATGCACATAGGTGGGGAGGCCAGGGGTTGACATCAAGTGTCTTCCTGTACATCTTCCCACCTTTAGATTTATTTATTTTACTTTATATGTGTGAATGTTTTGTCTGCATGTATATATGTGCAGTGTGCGTGTGTGTGTGTGTGTGTGTGTGTGTGTGTGTGTGTGTGTGTGTGTGAGCGCTGGGGATGTGAATGCAGGTCCTCCTGCTTAACTGAGTTATTGTCCCATCTCCTCTGTCACAATCTTACTTGTAACCCTGTGACTGTGTAACTGAGCTGATCACTACACAACTCCGGACTTCAGCTTTCTTTCTTAAAAAACAACTCAATAACGCTTTGCTTCCCTCAAGGCCACTAAGAGAATCCAAGTAGACCAGCCAGGCTCCCATGAAAGCCCCGGGGGAGTAAGAATGAATGAATGTTAGATTCTCTTGTCTTTTTCTTTCAATTTATTAATTTTCTATTTTATATGTGTGTGTGTGAGTGTGAGTGTGCACATGCAGACTTATGTGTGCCACAAGACACATGTGGTGGTCAGAGGACAACCTGCAGAAGTTGGTTCTCTCCTCCCATTTTTTTTGAGTCTTGGGAATCAAACACACGTCTTTGGTGGCAAGTGTCTTTACCAGCAGAGCCGTCTAGCCAGCCTGTTAACATCCATGAGGTAAAGTGCCTGAGGAGGCAGCAAATTTGCCACTGGGATGTAGAAAATGGTTGCTATGTGCTTTGTGGGGAAACAGTGGTTTCCTAATCCCGTTTGCACTATAAGTTGAGAAAGGGTCCTTTGGGACAGGATGAAACTTTGACACACCAAAAAGCTAGAGGCGTCATCATTTCCTTGTTCAAAGCAGGCTCCTCTCTCTGGATAAAAACTCCCTTTTCCTGACTTAAAAGTCAGTGAGGGTGTGTGTGTGTGTGTGTGTGTGTGTGTGTGTGTGTGTGTGTGTGTTTTCCTCATGCATATGCATATGCATTATTTTGTTTGCAGTCCTGGGGAGTGAGCCAGAAACCCCTGTCTCTGGACCACAGCCCTGGCTTTCTTCCATTTTGAAAGAAAGTCTCATTAAATTGCTTGGGCTGGCTTTGAATTGACCACGTAGCCTAGACAAGCTTTAAATGTGATCGTCCCAGACATCTGAAGTTACCAGTCTAGACACTAGGTTATTACAGAACTCATTATATATCTTTTTACAGAAGAGGAGATGTTCCCCTAACCACATTCCACAGAGGTCTGGACTTTTTTGTAACTGCTGCCATGGTGTATGTGTATTTCCCCCTATTCTTCAACAGTGTTGTTCAACTGAGGGGAACGGGCAGAATACAAATTCGTTGGAATTTATTTAACCAACCTTATTGTTGAACATTTGAGCTCTTTGTCTTTCAGTGTGGAGCTTTGGGGATGTTTCAATAAGGCAATCGATATCTTTGTTAGAAAAGCATTACATATTGGTTGGTTATGTCCTTTGAATTCCTGAAAGTGGAATTACTAGCCCAAAGGGCATGTGATACATTGTTGCCAATTTGTTTTTCAAGAGCGATTTTACCCGCTTACTCTCCCACAGGCAATTTGACAGGGCTCAAACAGAGACTCTGGAGTCATCAACTGTCAAACGCCAAACTAGAACTTCCCTGCAGCTCCGAGCTTCTTTCTCGTTTTCCCGCCCACTCTACACACCAGCCAGGAGCCGCACGCGCTCTCCTCCCAGCTCTTCCCAGGCTGACCCGCCTCTTCCTCACTCTCGATTCTGTCCAATCGGAAACGGGAGTCCCTCAGGCTCGTCGTACGATTGGTACATAAAAGTGCCGGTCAAGCTTGTGGGCGGGCAGAGAGGACTGACGGACGTGGCGAGCGACCAGTGCGAGCCTGGAGTAGACTGTGCGCTGGCCTGGAAGAGCCTTGAGGTGTGCGGGGCCCCTGGTGGAGTGAGGCTTTGGCGAACATGGCTCCCAACGCGTTGGCTCCCGAACCGGAGAGTTGGAAGGGTATCCGGGCCGTGTTACTGGGGCCGCCCGGGGCTGGCAAGGGGACCCAGGTGAGTGTCTGTTCCGCGGCCGGCGGCGGAACCCGCGGAGGTGCAAGGTCAGAGCGGTCGGAGAGCCGGAAGCTCCTTTCCCGCCCCGGAGCAGGGTGGTGAACCCTGGCCTGCTGGGACCCTCGCGGGGGGTCTCAGGCTGGGGCGCGGTGGGTCCCTGGGGAGAGACCCTATAGGAGGATGGGGGAGGCTGGAGTGGGGTTGCGGCGTTTTGGGAACACCCAGGCTAAGAGGGATTCAGGGGCTGTTAGCTGGAAATTGTGAAAGGCAGGGCGAACCCCCTTACTGAAGCTCCGGGTCACGGGCCTGAGTGGAGGAAAGCCTGGTGGCCAAGACGCCCTCTGAGTTGATAGTGGCTTGTCCTTTGGCGAGAATAACTTTCAGGCACAAGAGGACAGAACTTTTTATTTTTAATGATTAATGACTAGGGGTAAGAAATCTCCAACACGTGGGGCAGGCTAGGAGCTGACGTTTGCCGATCGCGGCGTACTGCCAAGAGAAAGGCATAGCTTGTTTGAGCTAGCAGTGGCGGGGGGTTGGGGGTGGGGGCGGGGAGCACCCTCCCAGTTCATCCGAAAACGAAGTGGATGTGAAGATCAGTTTTTATGAACCATAGGAGTTGTGAATGGGACAAGGAGTACTCATGAGACAGCGCAGGACGACTCTAATGACGCTCGTTGAGCGATCTTGGGCCGCTGGCATGCTGGGTCAACAGGTGGGGGGGAAACAGGCCCAGAGGTCCAGTGGCTTCCCAAAGTTAGCGAAATCGTTTTCATGGAACCTTGTCTCTCCAGAGGGTTAGAGTTGCCTTCTGCCCCACTGCAGGGCCTCACTTGGCATCTGGGCCAGAGAGCAGGGTTGGGAATTTATGACTTTACTTAGGATTTAAAAGCTCTCGTGTTGGGTTATTGGGTGTCACTTTCTTGCCCAGTGCTTGGCATCGCCCATCCACTCCTCACCCTTACCTCCCTAACACACCCTATGCCTTGGGACCTTGCTGATCTTTAGGCTCTAAAGGAGGGGGGAGGGGAGTCTTTTAAGGTTGGGTGCCCAAGCAAATGGACCGTTCTGTCCTCTTACTAGCGCTGAGTTCATTGTTGTTTTTTAAATATTACCCCTCTCTCTAACACACATAGGGTGAGAGAGTGTGTGTTCAGGGACATAGAGAGAAATAGTGTGGAGGGTTATGCATGTTTTGGTGCCTATGTGACGTTCAGAGGACAACTTGCTGGAATCCGGTTTTCTTGCTGTTTGTTTGTTTATTGTTTGTTTTTCTACCCTGTGGAGCCCAGGGATCCAATTCAGGTCACTTAGACTTGAAGGCTAGCCTCATTGCCTGCTGAGCCATGTCCGCCTGTGCGTATTGCCAGATTCTAAACGTTTTGGCAAGCAGATTGTCTTCATCTCACACGTTGTTGGGACCCCTGACACTTGATGGAGCTACTGGAGAGAGATGAGTGACACAGATTAATAATGGGCGTGACAGGAGAAGAGAGGTCTAGCCGGCTTAGTTCATTTCCTCTGCCTCTGGGCTGTAGGTCACAAAGGCCCACTGTACCTTCTGTCTCAGTAAACTTAGGAGTTCTTTTTTGAGGTTCTACCAGTGCTTTGTAGTCAGCGATGCCGAGTGTTGTCGGCCGTCACTCTAGCTGACGGTCCAAGCGTGTTTAATCTTGGATGTGGACAGCTTCTAACTGCGAGGTTCTGAGTATGGACTAGATCACTCATGTGTGTGGGTTTTTTTGTTTGTTTGTTTGTTTTTTTAGTTTAAGATGAGGTTGACTGTTTTAGCAGTGAAATGGAGACCCTCATCCAGAGCAGAGGCAGAGGTTTTATAGTCTAGCAAGCCGTGTAACTTCTTAGCGCCCATGTTTTCACCTGGAAAATGAAGAGCTTACAAGGATATTGGAAGGTTATGGCCTTTATATTGGGGGAGGGGCGGGCACCCATACATTCCCAGTGATGGTATGCCACATAACAGCTATCCAGTGAGTGTTGACCACTCAGCATCTCTCTCTGCCCCCAGCTCTGATGTAGTTCAGTGCCAAACCACATCTGATTTATTCAGGTTTTGGAGGGCATTGTGTGATGCGCTCACTGAAGAAGGCGCAGGAATGAATGGCTCGAGATGGCTTTGTGAAGTGACTGGAAGTTTGGCTCGAAAGATGAATGTGGCAGCCCATGACTGTCTGTAGTCCCAGAGACTAAGGCCAAGTTTGAAGACAGCCTGGCTACACAGTGAGACCCTGTATCCGAAAACAACACCACAGAACGAAGAACTTGGGCTTCGGGAAATACACGCCAGTTACTTAACCTTCATCTGCTTCCCTTTTCATATCAGGAGCCGTAAAAATACTGGTGGTTGTAGCTTCATAGAGTTGAACAAAAGCTCACATAGAGACGCAGAGGGGCAGCCTAGAGGAGCATTCAGCCTGCAGACACCCCCCACACACCCAACCTTTTTATTGTAAGTTTTAAATACGTACAAGGTGCAAGGCTGTAACCTCAGCTACTAGGGAGGCCAAAGCAGGAGATTCACAAGTTCAAGTCCTAGCTGGGCTAAGACTGAGATCAGCCCAGGCATCTCACTAAGACCATGCCTCAAGATAGCAGGGCTGGGGATCTGTTCACTGGCAGTTTATGTACCTAGATCTTCCTCAGTACCACAAGAAGCAAAGGTAATGCACCCCAGTAACCATCAGCTGACGGCAGCCATTGCTTTCCCAATCCACTATCCCTACAGATTATGCCAAAGCAGCTCCAGGCACCATAACTTACATTTGTTTGTTTTTTGAGACAGGGCCTCTGTGTTAGTGTTGGCAGTCCTAGACTCACTTTGTAGGCCAGGCTGGCCTGGAACTCACAACGATCTGCCTTCCTCTGCCTCCTGAGTGCTGGGATTAAAGGCGTGCGCCACCATGCGGGGCCACCATAACATTTTTAAACAATATATTTTAGTTTCTCTAAAACAAATTCTGAAAAAAAATTTTTTTAATAGTTAATGTTCACATTTCTATCAGTCTCGCCCATATGATAATTTTAGGTCTTTCTGGGGTTTTTTGTTTGTTTGTTTTTTAATCTTTAAAAGAAATTACTCAACATGTGTGAGAGGGTGTGTACATGCATGTGTAGAAGTCAGAGGACAACTTTCTTTTCCCTGCTGAGCCACCTTGCCTGCCCTGTTCCTCTTTTTTTTTCTTTCTTTCTTTCTTTCTTTTTTGTGTTGTTTGTTTGTTTGTTTTTGAGACAGGGTTTCTCTGTGTAGCCTTGGCTGTCTTGGACTCACTTTGTAGATCAGGCTGGCCTCGAACTCACAGCGATCCACCTGCCTCTGCCTCCCGAGTGCTGGGATTAAAGGCGTGCGCCGCTACTCCCAGCCTGTTCTTTTTTTTTTTTTTTTTTTTTTTTTTTTATTTATTTATTTATTTATTTATTTATTTATTTATTTATTTATTTTTTAAATTATTTTTTTAATTAATTTATTCTTGTTACATCTCAATGTTTATCCCATCCCTTGTATCCTCCCATTCCTCCCCCCCCCCATTTTCCCATTATTCCCCTCCCCTATGACTGTTCCTGAGGGGGATTACGTCCCCCTATATATTCTCATAGGGTATCAAGTCTCTTCTTGGCTACTTGCTGCCTGTTCTTTTTTATGCTATAGTTTTGTGGGAGAAACTAGCTTGTCCTAAACAATATTGTTCCTTTTCTAGGGATTTTTAATTATATTCCTTTGGTGTGTTTAACATCTGCATCTCTTTCATTTCCTGCAGATACTTAGTTTGCTGCATCCAGTTTCTCAGGGTCTGACTCTTGGCCTGGCTACCCAGGCGCAGCCATGCTCCATCCTCCGTCCAGACCCTACCAGTATTTGTTTCTGAGGGGTTAGGAGGTGTTGCTAGGGTGGCAAAACGGTAGTGTTTGGATTACTCCTTTTTCGTTCCTTAGCTGAAATATATTCTCTTTTCTTCTCTCTTCCCTAGACCCTTCCTCTTGTTTTTTTGAGACCAGGTCTCCACAGGTAGCCCAGGCCGGCCTGAAACTCAGTGTTCCTTCCTCAGACTCCAAGTGTGCACGCAACTGGCGCTTAGCTCGTGTGGCTGTAGAGAGGAACTTTCCATCCCCTGTTTGCTTACCCAGCTATGTGGTTTATAAAGTCCATTTAAATGCTTGGTTTGTTCCCCCTTTTATCAGCTTTCCAAGTAATGGTTTGACTATGGGATGGTTTCAGTTGTGAAATTAAAAGGGGGAAGAAAAAAAAAAAAAGAAAAAGAGAAAAAGAAATCACAGCTCATTTTTTCTTACAGAAGATGGGACAGCATTGGGTCTCCATTCCAGTATGGCAGGAGCCACTTGGAGCTGAGTGGTATTCCTGTTTCAGATGATCCCTGCATAGGTTCTACCATCCGTCCATCCGCCCCCCCTCCCACCCAGAATTCCCTTCACTGCATAGACTTCCTGGTCTGCATTAGCAGCTGTTTGCACTTCTGACCTGTTCATGCCTAGGGCCTGTTCAGTGATGCTTATGTTTTCTTCCCACCACTCCCTCTTATACCTGTATAATTCCATGCTGCATGGTTTATGTGGCCGGGGCTAAAGAAATAGTTTCTTTAAAATTTTCTGGGCACGAGATGGCTCAGTGGGCAGGATTTCTCACAGGCCTGATCGCTCACTGGCATATAGCTTAGACTAGCTGGCCAGTGGGGCTGCCTCCGCCTCCCAGGTGCTGGGGACTATAAGTTCGTGCGTCTCCACACCCAGCTTGTTGTACGTGGTTTCTGAAGCTCGGGTTGTTGTGCAGGTGCTTTCCCAGCTGAGCTTTGCCCCCCACCAACTACCCCCCCACCATATCACACAGCAGGGAGTGCCTGAGATGGGATCCCAGCCATCGTATTCTTCATAGGCGTGGGGGTGCAGGGGGTTGTCCTCTCATGTGGCCAGCAGGGGTCCAAGGCACAGTCTTGCACCTGGCTCTTGGTGTGTGTTCTCCATGCAGCTGTGCAGTCACCTGAAGGGAGTGTGAGCAGCCTACCACTGGGAGTGACAGTTGAATGTTTGAGCTGCCAGTCCCACTTTCCTCTCTGGCGGTGTGACCCTGGCTTCTATGATTTGTCCACTCAAGTTAATTTTAATAAATATGGAGTAGTTTGGCAGAAAGCCCGTTCCCTGGGTAGTGTGTCCACAGTACAGCCGCAGCTGCCGCCCTTCCTTTTTACTGGGTGCTGTCTCTAACTAGAACCTTCTTGCTGGGTTCCAGTTCCCTGTGAAGTGATTTCTTCACCTCAGTCAAATCAGTCTGTGAATCACAAACCAGAATTTCCTGCATCGAGCCCCATCGATTCTTTCACCCAGTACACCCAAGAGAACACCCAATGAATTTGTTTAAACAGGTATCCCAGCTACTAATCTTCTAAAAAGATTTAACAGAAAGCCAAGCACCTGCGAATACCGAACTGTTATTGGAGTACCCAAGATCTTTTTCCATTTAAACCCATCAGACACTGAGCATTCACGTGCGTTTGATTGATACCATTGTGGAGAAAGCTAAGTTGTGGGTGCCCTAGTACTGAGCTACATCTATCCCAGCATAACCTGAGAGCTTTGTGATTTATGTCACCTGTTTCTTTGTTTCCTTGGCTCCAGCGTTCATGGAAGAGCCATGACCAAATATTCCCTTCCCATCTGAATAAATTGAATTGGGGCAGAGGTTGCTGTGAAAGCTATTGCTCAGGGCAGATCTGCATGCTGGGCGTTGCATGTGCCAATTCTATATGGAATGCTTATGGGCTCGGTGATGAGGGGAGGATTAGTGCCCTCTGCACTTTACTTAGAGATTTAAAACCTAGAAAGAAGTAACTCACCAAGTCACACACGCAGGGATTGAGGTACTGGGCTGTTTGGCTTAAGCCCATACCCTTAGCCAAAAGGTCATGTTGAGCCAGCTGGAGCAGACACCTGTCTGTAATCCCAACCACTCAGGAGGCAGGGAGATGAGCTCATAAGGCCAGCCTGAGCTAAAACTGACCTACAGATGATTAGTGTAGAAGCGCTCATCCTGCATGTCTCATCTACACATCACAGCCACTTTCTGAGTGGACCGTGTTCTTCATACCAAACATGTGAAGACCGCTCTGGGTCTGTGAGAAGGTGGGTGATTTAGCCAAGATATCGCAGCAGTTCTGCCTTGCCTGCTCCAGCTGCTAGGCCTGGTAGCACGCATTCACCCTGTGGCAGGCACTCAGGCACTCAGTCAGGCCTTGGCCTGTCTGCCTTCTGAAATGAGCTCACCTAAGTGTCACGGCAGCTATGTGAAGTATTGCGTGGCTGCTGGGATTGTTCTCAGTTATAGCAGGGAATGTGAGTGTCTGT
This sequence comes from Acomys russatus, assembly GCF_903995435.1. NCBI lineage: Eukaryota > Metazoa > Chordata > Mammalia > Rodentia > Muridae > Acomys > Acomys russatus. Next base: position 23,236,441 of record NC_067165.1, read on the forward strand.
TTCAGTGATGTAGTTAAAATTTATGATGGCTTCCTGTATGCTAAGTGTATCCCAAGTGCTTTACATGTATTATCTTATAATTCTTAAAATAACCTTGTCATTGCGTGACATTACAATGTAAGGTAAGATGCTTTTATCTCTGTTGAAGCAAGATAGTAGGCATTTGCCCAAATTCACATAGCCAGTAAGTGCCAGGGCGAGGCTCGCACCCAGGGCCTACAGTGTTAACTCTTCCTTTTTTTTTTGTCTTTGGCTCCACAGGCACCTAGATTGGCTGAAAAGTTCTGTGTCTGTCATTTGGCCACTGGGGACATGCTCAGAGCCATGGTAGCTTCAGGTTCGGAGCTGGGAAAGAAGCTGAAAGCAACAATGGATGCTGGGAAACTGGTAGGTTTGGTCAGACCTCAAGGTGCTGCTCTCCGAGTCCAGAACGGTAGCCCAGGCTATTTGCGGCTGCTTGGTTTTGACTTGGTTAAACGTTTACTTCCTTATCCATCGTAGACACACTTGAAGCGTCACCAGCCAGTGCAGACACAGGACATTTCCCCCATCATGGAAAGGCTTCTGTGGGCAGGTGTTTCTAACAGACTGGCAAGCAGTAGAAACTTTGAGCAGAGGGTAGTGTTTGCTTTATTCTGGACTTATTATGGTTTGGTCACAATTTATTCATGTAGTTTTATTATTTTGTGGGTATGGGCAAGCACTTTCCCTATAAAAACATCTTGCTAGCCCTGTTCACAGTATTTTATCTATCTATCTATCTATCTATTTATTTATTTATTTATTTTTGAGACAAGGTTTCTCTATGTAGCCTTGGCTGCCCTGCACTCGCTCTGTAGACCAGGCTGGCCTCCAACTCACAGCGATCCGCCTGCCTCTGCCTCCCAAGTGCTGGGATTAAAGGCGTACAGCACCACGCCTGGCCCTGCTCTGTGTTTCTAACAAGGGAGTTGCTTGGCAGTTGTGGAAAAGTAATCCAGCTGGACTGATTTGGCAAACACAGTGAGTTGACTAAAGGCTTGCTTAGGGCCAGATCTTGCTTTTAACATTTATCCCAGAACCTGACCTCTGATAATACTTACAGAATTTTGTTCTTGAACCCAGTAGGCAAGTCTGTGCCACTGAACCACACTGCAGCCCCTCTGATCCTTTGTTTTGTTCTTGTTTTTATTTATTTGAAATTTTTTGGTTTCCATTTTTTGTTTATTTTTTTGTTTTGTTTTGTTTTCAAAAACAGTATTTCTCTGTGTAGCTGTGGCTGTACTGGAACTCACTATATAGACCAGGCTAGCCTCAAACTTTCAGAGCTCCACCTGCCTCTGCCTCTGCCTCTGCCTCCCAAGTACTGGGACTAAAGGTGTGCACCACAGCCCTGCTTTGTTTGTTTAGTTGGTTGGTTGATTTTTCAAGACAGGGCTCCTCTGTGTATCCCTGGATGTCCTGGACTCACTTTGTAGACCGGGCTGACCTCGAACTCACAGAGATCCACCTGCCTCTGCCTTTTGTTCTTGGTTTTAATTTTCTAAATTATACTCTGTCAGTGTGTGCGTTTGCCTGCCACAGCATTCCCGTGGAGAGGAGGACGGCTTTTAGAAGTCAGTTCTCTCCTGAGCTCAAGCTCAGGCTTTCAGGCTTTGGTAGCAAGGGCTGCTACCCACTGAGCCATCCCATCGCCTTGCTTTTGCTATTGCAGCAGTGTTTGGCATGTGCCCTTCTTGTCTTGTCACTTGCTCTATGTCCCAGGCTGGCCTCTAACTCAGCCTCCCGAGTGCTGAGATCACAGGCTTGGACCACCAGACCCTGGTTCTCTGATCCCTTGTTTCTGTGTATGTTGCCAGGATGAAATCTGAGCTTTGTTTTTATCCCCAAATTACCTCCTGGTAGGCCTGGAGATACTAGAGCAGTATTGAGTGGTACCACAGCCTGTCTGCCCAAACACTGCTTCCTAGCTTTCCTTTTAGATCACTGAGTCCAGGAATCAAGCCAGAAAGATAGATAATTTGGACTTTGGGTTCAGGCAGAACATTCTGTGTGAGAGGAAATTGGGATGTGGCAATGAGGTTGCTTATCTCCAGGCCTTCATCGGCTGCAGAGTCTACACTTTGTCCCTAAGGGTCAGAGCTGGTTCTGAAGATAAAAACTGTAGCTGCCAAGAGTGGCAGCCTCTACTGTAGTACAGGTGGGAGCTTTTCTCTCCTTAAAGGCTCTGGGGGCAGTTTTTGTTATTGTTTTGTTTGTTTTAAATTTTATCTATTTGTATGTTACATGCATTAGTGTTTTGCCTGCATGTATGTCTATGTGAGGGTGTCAGATCTTGGAGTTATAGACAGTTGTGAGCTGCCATGTGGGTGCTGCTGGGAACCGAACCCCGGCCTTCTGGAACAGCAGTCGGTGCTCTTAACCGCTGAGCCATCTCTCCAGCCCTCTGGGGGCAGTTCTTTAATGAGAGGTTTTTAGTGGCATTTTGCGGGAGGCTTTGACTACACTGTGGTGGCTTTTCAGTTCCTTGTTCTGATCCAGTATTGGCCAGTTCAATGCAATTCTTTCTCATATCTAGTCAGCCCTGGTTAATAATCAGGCCCACATATGAGTTGTATTGTTAGTCTAATGAACTTGTAAATCAGGGATGGTTGGTACTTCCCTACATTCTAGCCAACTACCCTTCTCTCCTGGTTCTCGGGTGATGTCTTTTGCCAGGTACCCTCATCATCTTGATGGCAGCGTGTTGCTGACAAGCTGTTATGTGATAGTTAAACAGCTACTGGAAGAAGAGGCCCATAGGGCCTGAGACAGGGAGCTCTCCTGCTGGGGCAACAGGGTGTGCGTCCTTCATCCCTTACCCAGTGTATTGAAACACAGTAGAGTTGTGAGAGACATGTTTGGCCACTATGGACTTAAGGAAATGAGTGGTGCGGTGGAGCCTGTACTGGTCAGATCTGCATTACTGTGATAAGAGAATTAACTAAAGAAGGAAATAATTGATCGGCACATGCAGATCTCTGTGAGTTCAAGGCCAGCCTGGGCAACAGTGAGTCCAGGACAGCCAAGGCTAGACACAGAGAAACCCTGCCTTGAAAAACAAAAAACAAAACAAGAAAAAAGAAAAAGAAAGAAATACGATTTTAGCTCAGTTGCAGTCCAAGATTGCTTGGTGTCAGTATTTCTGGGCCTATATTGTACCATTGCGGAAAATGTATACAGTAAAACTGTGCATCTTATAGAAGCAGAGAGACAGAGAGAGAGTGTGTTCTGCTCAAGTTTAGTGACCTGGGTGCAGTCTGCTGAGCCCATGTAAAGGTGGGAGGTGAGACGTGGCTCCATACACATGTCCTGGTACGTGTGCCCTCCCTCCCCATGCAATGTGCATACTAACAAGGCTTAAAATACAGTGTTAGAGATCAAGCCTTCCACATTTGAGCTTCAAGGGGGAATATTTAAGATCCAAATTGGAATGGAGGCATCCCACATGCACTCTGACTTTGCTTCTGTGGGCTCAAGCTGACTTGCTCTGTAGTAGCCAAGTCACTATACCCACACACTTCTGACCTTGTGTTTGTCACCTAGTTGGCAGATTTGAACCCAAGGCTCTTTTCTTCTAGGTGAGTGATGAAATGGTTGTGGAGCTCATTGAGAAGAATTTGGAGACTCCCTCATGCAGAAATGGCTTTCTTCTAGACGGCTTCCCTCGGACTGTGAGGCAGGCTGAAATGGTAGGTAGTGTCTGTGTCCTGTCGCTCGAAGGCAGATGCTCGCCCTTTCTGTAATCATGCTGAAGGAGATGGGTGGGGTGACGCTGAGGTGGGTCACACGCTGTCTTACAGCTCGATGACCTCATGGAGAAGAGGAAAGAGAAGCTTGATTCAGTGATTGAGTTCAGCATCCCAGACTCCCTGCTGATCCGGAGGATCACTGGAAGGTCAGTGTCCCCGAAGGTCCCTTCCTGCTTCCAGAGCTTTGTGCACTGATATGGTGACATGGGTCGGAGCGTGGAGAGAAGAGGGAGGGATTCAGAGTCAGGCAACATCTCTGTCTAGGCATGTTTCTTCTTTTATTACTGTTTAATATAATGTTTTTAATTAATTCTTTGTGAATTTTATACATTTTGATCATATATATCCCCTGTTCTTCCCAGATTCAGCCCTCCAGCCCTGTAAGCCCTTCCCCCTTTAACAATGACCCACCAAGTCCAATTTGTGCTGCTCACATACTTGGGTATGGTGCCATCCACTGAAGCGTGGTCAACCCACCAAGGGTCACACCCTTAAAGAAAACTGACTTTCCTAGTCCCTCCATTAGGAATATGGGCTCCCTCCTAGAAACTTGACTAGTTCATCTTGTGCAGGTCTTGTGCTGTGAGTCCATGAGTGCAGTGGTCCTTACTGTGCCCAGAAAATACAATTTCGCTCCTGTCACTTCCAACCTCTGGACTTAAAGACGGTTGTGTGCTGCCGCGTGGGTGCCAGGAATCAATTGGAGCCTCTAGAAGAGCAGCCAGTGCTGTTAACCACTGAGCCATTTCTCCAGCCCTCCCCTCCCTTTTTCTTCGGTTTTTGTGTTTTGTCTGTTGGATGTTTGCACTGCCACAGGTGTAGGTCAGAAGGGAGCATCAGATCACCCTGGACTGGAGCTATAGATGGGTGTGAGCCCCTTTGTGGGTGCTGGGAATTGTACCTGGATCCTATGGGTCATAAACCACTGGGTCATCTCTTCAGCACCCGCTAAACCCCCCTTTTTTAATGAAGGAAATTTTTGTTCCTAGCTTGTTTCTCTTGTTTATTTCTCTGAAGTAATGTCAAACACAGAAGTACTTCTGAACAAGTTTGCTGAGAAATCCTGTACTGCTTCAGGCACTGGTTTCTCTACGTCCTCTTCCTGTCTGCCAGCAGTACTAGGAGAACCTTTCTACTTTTTAAAACTTGTGTCATGGAGGGAAGAAGAGAGAGGGGAAGAGATTTATGGGTGAGCGTCATTAGAGGGTACTACAGCACAGCTGAAACTCTCATGCATACGGACCTGCCACTTGTCCAGGGTACAGTCATCAGAGATGGCCTGTTTCTCAGCTGTCGTGCCTTCACATTCATTGGGATTAATTTGCTAAGGTCCCACTTTGAGATGTGGATGTTTTGGTGGTGAGGGAACTTGAAATTGGCAATGTCCAGGGCCTCAATCACATGTTCTGTATTATGCAGTCAAGCAGAGATGTTCTTGATGGCCTGACCAGCATTAATCCTGGGGCTCCTCAAAGCCACCCACATACCTGTGTAGAGCATAGATTAGGGACCTCATCAGAACAAAGGCATGAACACTACTCCTAAAATGTAAACGCCCCTGGGGTAGCCCATTAACAACAGGCTGAGGCTGGTAAGGGAACCTGGTGTACCGAACTGTCTGGAAGGATGTAGCTTTCTTTCCTTTCTTTCTTTTTTTTTAATCTTTGTCACTAATGACCCTCTGGAAGGTGGTAAGCTGCTGTCTTGGACTTTGGGCTGCCACGTGGTACTTTGCAGTATTCCATAGAGCATTCTTCATAAGGCCTTTCCTCATATACAGTTGTGTCTCTTCTAGCTGATGCTGCCACCATTAAAGGGTATGTAAATTTTATACTTAACTAGGAAGAAAGCGTCTCGTCTTATTAGAGTGTCACTTAGATCCTGATGAGGTTGAACTTTTTTTTTTTTCATGTTTCTGTAATCCAATACCTTCAAGGAGAGACCCAGATGTGAACAGACAACAGCGTGAGATGTGTTATCCTCGAAGGCTGTGTGTGTGTGTAGGGGGGGTGCATTCAGGCCTACTCTATGTTCATTTGCTTTTCAAATGTCCATTATCTGTGTTTCCAGCTATTCCATAGGCTTCTCCACAGCAGAGACTTGTGTTTCTTTGCGTTCCCATTGGACATGGAGTCGACAGAATTGATGTAGACCAAGAAGCAGTGTGTGTCGACAGTAAGGGACCCGAACCTTGGTGTCCTTGGGGTTCAGAGCCAGTGACACTGGAGTCTCTAATGTCCTGGTACCTGCTTTTACATCAAACCATACTCTAGGCCCAAGACCATCATGACAAGCTCTAGGAGACTAGTACAGTGACATCTGCTCCTGGTCACAAAGAGTCGCGTGCAGAACTTGTGTGCTTCCGGCCATTTGGGGCAGATAGAGAAGGCTGCCTAGGAGAGCCATGCCATTAACTAACCTTGAAAGAGGATAGTTTCAGTGGTGCTTTTCCAGAGGGAGAGGGAGCGGGAATGACTGTCAGTTAGGGAGGTTCTCAGGTGGAGCGCGTGGTACTTTGGAAGCCAGAGGGGCCACAGGAATGAAAGGGTGGGCTCAGCAGGAGATCTGCAGCACCAAGAACAGGCTTGACAGAGCTTAGGAGTCATCACGTGACCAGGAGCCACACGGTATTGGGGCAGAAGCAGTATTCTAAAAACGTTACCTTGGTGCTGACTGTAAATTGGGGGGAAACATAAGGACCCCGTGTGGGAGCCTGCGCATAATCACAAGGACTGACAGAGACTTCCGACTGCCTGGGCAGCAAGGAGTGAGTGAGAACCCAAAGAACAAGTCGCAGGCTGACAGTAGAGGGAGGAGGGGCTGTGGCTCCCCGTCAGAAGACCCTATTCCTCACCACATATGCCAGACCAGCGAGGGGTTTGTCCACGTTTCCTCAGCAGGTGTGTGGTAGGAGCAGTGCTGGACCTGCTTCCTGCTTTCTACTCTGCCTTGCTGATGAGTGGAAGGCGAGGCAGGAAGTGGGAACTTACCAAGGATCGACCATAACAATCTTCTGAAGAAGCTGTGACCTCAGCTCTAAGGACTTTCAGTTACTATTCTGTTTCTTGAGAATCTGCTTGTAGGGGTTTCAGTTCCTGTTTTTCACGTGTTTGCTATTGGCGCTCGGATATCCTCCTCACCTTACCAGTTGGCGCTCTGGTCTCACTGCCCTGGTGTCCCGTAGCAACTCCCTTTTGTGGATGAAAAGACAAGGGTCTAAAGCTGTGAGAGAATTGAAGGACCCGTTCACAGGGGTCACCTAAGCACCTCAGAAAATACAGATATTTACACTGCTGTTCATAACAGCAGCAAAATTACAATTATGAAATTGCAATGAAATAATTTTAAGGTTGGAGTCAGCACAACCTGAGGAGCTGTATTAAAGGGTCCCAGCATTAGGAAGGTTGAGGACCATTGATCTAAACTGTCACACTGCAGGTCAGTGATATGGAAGCCGAGCCCTGATCACTGCCCACCAGGCCCAGAAAGTACAGCTTGTCCGGCTCAGTGGCACACACCTGCAATCCTACCACGTGGGAGCCAGAGGCTGTTGGATCCCCCTGAGTTTGAGGCCAGCCTGGTCTACATAACAAGTTCCAGAAAAGCCAGAGCTACTTAGAAAGTATACAACTCAAGCACTGGCTGCTGTACAGAGTGTGGCCTGCCTCCTCCTCCTTCTTGGATGTCCAGTTCCTCTTTGTGTGGGCATCCCAGTCAGGAACACCAGCCACCTGCTTAGTGCCAAGGAAATACTGCCTGCTCTTGAGTTAGTTCATTGGTTTTGTTTGTGGGGTTTTTTTTTTTTAATTTTTAATAATATGTGTATTTACACGTATGCACACACACAAGTGCAGGTGACCACAGGTGAGAAGTTGTAATTCTGTTTCTCCAAATGCCAGCACAGCCAGGCAGGGTTCCACTTCTTTCAGGAATGGCTGGAGCACACAGAGCGAGGTGGAAAGGAGTGTTTTCACCATGTTACATTTAGCTCTTTCTTTTCTTTTCTTTCTTTCTTTCTTTTTTTTTTTTTTTAAGACAGGGCTTCTCTCTGTGTAGTCCTGACTGTCCTGGACTCACTTTTGTAGGCCAAGCTGGCCTTGAACTCACAGATATCCACCTGCCTCTGCCTCCTGAGTGCTGAGATTAAAGGTGTGCACTGCCTTCCATTCTCAGGATGAGATTTTAAGTCTCAAACTTGAGTTTTCCGGGGTTTGAACGTGCTCCATCTTGTGCCAGTTCTTCTGGAGGCTCAGTCCACAAGCTCGACAAAATGTGTGTCTGATCCTGGAGCTGGTGGTGTGGGCACTGGAAACCAAGGTCAGGTCCTCCGCAAGAGCAGACAACGCTCTTAATTGTTGAGCCATCCCTTTTGCCCTGTCTACTGTGTATTTATTTATGTGTGCACATGCCTGCTTCGGTTCACATGCCGAGACCAAGGGTCAGTTCTCTGCCTTGTGGCTCCCAGTTAGGTCATCCAGCTTGGTGGCAAGTGCCAATAAGCCTGCCCTCCCACCTGCTCTTGTTTTTGTTGCTGTTGTTGTTGTTAGACAGAATCTGAGTATGTAGCCCAGGCTAGCAAAGAACTAGGGGAATTCTCCCACCTCAGCCCCGAAATTCTAGGATTATAGGCTTGACCTACAACACACAGCTCCCTTTTTGTTTTAAGATGGAGTCTGTGTTGCCCAAGCTGATCTCAGAATCCTGGGCCAGAGTGGTTCGTCCACCTCAGCCTCCCTGGTAGCTGAGACCACGGGCACATACTACAGTGTCCACCTTCCTCCTAGTGGCTGGAACATTGTCTACCCTTGCGTAGGCTATCGTTTATCTGCATGGTCATAGAGGTGTACAGCATTGACGCATGACGTTTTTGTATGTTTGTTTTACAACCAAGTGAGGTTAGAAAACAACACAAGCAGGCACATACTGTGATCTAAGACATGGGGGTTGGCGCAGAAGGCGCTTAAGCTCAGGTCTAGCCTAGGCTACATACCAAGCCCTGTTTTTATTTAGAAGAAGGAAACTAAAAGGATAGGCTTAATTTCTCCTCCTCTTCCTTCTCCTCTTCCTCTTCTTCTTCTTTGTTTTTGTTTGTTTGTTTGTTTGTTTGTTTGTTTTTCAAGGCAGGGTTTCTCTGCGTAGCCTTGGCTGTCCTGGACTCACTGAACTCATAGAGATCCACCTGCCTCTGCCTTCCCTCGTGCTTGGATTACAGGCGTGTGCCACCATATCCTGCTGATAAGCTTAATCTCTGCCTTCTGTTCCAGAGCTTGTGAAGGAGGGTCTGTCATGTTTCTTATAGCTGTTGATGTCTGTGCTGCTTGTAGCAGAGACTGTGAGCCACCAGTTCGTAGGCAGCCGGGCTCAGCATAAGATCTGGCTTCAGCGAGGAGCTTCGTTAGCAAATAGGTATGAATAGGACGGCTGGCTGCATATTCTCCCACAGAGTCCTCCCACGGCCTGAACTAGGGAGTTCCCTTAGCAGGTTTCCTTATGCTTAGACAAAGCAAAGAACACATTCTACCCTTGGCAGGGTAGCTGACCTAGTTATTTTCCTAAACAAGAGGTAGCAATGGCTGCTTCTTTGCTGGAAGGCCAGTTATTTTCCTAGGTGTGAGGTGCTAGCCGAGTTCTCTGCTGATTCAAGTCTTCCATTCAACGTCTCTGTCTCTGCTTGTCAGAGTCCCCTCAAGTACTGAGTTATTTCCAGCAACCTGACTCATGGGCATTTATGTCTTGCAGGCTGATTCACCCCAAGAGTGGCCGGTCCTATCATGAGGAGTTCAACCCTCCAAAGGAGCCCATGAGAGACGATGTATGCAAACTCAGTACAGGGAGGGGTTTTTGGTTGGTTTTTGTTGGTTGGTTGGTTTTTCTTCCTTCTTCACTTAACCAGATAATATCACTGTCTTTTAAATGAGATGTCTTGTAGCAGACTTGGACAGTGTCTCCCAGGTGGCTGTATGCTTCTCCCCTGTCCCAACACCCCCTTCCTGGCACTTGGCTAGTTGGGAGAATGTCACCAGGAGCTGGCGCTGAGCTCCAGAATGCCCTGCTCTTGGGGTTCAGTGAGTGCTGCCCTGGGGTCTCATCCATGGTCACTGTCCGTTTGCTGTAGAGGCTTCATAGTCTGCTGTAGAGGATGCAGGCACAGTGGCAATTTTCCTGGGCTTACCCTTGTCATGTGAGACAAGTTCGGGTCTTCCAGGGTCTATAAATACAGGTCACATTTCAAAAAATTGGCAGTTGTACCAGAGCCCTTTCTCGCTTCACTTACTGCTTTTAGGGTCTTAGTGAATGATGCTCCAGTAATTTTTTTTTTTTTTTTTTTTTTTTTTTTTTTTTTTTTTGAGACAGGGTTTCTCTATGTAGCCTTGGCTGTCCTAGACTCACTCTGTAGACCAGGCTGGCCTCGAACTCACAGTGATCTGCCTGCCTCTGCCTCCCAAGTGCTGGGATTAAAGGCGTGCACCACCACGCCCAGCTGATGCTCCAGTAATTATGCTACATGTTTAAGCACCTGAGACTCCAGTGGCTCCTGCAGCTGACTATGATGTGTTTTCCACTCTCAGGGGCCTCCTACCTCTATTTTCCAACTGTAGAAGTGCTTGGCTTAGAAGTTGAGCAGCCTGAGCACAGAACAACCAGCAAAAGGCATTGCTGTTTATGGATCCGAAGTCTTTCTGGTGTAGCACAGTTCCCATTAGGGAGGGTCTTGGTTGACTCTTGCCTTGAGTGGGCTGTGTGCTCAGACAGCGTCTGTCCCAGGCAGTGGCCACATTTCAAAACAGCCCCACCTGACACTCCCGTCTGTTCTCAGATCACTGGAGAACCCCTGATCCGGAGGTCGGATGACAACGAGAAGGCCTTGAAAACCCGCCTGGAGGCCTACCACACCCAGACCACTCCCCTGGTGGAGTACTATAGGAAACGGGGCATTCACTGCGCCATCGATGCAAGCCAGACCCCTGACGTCGTGTTTGCGAGCATCCTGGCAGCCTTCTCCAAAGCCACATGTAAAGACTTGGTCATGTTTATCTAAAATTGGGTCTAAAGGGTCTCTCTTCTTCCTGTCCCTTAAAGGAATGGGTGGACATAGTTAGGTAGGTGGAGGGAGACGCCTTCCTTAGACAGCAAGGTGATCTTCTAATGTTCTGATTAAAAAGCACTTATTTAATGTGTCTCGTATGTGCAGCGCTCATCTGTGTGTGTATGGTGTATGTGTGTGCTCACTCTTACCTTCTGTACCTTGGGCTACGTTGTTTTACCAGCTGTTTGCTTGTTACCCTTACTTTTCTTTTTTGTCTTTTTTTTCCCCCCTCAGAGCTGAGGACTGAACCCATGGCCTTACACTTGCTAGGCAAGCACTCTACCACTGAGCTAAATCCTCAACCTCTTACTTTTCTTTTTATCATTTAAAAAAACTAGCACACAGGGTATTAGATGCCAGATAGATATAATTATGACTTTTTTTCCCGTGAGATGGCCTCTGTATTCCTGTCTGTCCTAGAACTCCTTATATAGACCAAGCTGGCCACAAACTCAGAGATCTGCCAGTCTCTGCCTCCTGAGTGCTGGGATTACAGGCATATGACACTATACCCATCTTCACTAGAGCATTTTCTAAACAAGATATGGTTTAGTAGATTTCCTTCCTCCTCCTGTCCTATAATCTCCCTTTGAATGCTGTTAGCTACACACACACATACACACACACACACACACACACACACATACACACACAATCTCCTTTAGCCACACTCTTATTTAAATTTTTTTTTCCAAAATAAACTGTTCAGTATTTATCTGCCAGAGCCCCATAGTACTAACCCATAGCAAGCAGCTGACTCCAAGTCTAGGGTCACATGAAGTCAGTCAGTGTCATGATTCCTGATACTCATTCTTGACAGGAAACAAAAAGCCACAAGGCTCTGTGCACAGGGATTATTAATTTTTTCCCCTCAAATGGAGTTTAAAAGACACAAGCTACAGGCTCCAGAAACCGCTAGGACAGGACATCCACATGGAAGGGCAGCGGGGCCAAAGTATTCTTGTGATCTACATCACGGTGCTATAAAATTGAGACCACTTGGGACTTCTGTTTCAACAGTGCTGCTGTTGTCAAAGAATTAAGCCAGGTAGAAGGTCCTTTGGGTTCAGAGTGTCTTTGCTCATCAGGGCCGGGTAACTGAATGGCCAAATCTGCTTCCCCAGAGACACGCCTAGTTAGTGAGGTTCGCTTTTGTTTGCCTGTTTCCAGGGATGAACCAAACAGTGACCAGGGGGTCATCTCTTCAGATTCATTCCCATCCGAAGTTGATTCAAACACAAGATGTAAAACCCAAATCAGATGTGTCCCTCTCACATGGAGCCTTTACTCCATACTTCATGACGGGTAGCCATAGGCTCCCCAGGAAAAGGTCACCAAAAACAAGGCCACCTATGGCCATATCATTTTTTATTGGTAACCTTAGCTCCCATTATTACAGCTGTCCTATGCTCTGTGCTGTGTCTTGTGGTCTCTGGTTGATTTGTGACAGATAAATTAGTGGGCTGCTGTGACGAGACCTCAAAGCCTCCAGCCTCTGGAAAAGCCATTAGAAAGTCAGTGACATACATGGCCAGTAAATAATGCCGCCTCCTCAGCTAACCGCCTGCTGACTCTAAAGTGCTTAGTCCCCATCTGGCCTAAGCTCTCCTACTGTCTGCATCTGTTGGAGGGCTTGTCTCCACATGGAAGCTCACCATGGGTACGTGGCCTTCTTGCTTCCCTTTTGGCCTCCAAGTGTCTACTGCTGCTGCTGCTGCCCTGCCTTGTTTCCTTGGCTTTAGACTGACTCTGTCTGCTCTTAGCAGAAACCCAGGCTGGCTGTGTGTTTCTGGAAGGCACATGACTGCTGGGAATGGCCAAGCCAAAGGAGTGAAACTAAAACTGTCATCTGGGCCTACAGGAATATGAGAGCTTTGTCTGAGTGGGGTACCTCCATGCATCTGGCAGTTGACTTTCCCTATCTTAAGCGTAGCTATAGGCTCTTGACCTCTAAGTGCAGGTCCCTGAGTGGTTGCTAATTGAATGTGAGTGATCTGTGCACAGGCATTTACCCACATGTGTATATATACATATTCATGTGCGTACATACACCAAATGCATGTTGGTCTTCAGGTAAAAGCTGGAAAATCATAGGGGTGCAGATGCTCTTTGGTGGTGGTTGGGATTGTATTTTTTGCTTCATTTAATTGCAGAGTGGTAACCTCAGCGGGCATGAGAGCTTTCACCTGGCAGAGAAATGTCCAGTGTTTAATGCATTTGGTTGCATGCCAGCCTTCTCTGATACTCACTTGGTTCTTTTAAAACCCATTTTGTTCTTTCTTGTTTCCTCTCTATTTCAGCCTAGTAACGGAAGGCCAGGCGAGACCACACCACTGCTCATCTCCCCGCCGTGTGATCCCCGCTCTTAGGTGCTGGGAAGAAAGGAGACGGGTGGTCACCGGAAGGAAGGGTGGGGAAGGAGGTAGGGAGGGGCTCAGGAGGAGCATTTGGAACACTGGCAGTGCTGTAATTAGTGAGAGTTTGGTTTGGTTTGGTTTTCTCTACACATAGGTGGGAATTTTTAAAGTATAAGCAAAGGAGAAGATTAATTTTTTAAAACCCATGATTGGAAAGTATCAATGCAAACAAGGAGATGTGGTATTTCATGTAAGCAATCAGACTTTCATTTCCTCTGGACTACAAAGCTCTTAACAGACCTCAGCTTCTGTGTAAAAACCTCATGGGCCACCAGGCCAAGGGGTACAGCAGTCACAGTGCGCCTGTGTACCCTGTACAGAGGAGGGGACTGTTGGCTGCTGCTCGTGACTCCCCATTCCGTAAAGTTATATAGTTGCACATATGGAAGAGATGGGGTGTGGTCTCATGGGTGGTGGTTCGGTAAATCAGTTTTGCTGAAATTGTGGGGAGGAAGGGGAGAGAGACCCCATGCTTCTTATATCCTACAGTCGCCTGCTCTGTCTGGTGGCAAAGCCATCGGCAGCCACCCTGCACACACTAGTCCTCCATGGGACCCTTTAAATAAGTCAACCAGGGCTAGGTGTGTAGCTCAGCTGCATAAACAGTGAGGGGGCGAAGCTAAAATGTCTTAAGCTAAATCATCCAAAGATTGTGCTTACCCTCACATCCTATGACTGGGATCGCCTGACAACACTGTGATGTATTTTTCAATGAGGTGCCTTTCATAACGGACCAAATGCTGCCATGTTTGGCCCCTGAGTCAATAAAATATGTTGGAAAATTTGTATCCCTGTTGTGGCATTTTTTGAAGAATTCTGGACTACAAGACAAAAAATTCTGGACCTGCCAGTTCTCAAGATGGTTAGCACAGTGTCCTCGGGAAGTACACATGTGCACTCCTAAAAGGAGCCCACACCCTTGAGGTCATCAGCTCCTGTGGTGGATGACAAACCCTGATGGTTAGACACACACTTCACTCCCCTCTCATCTGAAAAAAGCCTTGGTGCTGCCTTCTAGGACTTACGACATTCAATGGTTTATAAGAAGCCAGCCCTTGGCTTAGTGCCCACCACAGCAGGGTCAACATACACAGACAAATGCCTGCTTCCTGCCAGGCTGGGTAATTAGAAGTGGACAGTTGTCCAAAGCCTGGCAAGCCTGCGCTTCTAATGCCTAGGACACTGCTGGCTACCTTCCCAGCTGCCACCATTAGCACCCTCGGTGGCAGCTTTGTGTATCCTGTTTGAAACCCGTCTACTTCCCAGCAAAAGTGAACTTAAGCCATTGGTGCAGACAGAAGCTTTCGCTCTTGGAAACCTGCCTCTGCCAGTGAGGTTTCTGAGAAATTGCTGCTCTTCCTGAAACCGGGTGAACTAGTTGGAAGCACCGCTGTGCTTCAGGCATCTTGTGACTGGCTGGCATATGAAACCCTGTGCTCACTGAGCCAGCCCCCTCTGTCTGTTCCTCCACCTCTGGAGTTGCCTTGAGGTGTCAGTCAGCATGACTGGTTTGCTCAAATCTTTACGTTCCCTGGGCTGTTTGAATGTCTAAAAATTCTTGGCTTTTCTTGGTTGTCATGTACAATTCAAGGGGGAAAAAATGCCTGTCATACTGACCTGGAAAATGTCAGAGTGTGGCTGAGAAGGACAAACTGAGCAAAGACTGAGCTATTGCTGTGTGCTGTTTTTGGCTTCCTCGTTGCAAATCAAGAGTGATGAGTCAGTTCTGCTCTGGCAGACTGGCACCGTACCAAGTGCTGCACGGGCCTCATGCCCTGCGCTCCATTCCTGCCACCCTCACAAGCCGTGTATCACAGTGGAAACCTGCCTCCTGCCCTCCAGGCGAGGAATTCACCGCTCAGGAGAGAGTCGCCTGGCCCACAAACAGCATGGTTGGGACTCACTCACATAGCACCGGTTTGTCCCCCATCACATTCCTGAAATGATCAGTAACTTGTGAAGCAGCTGTGAAGGCAAGAAGGTCCTCCCCAGCAAGAGCTCTTTCTCACAGGGAGTCACTGCCAGTTCTGAGGACCAGGGTATGTGTCACCTCTTAGGATCTCATGTATAGTGTCAGCCAAGTGGCACAAGGAACAGCCTCAGAAGCCTGGAGTCTTTCCTCAGAAGATGGCTTGGCACATCACGACAATTCAGGAGGAACTCCTTTACCACAAGACAGCCCTTCTCCCCCTGGTGGAGGGTGGAATGGTCCGGTCCTCAAGCTTGCTCATTACTCCTGCACAGGATGCTCCTGTGGGTCAGGGTGACTAACAAGGGATGAGGGAGAACAGGAGCCAGGCTGAGGAGTATTCACCTGAAGCTCCCCTAGGGACCATGAGTCACTAAGACTATGCAGAATTCTCTCTTCGTATTTCCATAACCAGCAACTTAGTGCACGTAAAATGTGTACTGTGGGGGAGGGGGGTGGTCTGTGGAATGTTCTCAACCATGCAAAGGTAAGTTCTCTTACCATCTCCACGGTCCTTCTGTGTGCTTGGAGATTCATACATCTGAAACCGGTAAAACCAGAGCTAGTCTGGCTTCTTACCCTCCTATCACCATGCTGGCTGCTTTGGCACTTTCCTGGGCATAGGGAAGAGGTTCGCAAACACTCCTGGCTTGGAAACAGCTACACGCTGCGAATGAGAAGAGAGATCCATGTAGGTGTGCATACATGGCACAGTGAAGAGCTTGGGAGCCAGGCCTCAACAGGCAAGGCCTGCTCAATATTACGGTTCTCTGTGGCCTCCTGCTGTTGACCCAAAGCTCTGGTAAGCTGGCTTTGTAGAGCTCCTACGACTGACCAACTGCCTGTATTCCAGCAGGTCCAGAGTAGGTGAGAGGAGCTGGTTTCCCTGCCTCTGGCGCTGGAACAAGCAGCACAGGAGGGTGTGTGCTCTGTCTCCCAGCTTGCCGTCTCGGGCCAGCCCTCTGTCTGGTGGCACTGCATTATTCATGACTCCAGAGGAAGCACTGCTGTCATCTCAGGCTGCCCTAGCAGTGTGTGATAATGAGCCTCCCTGGGGAAGGCCCCTCCCCATAGGTGCCAGCTCCTGGTGGAAGTGCCCTGGCAGAGAGTAGGTGGGAACGGAGGTCAAGGCCTAGCTTAGATCCTGTGCAGATAACTCTCAGGCCTCGGGCAAGCCTACCGTATGGCCCCTAGAGCAGGAGCCGCCAACAGTTCTCACTCAGAGCTCCTTTCCACATGATCCTGCCTATCCAGCAATATAAGATGGGCACACGCATGAAACGTTTGACCTTGCACTTGGTAAGTAGAGGCAAGGGGGATGGAGAATTTAGTCATCCGTCCCTCAGCTATCAAGTTGGAGGTCACCCTGAACTACATGAAATCTAACCTAAAAAGAATAGGATAAATAGTGTTAAAAAGTCAGATATTTACTGATAATAAGTCACAACTATCTTTAAAACAATTCTTCAGACTGAAAGGTAGGCCAGTAAAACGAATGTCCTTAGGCCCCAAGTTCCACATCTACTGGCCGGTGGCTACCACTTCTTAACTTCTATGAGCTCTATGGCCATTCCACAGGGCGCTATGATCCCCACTTCACACTGAGGTTATTGGGGTTCAGAAGCTGCCTTCCCCAAGACAAGAGTGAGCTAGCAGTGCCAAGATCTAACCACAGGTCATCTTTATCACCCCCTGAAACCTTTTGGGCATGGAACACAGCTGAAAAAAACTGAGGTCCCCACCTCCGGACCCCCGCCCCCACCCACCCACCCACTCCCTGCTCTTCAGCTCCATAGCAAAGGCTGGATGATTGATTCATGGTCAAAGCACAGACTGTGGAATGTTGGGGGCGGGCCGGGTTTAGAATGGCCTGTGAACAGAACTCAGGGCATCAACTATGTCCATACCCTTGTCTTTTGTTCTTCTGGGCTCTTCAAGTTATTCATGAGCTGCGAAGCCTCTCTTCTGTTTCCTTTGAGAAATACTATTCCAACCAGGTGCTGATTTCCCCAAAACCCTAGGCCCCGACACACTGGATCAGAGAATCCCTGTACTTTCCCTGGGGCTGTGCCCTCTGCTGCAATCTCCCACTCTCTGGCATGGAGGCTCCTACCTCCCAAACCACACACTTAGCCTTTCAAAATGTGCTTAAGACGTTGGTCCCCCACCCCATCGCACACTGAGATTGGAGCGCAGTAGCCCTGGCAGAGGAAAGCAAGCGCAGCGGCTGAATGAGAGACTTTATCATGAATTTCCTCACAAGCGGGGCAGGAAGGGAAACACAGAAACAAAGCATTTCTTACTAGACACGTGGGAACCAGCACTAAAAAGCATGAGGACTCCGCAGGGCTAAGTCCCGGATCTTTGAGGCACAGCCCCTTAAGTTGTGAGCCATGTAAAACGGGATGTGGCAAGACGCAGTTTCTGAAGGACAAGGCTGATGGCTCAGGTGTCCCTGGCAGTGGGCACCTGTGTTGCACCACCTGTCACTGCAGCCTGGTTCTGAACACAAGTACCTAGTGTGCCGACAGGCCACAAAGCCAAGGGACTCAGCCTGAGATAGCTCAGCTCGGACTGCAGACTATGGTATGTGACCAAGTGCTGTGTTTTCGCTGGGTGTAGCGTTCCTGTCCTTGCAGAAACCTAATGGTTTGATTAGAGAAAACAAAGACTTATACTTTCCTACTGTCGTTCCTTTGTCCTTGGCACGTATCAAATTAGCTTCTTTTCGGTTTATGTTGTGCTAAGGATGTTTTCTTTTAAACGTCTTTACATTTCTCTTGTGTGAGAGCAGGCCACTGTGGAGGTCAGAGGGCAAGTGAGGGTTGGTTCTCTTCCTGCCATCCTGTGGGATCCAGGGTTCAAACCCACATCATCAGGGTTGCCGGGAAGTGCCTCCCTGAGGCATGTCGACAGTGCCATGCTGCCTAGGGCCATGCACCAGGGCCAGCAGGTCTTTCGGAATAGCCAGCTTCACCATTTCACTGCCCCCATGTGGCCTTCTCTACCCGCTATGGAAAGGCACCAAACATTTGGATTCTCCTGAGCTCCCAGATGTACCCCTGGGTGGAAATGGGGATGGGGTGCTGGCTTCAGTGGAGGCTGTCAGAAGGAATGCGGCGGAGCTGACGAGGCCGCCAGCCAAATGGGATAGCCTTGACACAAGACCCGCG
The DNA here is from genome assembly GCF_903995435.1 of Acomys russatus. Classification (NCBI taxonomy): domain Eukaryota; kingdom Metazoa; phylum Chordata; class Mammalia; order Rodentia; family Muridae; genus Acomys; species Acomys russatus. The sequence continues at coordinate 23,254,857 of NC_067165.1, forward strand.
ACTCACTGAGAGCCAGATGGTCATTAGTTGATGAGAGAACTAGAGCCGGACACTGAAAACACTGCTCAGGGCTGGCCAGACCTGCTCGGATAGCCCAAACCCACCGCTGTGGCTGCCTGTAGAAACTGCCCTGCTCCAGGCCACTCAAGCTGAGACATGACACCAGGGAGGGGCCGTGCTGGGCAAGAAGAGTTCCTCGGGAGAGCTGGCCGCCTCCTGTCTTACTCTTTGAAAACTGACCTGTAATAAGTGAGATGAGTTGAGAGGTTCCAGCTCCTGTATTCTGAGGAAATGAGTAAGTGTGTGCTGAAAGCCCTTCTAGCAGGATAAGGATCGGAAATCACCTAAGTTTCCAACGGCAGGGGAGACTGGCTGATTCATTATGGGACAGGATGGTATACAATTATGAAATCGTCCCTTCAGAACATAGCGATAAGCTACTGGACCGGTAGACAAATTCTGAAACAACACAATGGGGCGGGGACGGGGGTGGGGGGGACGCTTTAGTATTTAATCAGTTGCTCATATAGCCAAGCTGGCCTTGAACTCAATACAAAGCTAAAGTAGACCTTAATTCCTGATCCTCCTGGCTCCTTCTAAGTGCTGGGATCATATCCGTGCCCTGCCATGCCCAACATGGGGTCATTTTAAATCGAACTTTCTGGACTACCTCTTTTTTTTTTAATGTTTAAAATAATTTATTTTAATTTATATGCATTGGTGTGAGAGTGTCAGATCTTGGAATTACAGACAGTTACGACCTGCCATGTGGGTGCTGGGAATTGAACCCCGGGTCCTTTAGAGGAACAAGCACTGAGCCATCTCTCCAGCTCCCTGGACTACCTCTTAAGTTTATAGAAAAGCTCCAAAGACAGTGTGGAGTTTCTGTTTATGATGTTTCTCCTGATGGCACATCATCATAACTATGGTGTGTTCAGCAGCCTTTCCACTGATAACCTTTTCCCTAGTTTGTGGGTTCTAAGGATCAAACTCAAGTTGCCAGGTGTATGTGGCAAAAGTGCATTTACAGACAGAGCCATTTCATGGCCCAGCATTTTTTTGGTTATTTTCAAGTTTATATAGCTGCATGCACTTCAGTTGACATGAAGTCCTAGGTTCGATCCTTACACCATATAAACTGGGGTACTGTACACCCATAATGCAAGCCCTAAAAAGGAGAAGCAGAAGTCATTCTCCACGATGCAGTGAGTTAGGGGCTGAGTGGTGTGAGACCTCATCTCAAAAAAGACATCCCAAATAGAAGAGCATTTGGCATGGACAGAGATAATTAACTATCAGAGATGCATGCTGGGACTAAAAGATTTTTAAAAAAATTTTTTAGTGTGTTCTAATTTTTTCTGTGTATCATGTCACAATTTTAAAACACCAAGGGGGGGGGCGGGGAAATGTCTTCAGACTAGTTGGTGCCCTTCGTCACTTGTGTTTGCCCTCAAGACAGAGCTCAAAGCCAGGCAGTGGTGGTGCACGCCTTTGATCCCAGCACTCAGGAGGCAGAGGCAGGCGGATCGCTGTGAGTTTGAGGCCAGCCTGGTCTACAAAGTGAGTCCAGGACAATCAAGGTTACAGAGAGAAACCCTCTCTTGAAAAGCCAAAAATATAAAATTTTAAAAAAAGAAGAAGAAGAAGACAGAGGTCAAGAAGAGGGGCATCTCTGGCTCATCCCTGTCTGAACCACCCACCACAGGACCAGACAGCAGAGGAAGCACTTGGTCTTGGCACTCTCCTTCAGCATGAGGGAAGCCAAGCCTTCTGTTTCCTGTTCAGTGACCCAAGAAAAAAGGCGGGAATCTGTATTCTCAGGCCTACCTCAGGTCTGCCCCTGACGGGATGACTGACAGTGACTGGGAACATGACTCGAGCTAGTTGGCTAGGCCGGTTAACTGGGCCTTTAGGTGGTTTCCCAAAGAGAAGTCCCGCCATGCAGAGGACGGGAGTAGACGGGAGACAGCTCAAACTTAGCCTCAGAGGCTGTGCCCGAGGTCAGCAATGTTAATCTCCAGTTCTTTTCACCATCTAAGTTCCTTGATGTTGGTCCCTAGCACTCAGCACAGAGCCTGGCAAGTAGGGGGACCCAGTTATATAAACAAAGAGATTCGTGCGTTGGTAAACAAGACAAATCCTTTATCTAGCTGGTATGAGGGTCAGGATTCTTTACGCCACAAATAACAGGTATTTTGCTGAACTTACAAAAGCATGTTTGTTGGTCCAGGAGCCGGAGAGTCACACACGGTTTGATTACCATTCTATCTCTGCTGATGTCCTGTCAGCTTTCATGGCACCCCAAAAGTTCCAAGCATCATCTAAAATTTGAAAAAGTGTAGACCAGAACCCCAGAATTCCCAGCAAAAAACCCTGAGAGTCAGCAGGGACTGGCTAAGGTCACGTGTCCACCTCCGAGCCGGTCATTAGACACAGGGTTGTTTGCCTAAATCAAATGCCTCATCCTTAGACATGGGGGATGGGAGAGGAGAGAGCCAGCTTCTCCAACTTAGTGGAGCCCTGTTAAGAACTATGGGTCTGGGGCTGGAGAGATGGCTCAGAGGTTAAGAGCACTGATTGCTCTTCCAAAGGTCCTGAATTCAATTCCCAGCAACCACATGGTGGCTCACAACCATCTATAATGAGATCTGGTGCCCTCTTCTGGCCTGCAGGTGTACACACAGGCAGAGTGCTATATATATAATAAATAAATAAATCTTTAAAAAAAAAAAAAAAAAGAACTATGGGTCTGAGGAAGGGGGAGAGCAGCCTGTGGCCTGGGAACGTGACCAGCAGGGATCTGGCCCCATTGAAAACAGAGCTCTGTGGTGTAGACACGAATAGCAGAGGTCATAAGGGGAGCTCCAAGGGGGAGGAGAGACTGCCAGGAACTCTTGAGGAGGTGTGGGCTGCAGAGTTGGAGAAGGGTAGAAGGCAGGGAAGAGCGTCATCCCTCCATGCGGTGCCAACAGCACATGGAACCATCTGTGAGTCACCCCAGTTGATGCTTACACCTGCAAGGTGTGTGTGTCACCAGCATCACACCCTCCATAAACAACCCAGAAGATGCTTGAACGATGAACTTGGGCCTTGGCTCCAGCATGTCTGCCTCTGACACCTGCTTCAAGCCAGGATGTGGTGAGGGAGATAAACCATCTCTCTCTCTCTCTCTCTCTCTCTCTCTCTCTCTCTCTCTCTCTCTCTTTCCTCTCTCATCCTCTCCTCTCTCCACGCTCTCTCTCCTCATCCTCTTTCTCTCTCCTGTCCTCTCCGCTCTACCCCTCTCTCTCTTTTCTCTCTTCTTTCTCCTTCTTTTCTCCTCGTTCTTCTCTCTCTTTCTTCTTTCTCCCCTCTCTCGCTTCTTGTCTTCCGCTTCTCTCTCCCCTTCTCTCCTCCCCTCTCCCGCTTCTCCGTCCCTCTCTCTCCTCTTCTCCATCTCTCTTTCTCTCTCTCTCTCTCGCTGTCTCTCCTCTCCGTCTCTTCTCGTTGTGTGTGTGTGTGTGTGTGTGTGTGTGTGTGTTAGAGGAATGAGTGCCTCAGACCAGAGAGGTGGTGAAGACTGGATATTAAATAATTTAGTTCTCTCCGTGAGACAAGCATTTCTATATTCCCATCTTATAGACAGCAGAGGCGTATATAAGTATTTTGCAGAGCTAGTGAACACAGGCACCTGACTTTTTGCCCTGCCTGTCTCCCACTTAGCCTGCCCTTGTTCCCACTGCACTCTGTGACCTGTCATCACAGCATCTTTCATGTGTACTTGAGACCGCTGCCTCGAGCTTAATCAGGTTCTAATCAAGTTACTCAGAAGGACTCTGCTTGGGAGTCCAGGTCCAGGGCCCCTCATCCAGAGATGCTGCTCCAGATCCTGTGTCTGAGCGTCATCCCCCATGGGGAAGTGGCCTGGCTTGCCTCCCCAAAATGCTGACAGCACAACCTTTGGCAGGGGCCGGCAGAACCTCATGCTGCTGTTGGCTGACTGCCCAGCCAGAGGGACTGAGCCAGCTTGGAGTGAGCAGCTGCAGGGTCTGGGCCCCTGGGGCCTTCAGGCACCCTTGTTTAAAGCTTGGGTGCTGTTCACTGCTGTCAGGGCCAAAGCCATGGAGCAAGCCTCAGGACCCTTGGGTCTCAGGCTTGGCTTGTTAACTGAGGTGCTGAAGGATCTTGGGTAAGGAGCTTAGATGTCCTTCAGTGGGTCGGTTCCTGGAGGCTAAGTGAATATCACCTAGAATCAGCTGGCCACGGAAGGCTCCACAGAATAGTTGCCCCTCCCAGAAACCCAGCCCCCTGTCTGCTTAGAATCTCTTCTGATGCCAGGCTCTTGAAGCCATCGGAGCACAGAGAGAAGCCAAGCTGACCCCTGCCTTCAAGCAGTTCCCAGTCCACGGTAGGTGAGAGGAGCAATCGGCCCAGGAGGGTAAGCTGGGTACTGCACAGAGGATGCCCCAAGCTGCAGGATTCAGGGAGGCAGCAGCCTGGAAGACCCAAGCTGAAGAGCACAGAGCTGACCGGATGTTGCATTTTCCAGAATAGATATATGTGCATCCTCGTCTGTGGAACAGCTTTTGGAAAGGCCTGAGGACAGAAAAGACCACGCCTAGAGGAAAGGGTGGACGCCAAGCACCTGATCACAAGATTATTTACATAAGGAAACAAGGCTCAGCGGGGTGGGTAGAAGGCAGCTGGATGAGGCGAGCCCAGACTGAAGCCTCCAGGGCTTTAAAGACCAGGGGACAGAACTCTGGTGTCTCAACTGGGTCCACACAGAGCTTCTTCCCTTCCCTGAAGCTCCACCCCCTTGTTCAGGGCACTCCACCTCTAAGCTCACAGGAAGCTCTTCACAGAGCATCCACCCCCCACCCCCACCCCCTGCAGCTCACTTAGAATCCTCTGGGTTTCCCCAGGCACTTAGGAAGGCAGCCTAGACAAAGAAACAGTGAGTGCATGCAAGCACTCCTGAGGGCTGCTGGGAGCCTGAGTCTGGCCAGAAGACAGAGGCCAACCCGTGACCATGGCAGCAATTATTTACAAATAATTATTCTTAATTGTAGACAAACAGAGGTAACCAGAAACCTTTATAACAGACAGGTGGTGGACTTCCCTGGGCAGGCAGGGAAGGTGGCCCCACTCCCTATTTCCCTATTTCCAGGCCAAATGAAACCTGGCAAGTATGAGTGATGTGTCATGGACGCAGAGTCAGGACCAAGACGAGAAGCCATGTCTCATAGCCGCTGAGCTCACGGAGGACCTTTCCTGGAAAACACTCTTCCCAGGGAGATATGAAAGTTCCAGAAATACATGTGAACTCTGGTGCCCCATTTTTGACCACGTCCCCTTGATGGGGAGGTCTGATGGCACCCAGAGGAAGGACAGCAGGTTACCAAGAAGAGACTTGATACCCTATGAGCATATACAGGGGGAGGAGGTCCCCCTCAGTCACAGTCATAGGGGAGAGGAGTAAGGGGAAAGCGGGAGGGAGGGAGGAATGGGAGAAAACAAGAGATGGGCTAACAATTGAGATGTAATATGAATAAATTAATAAAATATTTAAAAAAAAAAAAAAAAGAAAGTTCCAGAAATAGGTTTTACTCAGGCGCCATCTTGTTCTGAGCCTGACAGCGCCCAGACGCGCCATGTGATTGTGTTCTCTGTGGTTCAGTAGCCCAGGGCAGACACTCAGTCTGTGGCTCTTCTTGTCGTGGCTGAAATGAAACAGCATGAGCCCCGCACTGCACGGAACCTGCCTCTTCTTTGGTCACTCGAGGGGAAGGTGGGTGCCATCATCAGAGAGCCCTGGAGCTGTGGGCAACTTCAAGTCCTTGCCCCAGGACACTAAGGCCCCAAAGTGAGAGATGCTGTTTGTGCCCTTAGGGTCCATCATGTTTAGGGACTTCTAGATCCCAGTGGTCTGACAAGAGTGTCCCTTGTCCCAAGGGAGACCCAAGGGACAAAGTTCGAACAACACTATCACTTGTCATCGGGACAGTCGGGGTAAAGCCCTTGAGTGTCTCTGGGGACACACGTTTGCTGTGTCCACACAGCAGCCTTGGCCTTTTGTCTTCATAGCACTCATCCCTGTGGTGTCACATAGGTCCCATACTGACCCCAAAGCTGCCTTTCTGAAGGGACAGTGATTGAAATGAGAGCTGCCCAAGGCCGCACTGAGAGGGACACAGCTAGAACTATGTCTCTCCCCCTGTGCCTCTCTGAGACCTGATGCTTCTTGCACCTCCAGTCTGTGCTTGTACCCTATTCCGAGTCAGAGGGCCCAACCTCCGCCAGCCATCTTTCCAGTCCTAAAAGTGCTTAAAAAAAAAAAAAAAAAAAAGAAAGAAAAGAAACGAATGGGGCAGGGGGTGGGGGGTGGGGCGAGGACTAAGACAAGGTTTGTATAACAAACCCTGGCTGTCCTGGACTTGATTTGCGGACCTTGAACTCACAGAGATCTGTCTGCCTTTGCCTCCTGAGTGCTGGGATTAAAAGTGTGCCCAGCTTAAAGTTTGTATTTAGTTTGTTAATTAGTTAGTTTTGTTATTTTGGGGTTTTGTTTTTGTTTTTGTTTTTTTTTTTTTTCAAATAGAGTTCCTCTATATAGTCCTGGTTGTCCTCCAACTGGCTCTCTAGACCCAGCTATCCTCAAACTCAGAGATCCACCTGCCTATGGCTCCTAAATACTGGGATTAAAGATGTACACCACCATGCCCAGCTTGTTTTTCTTTTTAATTGTATGTATGTGTGTATGTTTGTCTGTGGGCGTGTGCACCCGAGTACAAGTACCTCAGACCTCAAATCACCCTGGATGTAGAGTTACAGGTGGCTGTGTGTCTTCTGATGTGGGTGCTGGGCACTGAATCTGGTACTCTTGCAAAACCAGCACACACTCTTAAACACTGAGCCATCCCTCCGGCCCCTAAGTGCTTCTTTTGTTTGGTTGGTTGCTTGGTTTGGTTTTTGGTTTTGGTTTTGGTTTTTGAGTTTTGTTTTGTTTTTTGAGACACACTTTCTCTGTGTGGCCTTGGCTATCCTGGACTCACTTTGTAGACCAGGCTGGCCTCGAACTCACAGTGATCCACCTGCCTCTGCCTCTCTGAGTGCTGGGACTACAAGCGTGTGCCACTAAGCCTGGCTCCCTAACGTGCTTCTTAAGCTGAAAAAAAAAAAAAGTTTACCCACTAGCACAAGGAAAGAGAGCCAGCACTCAACCAGTATGTACAAGCATGGGTGATTTGGAGCCAGGACTTTGAAGGGCTTGGTAAACACAAAAGTCCCACGAGTTCAAAGTGGAACGAATAAAGCAACAGCCAGTAGGTGCCTCCGCCATTCTGGGGGCCAGATAGCTCCTCCTCGGGGAGTCAACGTCCTAAGAGGAACGCAGGATGAAGACTGGCCCTGAGGGGTACAGAGAGCTCACCAACCAGCCAGAACTGAAAACCAACACAAGTGTATAGCACTGCACCCCGCTCCTAAGTGTGTGTGTGTGTGTGTGTATGTGTGTGTGTGTGTGTGTGTGTGTGTGTGTGTGTGTGTGTGTGTGTATGTGTGTGTGTGTTTGAGACAAGACAGAGTCTCGCTATGTAGCCCTTGCTGGCCTGAAACTCACTAGAAGTCCTGCCTCTGCTTCCTGAGTGCTGGCAGTAAAGGCATATACCACCACAAAGGGATACACTCAGCTTTAAGAATATTTGAATTACATTGTATTTATTTTGTGGAGAAGGGGCATGCTTGTGGCACAGGGTACCTGAAGACAGTTAGTAGGAGCTGGTGTTTTCTTTCTGCCGTGTGAGTCCCAGGGACTGAACTTGGGTCAAAGTTTGGTGGCAAGGGCCTTTATTCATGGAGCCATCTCTCAAGCCCAGGAGCGGTTCATACGGAGGAATGGTGTCTGGTAGGGCACCCAGTCACGATGGGACGATGAGTCTTGGCAAAGCTGACCAAGGGAGGCCAGAGAAGAACCATGAAGTGGCTTGCAAAAATGATTTGGGGCCAGGCAAGATGGCTGAGGAGGTTAGTGAAGGTGCCTGCACACAAGGCAGACGGCCTGAGTTCCATCCCTGGGCCCCGAAACTGTCAGGCGGCTGAAATGAACCCTCAGAGCCTCACAGCCTGCAAAGCAGCGGAACCGGAAGTTAAACCCAGGTCGGACAGGAGAATCCTTGGCTGCTGCAGCGCTGGGCAGGGATCCAAGGCTCTCCTTTCACATGCCAGACTGAACCAGCTAGAGAGACTCAGCCAGTCGGCGGCCAGGGTGGGCTACAGGCCAGTCAGCTAAGTCAGAGAGGTCAGGCAATCGGAGGTACCGGCAGCCTTTCTCCTTTAAGCAAGACTCCAAAGAAGACTTAACACCCTCCTGGGAGGAGAGGTGAGAACAAGGAGACAGGGCTCTGTCTCCCAGCGGCCCTTGGCATGCGTGGGACTCCCTTATCAGTCGGCACCCCCTGGGACTCTGTCTAACTGTCCCTTTTTCGACTCCACCATGACACAGGAGGCAAACAGGGGGCTACCCACAGCCACTCACCTCATCCCGTTCTTCACTAATAGGCCTTACTCCGAAAGGCCTACTCCCTAACACGCAGGAGTAAAGAGGCAAGTTGTCCTCTTTGGCTTTCTGGTGCTGTGACGAGACACTGACCAAAAAGCACCTTGGAGGAGGAAGGCGCTTGCCTCACAGGTCACAGCCCACCATGGGGGGGGAACCTGGAGGCAGGGACTGAAGCAGCCGGCTCAGAAGAACGCTGGTCACTGGCTTGCTCTCCATCGCTCAGGCTGCTTTCTTATAGAACCCAGCCCAGGCACGGGCACCACTCACAGTGGGCTGGGCACTGCCACTTCAATTGTTGACCAAGAAAATGCTCACAGCTTTGCTCACAGGTCAATCTCTATCAGGGATTATATTCCCTCTTTCTAGATAACTCTAATTTGTGTCAAGCTGATGGGGGCGGGGGTGGGGGGTGGGGGGAAGCCAAACAGAATAACTGACCCCTTGCCAACTTCACACAACAATCGTTACTTTCTTGTTTGTCGCCAGGATGTCATGGTAATATCACAATATAAAGCACATTAAAGCTTTAAAAGTCCCACAGTTTTTCAATGCTTTGAAAGTTCAATGTCACTTTGGAAGTCAAAAGTGTGTGTTTGTGTGTCTATCATTTTTTTAAGATTTATTTATTTATTATTATGTATACAGTGCATGTACACCTGCAGGCCAGAAGAGGGCATCAGATCACATTAGAGATGGTTGTGAGCCACCATGTGGTTGCTGGGAATTGAACTCAGGACCTCTAGGGGAGCAGTCAGTGCTCTTAACCCCTGAGGCCATCTCTCCAGCCTCCCTGTCTATCTCTTGAGACAGGGTTAATCTCATTACGTAACCCAAGTTCTCACTCTGTAGACCAGGCTGACCCCAAACTCACAGAGATCCGCCTGCCTCTGCTTCCTGATTGCTAGGACTAAAGGTGTGCGTCATCACACCTGGCTAAATCCAAAGTCTTTTCATTGTGAGCTCCTGTAAAGTCCAATATACTGTATTTTATGTTACATTTTTTTTTTTTCAACACAGGGTTTCTCTGTGTAACAGCTCTGGCTATCCTGGAACTTGCTCTGTAACCCAGGCTGGCCTCGAACTTACAGAGATCCGCCTACCTCTGCCTCCCAAGTGTTGGGATTAAAGGCATGGGCCACCACCGCTCGGCATGTTACTTTCTTATTTCAAAGGGGAAGAACCAGGGCATGGTTACAATCATAGCAAAGCAAAACCAAAATTGAAAATTCAACACTGTAAAAAGCTCTGTCTGATGTCTTAGGTTCGCTTATGAACTTCTACTACCCCCAACATGCCCAGCTTCTCTCTGGGAGCATCACGGTGGCGTGTGGAATCCTGAGCTAGAAAAGCCATGCTCAAAGCTTAACGGACCAAAGCAAATTCCACCTCCTACCTGCTGCTGTCCTCGGGGCCCACTCCATGGTCTTGGCATCTCCGATATGCTTAGGTCTCCACTGCGGCAGAAGCTGTTCCGTCATCAGCGGCCTCTCCTGGACGCAGCGCCAAGTCTTAGCTGTTCTCCATGAAGCTCCTGCAGCTTCCAGGCTGCCAAGTTCCGTAACCAGCATGAGGCACAGCCTTGGGCCCCTCTGGACCACAGCTTCTGGGTGCGGACCCTCAGGAAGCACTTTCTAGAAGAGTTTTGCCTCCGTGGATGCTGGTCTCTTGGTAATCACAGCTCCTTCTTCAGCCCCAGCTGACCAGCATCAGCTGCCCCAGCTAAGCAAAGGCTGCACTTCAGTGGTTCTGGTCTCCTGTTCATCATAGCTTTTCTTTCAGCCTCAGCTGACCAGAAACCACAGATTCTTTTTAATTAATTTATTTATTTTTGGTTTTTTGAGACAGGGTCTCTCTGTGTGAGCCTTGGCTGTCCTGGATTCCCTTTGTAGACCAAGCTGGCTTCGAACTCCGAGATCCACCTGCTTCTGCCTCCCAAGTCCTGGGATTAAAGGCGTGTGCCACCACGCCCAGCGAAGCCACAGATTCTTAATTCAAAGCATCACACGAGTCTTTAAGGCACCCTGAGTGGTGGCGCACACCTTTGATCCCAGCATTCGGGAGGCAGAGATAAGCGGATCTTGGAGTTCGAGGCTGGCCTGGTCTACAAAGTGAGTTCCAGGACAGCCAGGGCTACACAGAGAAACCTTATCTCAAAAAACCAGAAAGAAAGACAGACAGACAGCAAGGAAGGAAGGAAGGAAGGAAGGAAGGAAGGAAGGAAAGGAGGAAGGAAGGAAGGAAAGAAGGAAGAAGCTCCACAGACTTGCCTACAGACCAATATGATGTAGGCATTTTCTCAGTTAAGGTCTCTCTTCTCATAGAACCTTCCCCGCCCCCTCAAGTCAGGGTTTCTCTATGTAGCCTAGGCTGTCCTGGACTCAATTTGTAGACCAGGCTGGCCTCGAATCCAGAGATCTGCCTGCCTCTGCCTCCCAGTGCTGGGATCACAGGTGTGCGCCACCACACCCAGCCTCCCAGAGGAACCTTTTTGTCAAGTTGACAAAAAAACAAAAACAAAAACAAAAAACCCACCAACAGTACACAGGTTGGGTCTGTGGTCACCTCGCTCCTCCCCCACCATCCTGAGACCTCTAAAGACAAAGATGCCCACTGTGTGTCTCCAGAGTCAGTCCAAGGCTGAGCACAGAGAAGGTGTGTGGCCATTCAATAATGTCCTAAGGTGACTTTTTTCACAGTCAGTGGTACATGCGAGGGACACAAAGGATGGCTTCTAAGAGAGCAGAATCTTCACGACCTGGGACTTGTGTACATGTGGGGAGAGAGAAGTTGCTGAGGACGCTATACTCCGAGTGACAGACCCTGACTTGGAGAATGGTAAAAGAACACATCAGCCGGGAAGGCAAGTGCAGTTAGGAGCCCGAACTCACCAATGGAAGCCTGGAGACCTGAGTAGGTGGGTTTGAGGCAGGTTCTTGGTAGTCTTAGCTGGAATGCAAAGTGCAAGTGGCAAAGAAATTTGGATGGAAGCTGGAGTTGGTTTTTGATCCTCTGGGACAGTAGAGAGCCAGTGAAGGTGTCATCACAGGTCCTACGGGAGCTGATTCTAAAGGTTTCTTCTGGTAGCATCCTAGGGCTGTACATCCCCAGTTTCTTAGTGTCTGAGGAGATATGGGGCTAGCACTGGCATACATTAGTGTCCATTTTATTCTTCCTCCACCTTTTATTTTTTTTTAACAGTGTTTGTGTTTGTAGTCCAGGTTAGACCACTTTTTTACAGTGTTTGTGTTTGTAGTCCAGGTTAGACCACCTTTTTTAAAAACAATGTTTGTGTTTGTAGTCCAGGTTAGACCACCTTTTTTTTTTTTTTTTTTTTTTACAGTGTTTGTGTCTATAGTCCAGATTAGCCTCTACCTTGCCATCTTCCTACCTTAACCTCCCAAGCGCTGGGATTTCAGACCTAGGTCCTCATCTGGCTAATGTGCACTTTCTTGTTCAAAATACTTCTATCCACTGGGCATGGTGGCACACACCTGTAATCCCAGCATTCGGGGAGGCAGAGGCAGGAGGATCTCTGTGAGTTCAAGGCCAACCTGGTCCAGAACAGCCAAGGTCATACAGAGAAATCCTGCCTTGAACCTACCCCTACCCCCACCAAAACAAACAAACAAACAAACCTGTGAGTGAAAATACATCTATCCTCATCATCCATTTATACTTAGTGACCCTAAGAGTGGGAAAGGGTGAGGCCCCTGTCGGACAAACAGAGAAACTGACACCAGAGAGATGAAGTGGCTCCCCATGGTCATAGCTCAAAAGCAGGTCAGAGCCACAGTCCCCCCTCCCCCCCCCCCCCCGCTTCACAGAGAGGGGGAGAAGGGGCCCAAAGGGGAATGACCCTGCTTAGCTAATGAGGAAGTACACAGAAGGTTCTCTAAGCCTCAGTGAGCAGCCACTAAGCTCTCCAACTGTCCTCGGTGCTGTTTTCATCTCTAAACAGGACTGTCTAACAGCCCAGCATTTACAAAACAGCTTGCCAGCTAGGAACACACCTAGGAACTCGGGGAGGCAGAGGTGGGCGGATCTCCATGAGTTCGAAGCCAGCCTGGTCTAAAAAGAGAATCCAGGACAGCCAAGACTACACCGAGAAACCCCGTCTCAAAACAAGCAAACAAACAAAAACTCGCTTGCTTTAGCTGTAGTATCTTGGGCTCAAAATTACGCCACTTCTGAGCACCCGTCACTCCCCAGACAGGGAAAGGAACTTCCTGTGACACCCAGCAAACCAGGAGCTAACTGCAAAGACCGGTTCCCTACAGCATACCTTGGAGCAGCAGAGCAGAGAGGCCTGCCTGATGGCGCCCATCTCTGAATGTGAAACCGCCCTGGGAGGGACAGGTTCCCTGGCCAAAGCTGGCAAGCGACTGGCGTGAGGCTTCACCAAGTCAGGCATGCCATGCTCTAACACAGCCCCAAGTGAAACTCAGGTACTTTCTCATGGCAGTGGGGGTGGGGCAGCTACAGCGTCTGCCCCCTCTATCCCACTGTGAGAACAAGGCAGGAGAAGGGGTTTTCCACTTAGATCCTAGCAGGGTTGCTCCATCCTTCTGTCTGACCACAACCACTTCCTTCTCTAAAAACTCCCTTCCCCGCAGGGCCTGACACCAGCCAGGGTCTGAGCAAGGAGAATCCCCCTGCACTGGCTTGTTAGCGGTAGCCAAGCCAGGCCCAGGAATGTCCCAGAAGGCCCTCCCGTCTGTCTGGCTACAAGTTGTGGGGTGGAGGGTGGAGGAAAAGGCTGCTGTCTGAAGCCACTAGCCTCCTTTAAGGAGAGAACTCTGCGCTCCTATCTGGTAATGCAGTGCCTAAGCAGAGGCCTTAGTACTTGTGGGGGGAGGGGGGGCCAGAGGGGTGGAGCGTTGTCATACCTGGCCATTTTATAGGTAAGGATGCTGAAGATGGAGCCCAACTCAGGGGATCCCCGTTCTTCTCGCTGAGCTCCCGTCCCTCTGAAGATCCCATTAGGTGAGCCTAAAATAGTCCCCGAGTTGTTTGTTTTACTTAAAAGCTTTTGGGAATTTTTGGAGGTTGCCTGGGAGAAAGTGAAGGTGCTGCCTAAGCAATCAAAAAGAGGAAGAGACACCTCCTCCACCCCCAGTGTTTCCAGGTTCAGAAACAGATAAGACCACACAGCAAGGAAGCCTAAAGTCTGGGTCAGAGCTGACAGAACGCGCATGTCAGGCTTTGGACCCACAGCAGGCTGCTGCCTCCCGTGGACACTGAGAAAGCCTCGGTTTTTAAGCTTGCTGGAGTCTGGCCAGCGATCACCAAGGCAAGAATTGCATTCCAAAGTGGCAGTCTGCAACTGACTCAGTATGCCGGGCTTGTTGGGGGGGAAGAGGGGAGGAAAGCATCCCTGGCTCTGACTGTTTCCACCCCTCCAGCCCTACCTTGCCCCACTACACCCCTTATACTCTCTTCTTCCCAGGCTTTGGGAGGCCTAGTCTCTAGGCGCTGTGGCCAGGAAGAGCTAGGCCTACCTGCCCCATGTTTGTCAGAGAACCTGGTCTGCTACTTGGCAAAGCCTGCTATGGGGGGTAGGGCACTCTCTCCTCTGTAGTAGGAGGGGGCGGACCTAGTGAATAGCATCCGCTGGTTCTCAAACTTTATTCATTCCTCTCATCAACAACTCCTTATCGAATACTCAGTCCACACTTCTGGACAGCCATAACAGGTCACACACTCCTTGTTAGAAACCCGGGAAACGAGGTGGTGTGTGGCCCTTGCCCCAGATGAGCTTAAAGCAGCAGGGTACAGAACGGTTAGTGACCGACGCTATTAACACACACACACACACACACACACACACACACACACACACACACACACACACAGATGCCCGGGTAGCTGCAAGACAGAGGGGAGTGAGGAGAACCAGGGTAGCAAGATGCAGAACACTGCCAAGGAGGTGACCTTTGACCTGATTAGAAAGAGAGCATCAGTTGGCCAAGTGATAGGTTCTTAACAGAAACAGCCCCGCTCTGAGCTCTCTACAGACCTTTAATGTGCTGCAAGCTTAATTGCCATCTTTGCCATGGTCCTGGGAAATAGTGATTATCACCTCTTTTATACAGATGACCAAACTGAGGGTACAAGACACTACTAAATGGATTGTGACATAGCCAGAAGTAGGGGAGCCGGAACTAAATCCAAGTCTGCAATGGGGGGAGGGGAGGGTGACTTTCCATTGCTACGCTGATGTACACTGGAAAGACATCCACTGGCATTAGAATTTGAAATTATCCTTTTGTTACATTGGCTTTATTTTCTCCAACTTTTCTTTCACAAGAAAATAGAAAAAATTTCAAGTGTAGTTTTTTTGTTTGTTTGTTTGTTTGAGGAACTTTTGCTTTTAAGTCAGAAATTAATGTCAATTACTAGTTAGTTTTATTTTTTTCTTTGTGTTTCCTAATTTACTGTACCAAGCATGGGTTTTGTTTTTGTTTCTTGGGTTTTCGGTTTTGGTTTGGTTTTTTTTTTTTTTTTTTTTTTTTTTAGACAAGGCCTAGGCTGACCTCAAACCCAAGACTCTCTTGCTCCCAGTTTCCTGAATACTGAGGTTCTGGGGACGCCTTACCGCACCTAGCGGCCCAGATCAGTTTTATAATTCGAAAGCAGTGGTGTTATTTTTAAG
This sequence comes from Acomys russatus, assembly GCF_903995435.1. Classification (NCBI taxonomy): domain Eukaryota; kingdom Metazoa; phylum Chordata; class Mammalia; order Rodentia; family Muridae; genus Acomys; species Acomys russatus. The sequence continues at coordinate 23,270,048 of NC_067165.1, forward strand.
AAGTAAGCCATATATGTCAAAGAAGGACGGTGTGATCCAATCCCCCAGAGCATCTGCAGTTCCTGAGAAAAAGGCCCCCGGGGCTTTGGTTGACCTCAGACCAGAGTGAGTCAGCAGAATGAAGTGTGCCAAAACACCAGGCAAACAGAAATTCAGTTCCTCAGAGAACAACGCCTCCTTGCACCTCAGGCCTGGCCAGACTTCACTTGAAGTTCATCAGGCAGGAAAGCTGCCTTGGCACTGGAGCAGGGCTCAGCACAGCTGAGAGTCTTGGGGAAGAGGAGAGGCCTCAGGGAGGTCTGCACAGGGCACATGCAGTTGGCATGAAGGTATGGGCAGAGCCGGACCTGGGTCGTAACCTACACAAAGAAACAATGAGGTCCCTGTTGCTAGGAGAGGCTGGGAGACTGCCTCGGCGAAAGGGCAGCTAGTTCGATTAGCCATCTAAACATGAGCGTCTTTCTAAGGCTTGAAGAGGAAGGGACACAGTGAAGTCAGTCAGCTTCACAGGAAGGGCACTAAAACTGTGACGGCAAACAAGTGCCATGGTATGAGCCATTCGTCGCCTGGCTGATTGTGTACCAGGCTCTGTGTTCAGCACAGCGCCAGAGTTCTCTGGAAGGTGTGTTGTAACACGGGCTGGGGAGCCCCACGCCCCAGCCTTCCATTCGGAGCATCAGGGTGGGGCTGGTTTCCAGATGACGCCAGTGCTGAGCTTCTGAACCAAGCTTAGAAAAGCACCATGTATTTTAATCTTTGCATTTATCTCAACCACATTAGGCCAGGCACCGCCAGCACCCCCCACTTCACAGATGAGCCAACGGAACATCAGCCGAGGCCCCTCACAGAAGGAAAATGACTGTTTCCAGCTACTCAGTGGAAGAATCAAGGTTGGTCTCCGGGTCTTCCTGACTCTTGAGGTTTAAGCTGAACGAGAACAACCTGGTTAAGAAAAAAAAAAAAGGATGATTGTTTCGGTACCAATAAATCTTGCAAGTTGCTTCTCCAAAATATAAAATGAAGATAAACAGTGTGACACTTGGAAGAGGCTGAGAAAGAATTGCCAGTATAGGGAGAGGGAATCCGGAAGACCGTGAGATGCTGGGGTGGAGGGGAGCCGGTACTTAGTTAACAAGCCCAGTCTCTCATGCTTGGAGGGACTTTGGGTTAGCCTCTGCTAAGCAGGAAGACTTTTGGCTCCAAGGTCCACAGGTGTCTGTCCACTGGTCTAGGCAGTTCCCCTCAGTCGCGACGCAATTCACCAAACATGTACCAAGTGTCTCAGTCATAGGAAAAGTAGGATGAGCCGCAAAGAGGCTGACGCACAGCCCCCTCAAGGTATCGGGTCATAATCCCCAATGCCTGGGAAGGCTGCCTTAGACCTAAAAGGGGATTTTGCAGACCCAATGAAGAATGTTAAAATGAGGTAAACCACCTTGCATTATCTGACAAGCCTGAGGTAACCGTCTAGTCCTCTGAAAAGAGGTCAGAGGAGGCTGTTGCTGGCTTTGAAGGTGAACAAGAGCATCCTGAGGCAAAGACTGCATCTCTGCATGCTGAAAAAGCCCAAGAAAGGCAGAGTCCAGGGATTCTCTGTGGAGCCTTGGCTGTCCTGGACTCGCTTTGTAGACCAGGCTGCCCTTGAACTCACAGTGATCCACCTGCCTCTGCCTCCCAGTGGGATTAGAGGCGTGCGCCACCACTGCCCAGCTCACACTTTGATTTTTTTTTAAACACTGCCCCCCCAAGCCCCCTTCCACCCTCCAGAGCTCTAAGATAATAAATGGCCTCTGGTTCTCCATACAGGGTGTGAGCAGAGAAGCTTGCCCTCGCTCACACTCACACTCAGCTGCTTCTGGCCTTGCACATGCAGAGAAATGAATGCACGGAGTGAGTATGGGGCTTCTGGCCTTGAAGAGTGAGCAGTAAGTAGCGCTGCCTCTTAACTTCTGCACTCAGGAGACAGAAGCAGGTAGATCTCTGTGACTTCAAGGCCAGCCTGGTCTATTATATAGTGAGTTCCAGGACTACCAGGATCACCTAGAGAAACCCTGTCTCAAAAAAACAAACTAACTAACTAACAAACATTGAGCACCAGTAGCCACCTAGCCCTCCATAGACCACTTGTGGTGTCGTTTTGTTTTGTTTTGTTTTGTTTTGTTTCACAACGAAGCACTGAAGGGTGACACTCCTTAAAGAAAAACATCAAATCATTGAGCACTTGCCCTGTGCCAGCATGGTGCTGAGTGTGGAGAGAGACAGATGTGGACCGTGGGGTATGGGAAGGGATGATGATCTCATGGAGACGGTGGTGACATGGGGGTAGGGATGGTGAGCAGAAGGTCAGACTTTGGCCTGTGTCATTCTGGTGAGGGTGTCGCTGAAGGACAGAAGCAGGCAGGTGAAAAGAACTTTATCGTTCAAGAAGATAGTAAAACTATTAAATAGGGTTGGTGAGCTGTAGCTCAGCAACATAGCACTTGGCATTCACAAGGCTCTGGATATGATTCCCAGTATCCACCCACCCCACTCTACACCACCACCCCCCCCCCAAAAAAGAAAGGAAAGATAGTGTTACATGCTGTTTTATTATTTTTTTAAAAGATTTGTTTATTCATTTTATGTATATGAGTGAGTGCTCTATCTACATGTCCACCTGCATGCCAGAAGAGGGCATCAGATCACCTTATAGATGGTTGTGAGCCACCATGTGGTTGCTGGGAATTGAACTCAGGACCTTTGGAAGAGCAGTCCGTGCTTTTAACCCCTGAGCCATCTCTCCAGCCTATGTGTTGTTTTAATTGAAAATCCCGGATTGTTCTAATTTACCAATAAAGACTCAGGAGCCAGTTATTGTGATGAAAACCCTGCTAGCTCAGAGAGGCAGAGAAAGCACCCAGCTAATCTCTTTACTCGACTCAAGGCCCAATGGAAAAGCCCCCAAAGAGTCACTAGCTCAGCTGGCAACCCAGGGGAAGGAAAGGCCCAAAACCCCAAGGCCAAAGGCTTATTAGCTCAAAGCCTGGAAAGCCGAAGGCCAAGGAGCTGAGGAGCTTAAGAGCTAAAGAGATAAGAGCCACACTAAAATCCCAAGCTAAAGAAGCACCAAAGGCCTTCTATTTCTACAGACTTCTTAAATACCCCTCAACTCAAAGCCCCGCCTACTCGTTTCTTGCTCCACCTCTTGACCTAGGGTTAACATTATTAAATCCTGTGTACAGAAAGCGCTTGGATTAAAGACGTGTGTAAGGCTGGCTGAAACACACCTTAATCACCTGTTTACAATCAACAGAAAGCTCTCGGGTTAAAGGTGTGTTAAGGCTCAACCACAAGAAACAGGGATTTACAGTTCAGTCTCAGGGATTACAGTGGGACCAAAGACAGGTGTTTGTTTGTTTGTTTAAAGATTTATTTATTTATTATTATGTATACAGTGCTCTGCCTGCATGTACACCTGCAGGCCAGAAGAGAGCATCAGATCACGTTATAGATGGGTGTGAGCCACCACGTGGTTGCTGGGAATTGAACTCAGGACCTCTGGAGAGCAGTCAGTGCTCTTAACCTCTGAGCCAGCCCCAAAGACACATTTTTACAGTTTATAATCTCATGGATCACAATGGGATCAAAGATCCTGTAACTGTGGTTTCCTTTTTGACATGCTCAGATCTGAGAACCAATGATGGGGTTGAAAGAAATAACCTTTTTTAAAAAAAAATCTATTTGTTATATATACAATATTCTGCCTACAGGCCAGAAGAGAGCACCAGATCTCATTATAGATGGTTGTGAGCCACAATGTGGCTGCTGGGAATTGAACTCAGGACCTCTGGAAGAGCAGTCAGTGCTCTTAACCTCTGAGCCATCTCTCCAGCCCCAGAAAGAAATAACTTAAAGGAAGGCTGTCACCGTGCTATCTGGACACCGAAAACTCTCTGCCTTTAAAAAGGAAGCCACCCCAATGGTTAAGAACAATGGCTGCTCTTTCAGGGATCCGGGGTTCGATTCCCAGCACCCACATTACAGCTCACAACTGTCTGTAACTCTAGTGCCAGGGGCTCTGACACCCTCTCACATACATATATGCAGGCAAAACACCAAAGCACATAAAAAATAAGATAAAATAAATTATTTTAAAAGGGGGTTACTATCTAGGGATTAACTGAGTCTGGGCAGAGAATTCAGGAACAATTCTGGTGTCTACAGGACTGACTCCAGTCTCTTTTAGCTGGGTTTGTTGGTTTTGAGTTTTCTTTTCAGATTTGCTGATGTTCATTCGTCCTGTGTGACTTTTTCTGGGGAAACATAAACAGAAGTCTATTCAGCCCAGAGAGGATTACCAACGACAGAGGCAAGCAGTGGTCTCCAATCTTCCTAATGCTGCGTCCTGTCAATACAGTTCCTCACGTCTTTGTGGCACTCCTCTGCCCTGGAGGGCTGACAGCCACTTGCCCACTGAAGCCAGAGGAGCGGAAGACTCGGAAGACGCGACACAGGCCCCTAAAGGCTGTAAACAGGATGGAGATCAAACACCGAGGGAACCACTTCAGGAGCTAGTTCAACTTGGGGAGTGGGTGGGAACTTTCAGGATAGGTGTGCATAATTGGTTGAAACCAGGCACTTTAAGGATGCTTATTTTTACATTTGGCAGCACTGCTCCTATCATCCGAGTGGGAACACAATGCCCAGTTATCCTATAGGCGCAGGGAGGGGAGAGCTAACAGGGAGCTGTGTCAAGGGCCATATATCAAATGTGGTTAGGGGCATCTATGTCTAAAGACACTCTCCAATGGAGCTAGGCAGAGAGCCTGAGGCCCTGCTGGGGAGAGAGTCCTGCGCCTAACGCCAAGCTCAGAATGGCTACCCAGACCAGCAAGACTTCAACCTCAAATGGAAGGGGTTTTCCAAGAGTCGTGACCTCCCAACCATAAATTATTTTGTAGCTACTTCATAACTGTAGTTTTGCTACTGCTATAAATCATAATGTAAATATTTGATATGAAGGATATCTGATATGCAGCCCTAAAATGGGTCACCACACACAGGATGAGAATTGCTGAACCAAAGAATTATTCCATCCAAGCCCAGTCTCGTCAATCTGTGAGTATACTGGGGTTACTTTTGGGAGCACAGATGACACTGCTTCAAAAGCCCAGTCCTCTGTAGGTGACTCATCTGTGTGGACTTGCAGGTGGCTCTGCCAGTCTCTTCCACGCAGCAGCAATTACTTACTGCTTGTTTGTTTGGATTGGTTTTTTTTTTTTTTTTTTTTTAAAGACATAGTCTTGTGTGTCCCAAGCAAGCCTGAAACTACCTATGTAGTTGAGGATGACCTGGAATTCCTGATCCTCCTGCCTCCATCTCCCAAGTGCTGAGATTATAGGTATGCACGAGCATGTATCAGCATGCTTGTTTTAGGTGATGCTGGGAATGGAACCCAGTCATCACAAATGCTTGACAAGCACTTTGCCAATGGAAACACCACCCCAGCTCAGCTTTTATAACCTCCATGGAGGTGGGGGTGGGGGTAGTAGGTTGTGAATCCTGTAGGCTCCAGAGCTTCCCAAACCTTTGCTTCCTCCGTCGTAATTACTGTTAATTTAGACGCAGCTTTGCGTGCCTGCCTCCAGGTTGCTTAGCAACCTCTGATGTCAACATCTGCTGCCACCACAAAGGGCCCAGGATAAAAAAGGAACAAACCCACCATCAGTTGGTCACCTACATCGTCTCTTACTCTTGTACTTTCTGTCTCTGTCTCTGTCTTTGTGTCTGTCTCTGTCTCTCTCTCTGTCTCTCTGTCTCTGTCTCTCTCTGTCTCTCTCTCTGTCTGTCTCCCTACCCTCAAGGCCCACTCAGGCCCCAATCCCTCTCCATTTCCCTTCTCCCCAAATAAACCTCTCCATCTTTATATCCGTTGCGTGCATCGTCCTAACACAAGTCTCCTTTCTCAACTCCAAGATGGGAAAGTTTGGATCTAGAGGAGAGAGCTAGTTTTTTTGTTTGTTTGTTTGAAGCATTTACAGGGTCTTAAGACACATCATGTCTCCTCTCTCAGCCTCCCTTTCCCTATCGGTGGCCTCTGGCTCCCATGGAGATGAAGTGAGCTCGTAGACATAAAACATTTGATGCTGGGCCACATGGCAGCTGCCATTATTAGATTCCATAATAATGGACGTGAAATGGAATGAGCCGGCACTGCTGAACTCAAGCTCTGCCAACAATATCAGAAGGTCCTGACGGGAGTGCGGGGGAAACACCCAGGCCTGGGTGCCTATGCTTTGACAGAAGCTGAGGAAACTCCCTGTGGACTCTGCTGGGTGGACGACAGCAGCTGTGCTGGCTTGGGACATAAAGACAATGCCCGGATGCTGTCCTACAGAAGAGGACCTGGGGTGGCTAGAGTTGGCTCAGGGTGACAAAAGAAATATCCTTTGCCCTCAGCTGGTAGAGTCAACATAGCCTGGGGCAGAAGAGAAAGAACATAGTCTTCCATCTCTTGTGACCTGCCAGGGGAGTCTCAGCCTGTCCCTGAATCAGTCTAATTCTCACTGCCTGGGACCTATTCATTTTACAGCTTGTGTAGCCTGACTGGGTTTTATACAAAAGGTGTGAAACTGAGGTCCAGAGAGAGAAGGGAACTCAGCCGAGATCACAGGGCAGAGGGAATGTAGCCCTCTGAGGCCACAGACCCGCTGATCTCTGTCAGAATCAGACAGTCTCACCGGCGTGGTGGCGCACGCCTTTAATCCCGGCACTCGGGAGGCAGAGGCAGGTGGATTGCTGTGAGTTCGAAGCCAGCCTGGTCTACAAAGTGAGTCTAGGATAGGCAAGGCTACACAGAGAAACCCTGTCTCAAAAAACAAAACAAACAAACAAACAAACAAATCAGACAGTCTCTTGATTCCATCAAGTCAGCGGATGGTAGGTTGTTTTTTGGCAACCAAGGCTGCACCCAGATGTTTCCTATCTCCACATTTGATGGGGATCTGGCCACCCAGTAACAGCTGGGCTCCATCCTTTCAGGGAAAATGACTCCCGCTCAAGGGATCCCAGGGAGGAGAGTTTGTAGCAATGAAGTGATGATTCAAGGAAGCCATGGGCAGGGCCCCTGAGGCCTAGGGCTCCTGATCCCACAGCCGTCTCTTTCTGACTTAAGAGACCAAACCCACGCAGTCCTCTTCAGGCAGCCTGTAGTCCCAGACAATGGCAAGTGGTGAGGGATAAAAACACTCCCCAGGTTGTTTTGTTACTACTGGGAGAGCAATTTGTCGCCACCTGGGCCTGAACCCTCCTCACTCATTGGCTATGTGACCTTGGTCATGTCCCTCTGCCTCTTGTTAGCTGGTTTCCTCATCTATAAAATGGGGTCATATTCTACCTCTCAGGTCTCCATAGAGTTGTTGAGATATTGAACATAAAGTGCCAGGCACAGAAATAGACATTTAATATTTTTAATTAGTTTAAATTTTTATATTAAATAATTTTATTACATAAAAATAATATAATTCATATATAACAAAAATAATATAATAATATATTAAATAATTTTTAATTATTATTTCTGAGTATGGGTGTGCATGTATATCTGTGAGCCACATTTAGTCTTCATGCCCAGACAAGAGCACTGGATTCTTTGGAACTGGTGCTGTAGATAGTCAGGAACCACCATGAGGATGGTGAGAATTGAACCCGGGTCCTCTGAAGAGCAGCTGGTGCTTTTATTAACTGCTGAACCATCCCTCCTGTTCCAGCACCCAGTATTAATATCTGCACTGGCCATTGGGCTTAGGAAGTAACTCGGGAGTAGAGTGCTTGCCTGCCTAGCACGTGCGTTGGCCAGCCTTGTCCATTGCAAATGACATGCTCCACTGTAGGTTGCCTAATAGAAAAGGGCAAAAGGAATAGGCAGGAAAACTATACAGCCAAGAACAATATCTTGAGAAAGCTGCCCTGCGCAGAGCCTGCAGTCTCCAGCTGCCAGCATGCACCAAGGATATTATCCCACAGGCACACTTGCGCCCTGACACCATTTGTCCGTCTCTCTTTCTTTTTGGGATGACGTAGGACTCAGGAAGTGGAGCACTGACTCCTGCACCTGAGCCGAGTAGGGAAAACACACACGTAAGCAATTTGTGGCCAGTGCTCCTTAGCAGGGAGAAGAATTCCGCTATGTGCTGGCGTACAGGTTTGGGAACTGATGCTGAGCAAGTTCCCTAGTTTTTCAGACGTCAGATGGTGGGGCCAGTCTGGTGCGACAGCGATCTCCTTACCTCTTTCGGATGTCCTGATCTAGGCTGGGCTGCAGAAAAGATTCTGCTGAGAGGCAGTGCTCTCCATGGCGGGGAGTCCTTTTCTCCCTGCCTAGCACTGGGAATGGAGTCCAGGCCCTTGTATGTGCCCGGTAAGTGCTCTTATCTGCTCAGCTGTCATTCCAGCCCCAGAAACTTTTAGATCCTAATCCAGTCTAGTGTCAGCTTTTTCTCAAGCCCTTTTCATTTGCTCATGTTATTTATGTATTTTTATGTCTATAGTTTGTTTGCTTCACCTTAAGCACTGAGAGAGCCCACATCCCTGTGCTCACTGCAGAGGATAGTCACGGGGAGAGAGCCTGCATCCCTGTGCTCACTGCAGAGGATAGTCACGGGGATAGAGCCTGCATCCCTGTGCTCACTGCAGAGGATAGTCACGGGGAGAGAGCCTGCATCCCTGTGCTCACTGCAGAGGGTAGCCACAGTGAGAGAGCCTGCATCCCTGTGTTCACTGCAGAGGATAGTCACGGGGAGAGAGCCTGCATCCCTGTGCTCACTGCAGAGGGTAGCCACAGTGAGAGAGCCTGCATCCCTGTGTTCACTGCAGAGGATAGCCACAGTGAGAGAGCCTGCATCCCTGTGTTCACTGCAGAGGATAGCCACAGTGAGAGAGCCTGCATCCCTGTGCTCACTGCAGAGGGTAGCCATGGTGAGAGAACCTGCATCCCTGTGCTCACTGGCAGAGGGCAGTCAGTGAGAGAACCAGCATCCCTGTGCACACTGCAGAGAGTAGCCACAGTGAAAGAGCCTGCATCCCTGCACTCACTACAGAGGATAGGCACGGTGAGAGAGCCTACATCCCTGTGCTCACTGCAGAGGATAGACACGGTGAGAGAGCCTGCAGCCCCGTGCTCACTGCAGAGGGTAGACACAGTGAGAGAGTGCATCCCTGTGCTCACTGCAGAGGGCAGCCATGTGAGAGAGCAGATATTTATTGAATGAATGTAAGAGCTGCTGGAGGGTCACACAATAGGCAAGTGACACAGCTGTGAATTAGAGCCAGTGTTATTTGGCTCCAAAGTTATAGAGCCTTCTCTCTATGGCTCTTACAAAGCTTAGATGCATCCTCAAGTCAGCCACTTAGCATACTGTCTGGTAGAAAGTTTTGTGTGAGAACCTTAAATAATATCGAGCTGTTTGTTATTACTAGGGAGATCTTCTGTCCTCCTGATCTCATTTTCTGCATTGCTTAATGGCTCAGCCTTCAAGGCTGGGTAAGTGTTCAAGGTTGACTCAGCAGGTACACTGACATGACCCTCAGGCAAAAAACATGCAGGTGTGCCAGCAAAGTTAGCAGGCAGGCCAACCCCTACAGACAGAGATGCACAGCCCCTACTAGTCAGACAGGTTAACCCCTACCAGACAGTCAACCCCTACCAATTATATAGGGTAACCCTTACCGTACAAACAGACCACTCCCTACCAGACAGACAGCCAATCCCTACCAGACAGACAGACCAACCCCTACCAGACAGAGAAAGCCAACCCCTCCCAGACAGACAGACCCTAATCTACTGGACCCGATCTGCTGCACCGCCCTGCCCACTTGATAACTGACCTAAAATTGTTCACTCACGGGGCTGTCAACACATAGATTTCCTGCCTTTTGAGAAAGGGGAAGTCCACCCAACAGTTTACCATGAGTCACTGCCTTTGTGAAGGAAGCCTCAGGAATCAGCAGAGGTAGTAGAAAGGAGAGCTATCTGGAGAGAGAAGAGAGACCTGGATTCTAGAAGGAACATGGCTACTTTGACTAATTCCGCAACGTGGGCTGTCCACATTGAACAAGTCCTCTCCCTGACCTTAATTTTCTTATCCAGAAAATGGGACAATAATTTTTACTTTGCCAGGTTCTCTAGATAGCTCTGCTAACTTGATTTTATTCTTACAGTCTGTCTGTAACCCAGGCTGGCTTTGAAATTATTTGGCCTAGACTGGCCTTGAACTTTTGACAATCTTCCTGTTTCAGTCTTCTCAATGCTGGGATTATAAATATGATCCCCGGCACTCAGGTAGTTCTACAGCCGCCAACTGGGGACACCTAAGCATCTTCCAACTGGAGAGGCTCAGGATGGTTGCTGAGTCTAGAGGTTAAAGCATACAGACTTGAAGGCACTGAGACCTGGATTCAAACGTTGGCACATCACTTTCTAGCTGTGTGCTGCTGGGAAAGCAATGGAAACTTCTGACTCAGTTTCTTGCCCTATAAAGGAGAGGTTTGGGTTCCCACCTGCAGCCTATCAGCTAATCTAGTAAACTGGTTTGGCAGATTAGCTGGGGGCATGCCCACCACAAGGTAAGTAAGAGGTGGCTCATGGTGATCTCTCAGGAACAGGGGCTGGTTCTCAACCTCCAGTGCCCTCTCACGGCCTCACTTCTCCCTGGTCCTGAGGCTGCTTCAAATAGGTGTACCCTCCTTACATCACTGGGGCCACAGATAATTGTTATCCTAGAAAATCATTTTATTTTTACTATTTTTTTTTTTTCCTTTTTTGGAGATGTACCAGGGATTGAACTCTGCCCCTAAACCACAACTCTGACCACACCTTAACTAGCGACAAAAGTAAGTTCATGGCAGAGAAAAAACAATGTGAAGCTAAGAGAGATTACACAGAACCTCATCATAGAGAGAGAAGCTTTACCGACAATAGGGTTGACTCTCCTGGATTCCCGGAATGTTAAGTGACAGTGGCCTGTCACTTTGGGCTTTAAGGCAGAGCCAGTGGGTCTCAAGGGTCACTGTGTCCCAGACTGAGGGCCTAGACCATCTGTGTGTGCTGAAGAATGGAGAAAATAGTTCAGAACACACACATAGACAGAGAGGCAGAGACAGACTGGCTTTTGCTTGGCTCCAGATGCAATACCACCTTGTACTCTCAGACAGAAGGGGTAAGAATATGCTTCTACCTCAACTTTAGGGAACTAAGAATAGAAAAAGATCTATGAAATGAAACTCCTAATCCAAAGCAGCGGCCCAGGGCTCGGGTTAACTAACTGTGCTCAGTGATAGAGGCTCTGGTTCAATCCCCAGTACTGTATTAATTAATTACTTATCAATTAATTAAAGGAGCCAGTGGCTTGCTCTTCTCACACCTGAATTTGCTCCGGTAAAGAGTCTGTCAGGCTGGATGTCAAGGTCTGTTGAGCTGGTGGCCTCTCTAACAAACAAGAAACACCTTTTAGAGTCTGGCCCTGTCTCTCATGCTCCTGAAGAGAAGGTCAGCCTCTTAGTTGCTTGGTAAGCATTCTGGGGAATGCTGAGAAGGCGGAAGGAGCTGAGCTGTAGAGAGCAGGGCGAAAAGGGGTTTTAGAACTAAATCCAGCGACTGCCACTTCCTAACTGCGCTGCTCTTCTTGGGGGAAGGAAGTCCTATCGCGTCTCATCTCTAACCTCATTCTCTCTCTTGTAAAATGAAGACAGCTTGGGGATCTGCTTTGCAGAGGGCTTTGAGTCTGAGTGTTCATTTATTTAGAGACAGCGTCTCAGTGCATGACCCAGACTGGCCTCAAAGTGATTCACAGTCCTCCCTGGTTGGCCTCTGGAGCACTGGGGGCTGATAAGTATGTCCCACCCCACCCAGCATTGTGGACGCTAGAGAAGTGCTCTTCGGCTGAACCACAGCCCAGGCGAGGTTCAGTCTTCATTGATGGGACTTTTACTGTGTGTTGTTTGGTCTTATTTTACTTGCAGCTGTGCAAAGCTGGGCCGGAACTGTAGCTCACTGGTAGAGCGTTGGGCAAGTCACAGCCCTGGGCCTTAATTCTTCATCTGTGAAGTGGTATGATAATAGCACTTATTAGAACAATTATGGGAGGGCGGGTAGATGATGTATATAAGGCATTTAGTACAGTGTCTTGTACAACTCAGTAAATTGTAGGCAGTACTTTGTGGGTATCAGCTGGTCTCATGGACCCTGGAGGCTTTCTTGGGATGAGCGAAGTACCAAGACCAAAACCACTTTCCAAGATCCCTGCAGATCTTGGAATCATTGGGGGAGGACTATCAGTATTGCTTCTCCCGGTCTAGTCTCTGCTTGGTTCAACCCGTGGGCTGGCACACCAACCAAATATAGCACAACTCGGCTCTATGGTCACTTCCATAAACATCCCCAACTCAAGGGGCCCCTTGGTATAGTAAGACTTCTCTGACGAATTCCAGGGCAGGAGACACACACCACAGCTCGAGGTGAGCTGAAAATGCTGAGCTCCCCAAACAGATCCCAGCTGGCTTTTTGTTGTTGTTGTTGTATTGGTTTTGGTTGGTTGGGTGTTGTTGTTGTTGTTGTTGTTGTTGTTGTTGTTGTTGTTGTTGTAAGACAAGGTCTATGGTGCCCTGGTTGTCTCAGAACTTGCCATGTAGACCAGGATGGCCTTGAATTCTCAGAGATCTGCTTGCTCAGAGATCTGGCTCCCGCCAGAGTTGCTGCCATGTCATTTATGGAGGTGCCCTCGGCAGGCTACCTGCTGCCCATTCCCCCGCCCCAATCCCCGTCCTCGATCGGAACCCATGCCCCAAATCTACCTCCTTCAGCTGCTGGCAGATTATCTGAGTCCCACCTCTTTTCACTGGCAACTCTTGCTCAGAATATCTAAAGCCATTTGGGGAGCAAACCAAAGTCCATACCCTCCTCTTTGTGCACTCTAGAGCATCAAGGCTATACCCTCTCCTTAAACAGTTTTTCTATGTATTCCCCTAATGAGAATTCGCCTCTTCCCAAAAGCAGAGGTCTCGCACTGAGGGCCTGTGGGTAGCACTTCATCTGCAAGAGTGTTTTTAAAAAAGCTACACACTAAAAGAGTACAAATAAAATCATGGAATTATAACTCTTTTCCTCCCCTCAGAAAAGATGGCATTACAGACCCCGCATTTCCTCCCAAGGGACATGTCTGCGGGATTGGAGGAAGGGGGCCACTTTTTTTCTCTCTTATATCTCAGGCTGCTGCCATATTTATCTTTCCTCCTCGAATCCTGCAGGCTTTCAAATACGTGGCTTTCACTAAGAGGCATTTTAGGGTCCACTCCCACTTTCCGCTGTTATCGTTATGAACTTGGGTCTGAAATTTCTCAGGCTCACGGTCGGGAGTGTTTAAATGATGGCTGCTTCTGGAAAGACAAGGCAGTCTAGAAGTCGCCAGCGGAAAGGGCTAAAAAATAGGGCTGGAGGGGCACTCGGAGCCAGGATGGTGTTGATTCTCACCCGGCTTTATCTTATTTTACTTTATGCAGTTCTAGGTGTTATACCCAAGGCCTCTATCACCGAAATACACCCAAAGTCCTGTAGGGGATTAAACCAAGAGCTGCGCATATTAGATACCCAGCCAGGAAGCTCCTCAAGCAAGATAAAGCCACACACTCCCTCCTACTGGTGTCGTGGTCCAGGAGGATCAGGGATGCGGTAGCCGACCCGCCCGTGCCAGAGGCAGTAGGAATGGCTAGGGGGGTTGCAATGAGAGGATTTTGAGGCATCCCTGCCAAAGAGTGGGTATCCTTGACCTTGGCGGGAAAACACTGGGGGCGCTGCCGCTACAATTCGCTAGTTCCCCTCCCCCTCCTTCCCTCCTCCCTCCCTCTTCAATGCAGAGGACTGCGGAGGAATCCCAGCTTGGCGGGAGCACCCACCCACGCGACTGCGGCACGCGAGGGGCGGAGGCGCGAGGGCGGGAGATGGCGGGGATGCCGGTCTTCCCTGGAAGGCGCTGGAGGGAGGCGAAGGGGAAGCAGATCACGTGGTACCGCCACCGTGCGCTGCAGGATTGGTGGGTCTGGCTGACAGGGAGCCCGGAAAGCCTGTGGTCCCCTCCCGTCGTGGGCGCGCTGGACGCACGGGCACTGCCAGTCTGGGAAGGGCGGGAGCCATGCTCTTACTAGGGATGTAACCTGTGGTCCGGTTCCTAAGTGTTCTGCCAACACCCCACCACCAGGCTATGGCTCTGGAAACACAGTGTCCCTTTTCCTTCCCAGCCCTTCCCGCCAGAGGTTCTAAGGAGCGTGCCTGCAGGCTTTATTTGGGCTAGTTGAAGCACGTCTCTCCTGGCTTGTGATACTTTTTCGATTTAACTCAGAATAGAGAGGGCGCAGAATATAAAGGAGGTCCGCACACCTCAAGCCCCACACATCCAAATCGAACCTCATCTCCAATGCCCGCGCTTGCATCTCAGGCAGAAACCGTAGAGGATCTCCACTTCTGCTCGCGTGAAATCTGGGCGATTAAAAAGCCGTTATTTATGATGGAATATTTAACTCTCATTTGTATTCAATGCATTAAATATTTAAGGGCACTATTTTCCCTCCTTTGCATTTATTCTGACTTGTAATTAGGGTTATTTGGTTGTTGCTGAGCGGGCTTCTGCTTGGAATGTAAGTCCCACAGAGCGGGGGGAGGGGCCGGTGTGTCTTTTAGTTCACCATTGTCCCAGCAACACATTCCGGGTGTAAGGGGCTTTATACTGTCTCCTCTCTCTGGAGGTGTAATAATGAACCAACAGTTTTAGGTAGATTGAAAAGAGAACGAGCAGTACTGTGGAGATGGTGCAGCAGGTAAAGGCTGACAACCTGACCACACAATGGAAGGAGAGAACCATCCTCAAACCAGCACACCCTGGCATGCAAGCATCCTCCAGCACTCAAAATAAACGAGAGGAAAAAGCAAGCAAAATGTTGCTGGTGAGGCCCTGGGTTCAGCGCCCGCGCGCATACACACACACACACACACACACAAACACACACACACAAATTATGTACACAAGCAAAATAGCCACAAAGTGTAAGCCTTAAGGGAAGGGCCGAATGGTTGGCCTTTATTAAACATTTTGTTTTACACAAAGGACTAGGGTTTGAGGCTTTCCTGGATGTGGGGAGGCAAAGACCTAAACCGAAGCAGTTCAGGAAGGGGCTTGGAGATCAGAGCCTGCCTTCTGGGCGAGTAGCACCTCAGAAGACCACCTGTGGTCACCTCTGCCTTGGGGGGTGGGGGGGGGAGGAGAGAGTGCTCCCAGCTGCTCCTGTGTAAGACTCTTTCCTGGGCAGATCCAGAGACTCTGAGAGAGAGCTTCTGTCTGCTTCTGCGGCAGATCCATGGGAAATTCTTCAGCCCAGGGACAGATTTCCAGAGCTATTTCTGTGCGCAGTTTCTCAGAATAACCATCTCAAAATATGACAGGGAAATACATTTAGGAGAGGTGTAATCTGGGGACCTCCACTGACACAAAGCAGATGTATAATCAATGTTAATTGAATACATGGCTGGATGGACAGATAAGCCAGCAATAGAGTGCTGGCGGGGGAGGGGCGCGGGTTCTTATAGTAAAACACACCATTTCTAACTTAAAAGGGATCATCTACTCAGCAAACACACACAGAGCCTTCTCTCTAGGCAAGCCTCCATTTCTTCAGTCCCTTTGCATCCCAGGCTATCACACATCGTATGTCTAAACAATAGAACCCCAACACTGGAGGAATATATGGAGAAGAGGCCAGAACTTGGGTATCTAGGTCCCTAGGCTGCTGTTGCCACCTGGTTGTCCTGGCCATAGTCTCCAGCTTTCTGAAGCTCCATCTTCTGTCTGAAATAAATGAGGACAGTGTTACCATATCACAGGGCTACCAGACTTATGAATGAGATCTGTGGGAGTACCAAATGTCGTCCCTTACAGTGATGTTGATTATGGCAGGGTGGCCACACCTACCAGTTTGCCTGGAATAGAACAGTGGGTGCCTTCGTCAAATCAACGCAATTCTTTTGGCATTCCTTTTATTCTCAAAAGTGTCCTGGCTTGAACAGTGGATTGGTAATAAAAGTGACATTAGTCGCCTGTTTTGTGCCCTGAGACACAGGGGAAAGACATCTGACTGAAGAACAGTGAGATGAACCTGGAAGGATGCATGGGATTACATCACAAGCAGAGGGCTAGGCGAGGCTTAATAGCTGGGCACTAGCAAGGCAGTTCTGGGAAGCAGACGGCACATACAGGGCCAGGGGACATAGGAGGGAATGAGAATTATACAGGGGCCATCCGAACTGGTGACTTCCCAAAAGACATCAGTTGAGGAGCTGAGGATAAAGTCCAGGCAACACACTCAGTGAGGCCTGAACCAGGACAGGGCCTGTGAGTCCAGGAAAATAAGGAGCTGAACGCAAGAATCAGAGGATGGAACAGAGGCAGGGGGATTTCCAGGTGGATGAGAGGCCAGTCACTGGACTTGTAGGCCAGGAGAGAGTACAGGATACCCAGAGACGAAAGGCCAGCCAGGCCAGATGAACTAACAATTCATCCCTCCTGATTAGAGAGAAAGGTAAGGCTCACAGTAGGTAGAGGTCACTGGAGCTGGAGGCCCGGTCAGTGTCCAGGTGACATTTGATTAAATGGGCTTTCATGGGGCTGGAGAGATGGCTCTCCAGCACTTGCTGCTCTTGTGGAGAACCTAGGTTCAGTTCGGTCACACAGCTACAGTTGTCTGTAACTCCAGTCTGTAACTGCATTTCCAGGGAATCTGACATCCCCTTCTGGCTTACATGGATACCAGGCACATACATGGTACACATACATACATGCAGGCAAATATTCATATCCCCCAAAACCTAAATAAATCTTTAAATACACACACACACACACACACACACACACACACACACACACACACACACACACACACTAAAATGAGCTTTCATGGCCAAACTTTGTTGTGTACTTCTATATTCCCAGAACTTGAGAAACTGAGGCAGAAGGATTGAGGGTTTAAAGTCAATGTGAATTGCACAGTGGATTGAAGTTCAGCCTGAGCCATAACAGTGAGCTCCTGACACACACACACACACACACACACACACACACACACACACCAAATAAATAAAAAACGAAACAAAACAAACAATGACTGGGGGAATCTAGCTTGAAGGTAGAGCACTGGCCTGGCATGATGAATAAGGCCCTGAGCTGGATTCCCATCAGTAAATAAATAAATGTAAAGTAAAAACTTTGTTTTTTGGGCAACCTTGAAGGGCAAGAGAGAGCTCACAAGAGCATCCAGCAAGAAAAGGCCATTTTGTTTTGTTTTGTTGGCTTCTGGTTTTTTGGGTTTTGGTTTTTGGTGTTTGGTTTTTTTGGTTTTTTGTTTTGTTTGTTGTTGCTGTTTGTTTTTGTATTCTGAGACAGGGTTTCCCTGTGTAGCCCTGGCTGTCTTGGACTCACAGGCTGGCCTTGAACTTACAGAGATCCACCTGCCTCTGCTTCTTCAAGTGCTGGGATTACAGGCAAGCGCCACTGCACCAGGCTCTTGTTTTATTTTGTTTTTCAGTTTTTCAAGTCAAGGTTTTTCTGTGTAGCTTTGGCTGTCCTGGACTGCTTTATAGACCAGACTGGCCTCAAACTCACAGTGATCCACCTGCCTCTGCCTCCCGAATGCTGGGATTAAAGGTGTGTACCACCACGCCCGGCACTCTTGTTTTGTTTTTTTGAAACAGTCTCTTTGTGTAGCCTCAGTTGTCCCGGGCTCACATTGTAGACCAGGCTGGCCTCTAAATCACAGTGTTCCAAACTCACAGAGATCCACCTGCCTCTGCCTCCCCAAGTGCTGGGATTACAGATGAGCACCACTGAGGCCCACAAGAGACATTTGTTATAGTCCAAAATGCCCTTTAATCACCGAGGCCCCCATACAACTGTGCAGAAATTTATCTACAGACACTTCCTTTATGACACAGATTCTAGCACCAGCAGCCAGTACACTCTTTCACCTTGAAACACTAATCAAGATCTTCAGATACCAAACTGGTACATCAGTATCCATGCGGCAGGAGGATACTGTTCCACATGAGTCCATAGAGTGTGTTGGACAGTGGTCTGATGGACAAATGCAGTGAGCAGACAGGTTGGAGAATAGGAGCTGTGGTCCCCTACAAAGCCACAGGAGTAGATAGAGTCAACCAAAGGGTCATTCTCCAAGAGGTGTTTCTCCGGGCTCAGAGAGAAAGAGGAGAATCAGGAGTTGACTCTGCGTCTTGTGGGGTTGGGAGTTGTCCCCATGGTCTATGAGCTGGCTCTAATCAGCAATAGTGATTGATGCTCACCCTATGTGCAGCCTTGGTGATGACGATGGCTATAGGGACTTCTGAACCTTGCTTGGTCGCACTAATCTCTGTTGTAACCTGCTTAACCTGCTTAAACTCTAGAGCCCCACCTTTGAGACCTACTCTAGTTCCTAGTATAACTGCAGTTCCTCTGTTAACACCCGATATCGCTTTTTAGTGTATCAGAAGCCACTTTTCCTCCAAGTCTCCATTTTGATCATAAAGTGAAACTAAGTTCAAGTTCCCAGGCCCTACGTGCCTGAGACCAAGACACAATTCAGTTCAATACTTACTGTTTAGAATAAAACCATAGGTGACCAATGCATATTCTCCTTGGATTAAAGATAAATAAATGTATGTTCTATTAGAGTTAAGACAGCAGCATCTTGCTATGTTCCCTTCTCTCAGAACAGTGGGGAAACGGAACGTCCCCAAGTCTTGAAGTGCTTTGTCTACCTACCTAGATACAAACACTGGGAACAGAATCGATTATGTTTAGCTAGTCAAAATGATGTAATGCCGTCCCCCTCCTGCTGCCTACACCTGGTTCCCTCATTGTTACCCGGTTACAGTTTTTCACATGAAAAGCCTGCCTTTGAAACAGCCCGGCATCATAATCTGGCTCCTGAGCCAAGATTATGGCCCTGACTGGTCAGTTTTTATTCAGTGTTCACTCAACTTCTGTCAATCTGAGTCTGGTGTTTGAGTGGTCCATGTGTTCATAACAATCCTCAGGGGCCAGTCCCAAGAGATCAAGGGAGAGAATTCCTACTCGGAGTTAGGGCTTGGCACAGCTGACTTCTGCCCAGAGGCTAGAGGACATCTAAAATTCCAATGTCAGCCAGCAGGTGTGGTGGTACACACCTCTAATCCCATCACTCAAGAGGCAGAGGCAGACGGATTTTGGTGAGTTTGAGGCTAGCCTGGTCTACAGAGCAAGTTTCAGGCCTGCAGAGGCTACATAGATTCTGTCTCAAAAAATCAAACTAAAATTCCAGTGTGTCCCTTAATATTGCACAGTAGACAGGGTCTCAGTGGAGCCTGTGGGTTGGGGCAAGTGTTGGTCCAATGTTTGCTTCACCTTCTTTGTATGTGTGACTGATCTGCATCCAAATATTGCCCCACAGTCTAGCTGCCCTACAGAATAAAGGCTGAGCTCTTCAGCCTGGGATTCTAGACTTTTGGTAGGCTGGCCTCATTCTATGGGTTCCCTGACCCTTCTTTTAAAAAAGTATTTTATGTGTATGGGTGTTTTATTTGTATATATGTCTGTGTGCTACAAACATGCAGAAGAGGGAAGGCATAGAGTCTTCTGGAACTGGATAGACAGAGGATTGTGAGCCACCATATAGGTGCTAGGATCCAAACCTGGGTCCTCTGGAAGAGCAGCCAGTGCTCTTAACTGCTGAGCCATCTCTTCTTTTCTTTCTTTTTTTTTTTTTCTTTTTTCAAGGCAGGGTTTTTCTATGTAGCCCTAGCTGTCCTGAACTCACTCTGTAGACCTGGCTGGCCTCGAACTCAGAGACCTGCCTGCCTCTGCCTCCCAAGTGCTGAGATTACAGGTGTGCACCACTGTGCCACGTTAACCCCTTCTTTTCTTCTGATAGCTCAGCTCCTTCCTTTGGAGAGTTGCTCCCCCTCCTGCCAACCATAGGGCGCAGGCTGACTGTGCTAACTTAAGTCTGACATCAATCAACTTAAAGTATGAAGGTTTATTTTGGCTCACAGACTCAGAGGTTTCTATGACTGGCCCATCTGCCTTGGGATGAGGTAGTGGGAGTGTATGCAAAGGCAGGGGGATGTGGTAATACCGGTTATCTAACAGAATGGTATGCTTGAAATTGGTAAAAAACGGAGGCTCTGTGCTTTGTTTACTATTTTTTTTAGCCACAGTAACAACAAAGTAGCAAGTGACACGAAGGGAAGCGATGAGAATGAGTGATGAAGGCAGGAGCTGGGTGGGTCCCTGGATGCAGCTGGTCTATAGTGGTCCTTGGGCGGAGTTATTATGGAACCAATGGTTCACAGGGTCATGTGCACCAAGACTCTTTCTTCAGCTCTCTACTCATTCGTACCAGGCTGTGTTCCTGGCACCTGATGGAGCCATACAGAACTTTCCATTCTGGCCCCTCTGTCATTTCCTTTCAAATATTCTGCCCAGTTACACCCTGCTGCTCATGCTTCCTTGGGCTGAGCCTGCCTTTGCCTTGCCCACCACGTGCTTCCTCCCAGCTTCCTCTCGCTGGGATTTTCCTTCCCGCCCCTTACAAGCGTGTTCACTCTTACTCAGACCTTGCTGGGAGAGCTCTTCTGCATGAAGCCCTGAGCAAATCCTGCCACCTGTTCCACTGGCCTGTCAGAGCCTTTGTGTTTGTGCCTTCATCACCTAGTGTCTCAGTGGTCTGCCTTCTTGTCTGTAAACCCCCCCTCCCCCCGAAAACTGTGTGTCTCTATTATGGCTCTGGCTTTGACAAAGAGTTGGACAAAGGAAGTATAACGAATATTTACTGAGTGAGTGGGAATCCGTTTTTCCCTCATGCCATCTCCCTGAGTCACTCCTCAGTTTCTTTTATCTTTTTTTTTTTTTTCAAGACAGGGTTTCTCTGTGTTAGCCTTGGCTGTCCTAGACTCACTTTGTAGACCAGGCTGGCCTTGAACTCACAGTGATCCGCCTGCCTCTGCCTCCCGAGTGCTGGGATTAAAGGCGTGGGCCACCAGGCCCGGCTACTCCTCAGTTTCTAAAGGAGAAAAAGAGAAGAGAAAGTGGGAAGAACTTGCCTCGGCCTCCCTGTGAGAGAGAAGACCCTCGGGAAATGGGACCACTGCAAAGTCGGTGGCATTTAGAAGAGGTAAAGCCACTGCCAAAGCCCTGGTAGTGACACCAACGACTGAGGTTGGTGAGGCTGACTCTGTTTGGGAACCTGTGCCCAAGACAAACATTTGGATTTTCCAACAAGCTCAGAGTCTTTTCATTCTTTTTCCTTTCTTTTTTATTCTTTCTCTCTTTCTCCTCCTTCCTCCCTTCTTGCTGGCTTTAACACGTAGCCCAGGCTGGCTCTGGCCTTGGACTCCCCACTGCTGCGATCACAGGCATGCACCAGCAAACTAGAGGTTTACAGCTGTTCCTGTCAGCTATACAGGGTGATGCACCTCAAGGATCTGGCTGGAATTGGGATGCCCCATGTCCTTTGGCACAATCTGACCAAGAAACAAGGCAGGTCCTCTTCCCCACCCCACCCCACCCCACCCCCACCCCCGCTGGAGGATGGGCACTAAGAACAGTCAAAGATGACTGGAGCGGGTCATGGCAGAAAGATTACTGGCTACCACATAACCTGTGCTTTCCACTTTCACCCTGCCTGCTCCAGCCTCTCTTGCAATTGGACTAGGCCAGTGTGACCAGTTCTGGCTCACAGTCTATGAGTGGAAGCTGAGACGGTTAGTTGTTGACAAGTAGCTTCCAGCCCTCTTCCTTGTCAGGGCAATCTGAAAGGATGCTGTTGAGATGATGGAGCTCAGTGGCCTGACTCTGAATTCAGTCTGAATCTCTAAGTGTAAAAAAAAAAAAAAAAAAGTTAACAGCTGGGTGTGGTGGCATACAACTTTAATCCCAGCTCTTGGGAGGCAGAGACAGGAGGAACTCTATTAGCTGGGTGACAGCCTGGTCTACATAATGAGACACTGTCTTCAAAAATGAAAAAAAAAAAATTTAAAAAATTAGCTTGGAGGACACCTTGACTCATAGAGGACTTTCCTCTGACAAAATAGTTGATAAAAGCAAGGAGGATTTATCTTGCCTCACCGTTTGAATGTACAGACTATCACAGAGGGAGATGTCATGGCCACAGGTGGTCCTGGTCACATTGTATCCACAGTTAGGAAGCAGAGAGAGAGCTGCCCATGGGACAGTGTCATCTATACTTGGGGTGGATTTTCCTTTGTTATCTCAGCTATTCAGAAACCACTCTTATAGACACAACCAAGGGTGTGCTTCTGTGGCCACTCTAAATCCAATCACATTGATACCAAAGACTAACCATCCCCAAAGGCTTTACATGGGTAGGGAAAATACACCCATGAGCTATCTGGAATATTTGGCACCATAACAGAGCCTAGTCTATTTTAGCAATCTAGCATCACACACACACACACACACACACACACACACACACACACACACACACACAGAGGATTCCTTGCTATTGCCAAATCCAGAGGCCATTTCTCTCTTCTTATCTTTTTTATTTCTCAGCAGCATTTGTTACAATTGACAATTGACCCCGCCCCCTCCTTCTTACAATCTATTTGGCATCTGTGACATCATACCTGCTTGGTTTTCTTCTTAGGTCACCAGACTCTGTTCTCAGTTTTCATATCTGGACATTTTTCCAGTGAATTTTGTTGCCGAGAATTTGAAGATCTGGGGATCCGGTTTTAAATATAGGCTAAGGGGGGAAAACTGCCTATTGGTTTCAAGCATTTGCTGTTTCATTACCCCGTTCCTCTTTTTCTCTCTAAGACACGCTAGGCATGTCCATTACTGCTGAGCCCTCATCCTACGATCCCTCATTAATAACAGAAGTACTATTTTTTTTTTTTCTTTTAAAAAAGAAAGAAAGAGACACATCAAGATGATTGGGTTTGGGTTTTGTTGTTGTTTTGGTTTGGTTTTCGAGACAAGGTTTCTCTGTGTAGCCTTGACTGTCCTGGACTCACTTTGTAGACCAGGCTGGCCTCGAACTCACAGCGATCCGCCTGCCTCTGTCTCCCCAGTGCTGGGATTAAAGGCGTGCGCCACCACGCCCGGCACTGGATGATTGTTTTGACCAATGAGATTTAAGCAAAAATGTGCGGCACTTCCAAATCAGTCTATCCTAAGCCTCCTTCCTCCTTTTGTCTCTCTAATTTTGCAGTCAAAACCTAATTCTGGCCTGGTTTTGAAGGTGTTTGCCTAATGGTCGTTTGTCAAAGCAATTAGGGAAGGGGAATTGAAAGAAAGCATTTCTGGACAAGAAACCTCTTGGCCTCTCTCTCCCAACAGTGAATAACCAGACTACCTGGAAGACTGAATGGGAAACAGAGCTTAGGAGGAAGTGTTATGCCCAAGTCGCGAGACCCCCGTAGACCACCAGAGACCAGCCGGATGCAATTCGCACAGGGTCTTTTTTTATTGAGCAAGCTCCGGAGCAAGGACCATCCGTTCCCCAGAAACTTAGGAAAATGGCAGCCGCCTCCCCCCCTTAAGTTACAGAGTTTATCTAAGGTGCAGAGCAGGGGGCGGGCAGAGCAGGGGGCCCTTGAGCCAAGCTGCAGGGAGACTTGTTCTTTTCTGTT
The DNA here is from genome assembly GCF_903995435.1 of Acomys russatus. Classification (NCBI taxonomy): domain Eukaryota; kingdom Metazoa; phylum Chordata; class Mammalia; order Rodentia; family Muridae; genus Acomys; species Acomys russatus. The sequence continues at coordinate 23,293,755 of NC_067165.1, forward strand.
TTAACAGTGTGGTTTCTTCACCTCCTTGACTTACTTGGCCTCTAGGTGTCGGGGAACGAGGGGGAGCTCTCTCTGGGGGGAAGACGACAGAGGCTTAACACACAAGATGGCTTTTGTTCAGCTCTCACATAAGTTCATTAGAAAACAACAAAATGCTAGAGTGACAACTCTGGGCTTATTCTACAGATCCCTTGCAGATAGGGGACCCTGCCTGTCTTCTCTTAGCAGCGCCTCTCACTTGGAGGATATCAATGAATGACTATATTTCCTACCATTTAATGGCTGGCTTCACTAGACATGTTGAACCGTGGGTCGGTGGGAATCACTACCAGATCAACTCTTATCTTCTTGTTACAGAAGAACTGAGGGTACCCCTTACTGGAAGGGGCCCCCGCCAGCCGACATAGAATGGAGGTGGAGCCTGTGCAATATGGCTGCGCAAGACCACCTGACCGCAGGAGGCGGGGCTTCGTCGCCGCCCACAGGCCCCGCCCTTTAGGCCCCGCCCAGCTCCTCTCGCGGGGCCCCACGGGTTGTGAGGTGTCTGAGACCGGCGCCTGCGCAGTGGGCCGCGGCGCGCGGGGCGGAGGCTTTATAACCACTTCCTAGCGGCCGGTCGGCTTGTGTCTCCGAAGAGAGCTGCCGAGGCGGCGGCGGTGGCCGTGTCGCCCGCTGTTGGGGGCCGCTGAGGCGGGAGCTGCGGTGGCGCTGGGCGCCCCTGGCTCCTCAGCCTCTGCGGGCCATGGGCTCCGAGAAGGACTCCGAGTCTCCGCGCTCCACCTCGCTCCATGCGGCCGCCCCCGACCCGAAGTGCCGCAGCGGCGGCAGGCGCCGGAGACTCACCTTCCATAGCGTCTTCTCTGCCTCGGCCCGTGGCCGCCGCGCCCGGACCAAGCCTCAGGCCGAGCCGCCGCCCCCGGCCGCGCCGCCGCCGCCTACCGCCCCGGCCCTGGCTGAGGCCCAGGCCCCGCCGATGGAGGCGCTGCCCGCCGAGCCCGCAGCCGAGGCTGAGGCGGAGGCCGCGGCTGCCGGGCCAGAGGAAGACGAGGCGGCGGAGGGCGGCGGTGGCGCGGAGGAGGTGGAGTGCCCGCTGTGCCTGGTGCGCCTGCCGCCCGAGCTGGCCCCGCGCCTCCTCAGCTGCCCGCACCGCTCGTGCCGGAACTGTCTCCGCCACTACCTGCGCCTGGAGATCAGCGAGAGCCGCGTGCCCATCAGCTGCCCCGAGTGCAGCGAGCGGCTCAACCCACACGACATCCGTCTGCTGCTGGCCGACCCGCTGCTCATGCTCAAGTACGAAGAGTTCATGCTGCGCCGGTACCTGGCCTCGGACCCGGACTGCCGCTGGTGTCCAGCCCCTGACTGCGGGTGAGCTCGGGGGCGTGGTCGCGAGGGACTGTCCCGGGGGCAGCGGGTGTCACCACCACCACCACCACCACCCCCGAGGGAGGAGTGGAGGATGCCCAACAGCAGGACGGAGAGACGGGGTGGTCCAGAGTAACCGACCCTCGGACCGGCCCTGCAACCGATCTGGTGGCACTGGGCACCCTATACCTACTTAGGAGCTTGAGGTGGTGGCTGATGGCTGAAGAGAAGGGAACTGTCTATTAAGGCAGGAGACCTGGGTGAGCAGGGCTTGGTTATGTGTGTGTGTTCGTTCGTGTTCTCGTAACGATAGAGACATTTGTTAAAGGAGAGAATGAAAATGCCCTACTGAAGGGGCAGCGCTTCTGAGGGGTGTGTCCGTTTGAGGGGCGCACCTATTAGCAGCATTGCCGGAGAAGGCGTGTTCTTCCTCACAACCGCCGCTGAAAGTTGAGATGCGGGAGATGAGAGAAGGCTGCTGACTAACCGAGCTCTAGGGGCACTCTGGGTACTGCGTGCTGTGCTAAGCGATTGGCAGGCACCTTGTGGTGGTTAACGTGCTGCTGAGGGCAGGGTGAGTGGTGGACAGACTTTCTATCCAGGAAGACCAGTGGGGCAACAGAGATGGTGTCGTCCCAGGAGTTGATTTGTTGGGAGAAAATGTGTTCGCCTATCCTTTAACCTTAGATCTGTATGACAGTCTTTCAAGTGCTCTCTACATAAGCTTAATTTCAAAGGTCAGTGAATTAAAATGCTGTCTGCAGAGTAGGAATATCTGATTTCCCTATCTGAAGGCGCTTCACCTTCCTTCACCCCTTTTCTTTAAAAACCTGGTTGTCACCGCCTTTCCAATCTATGAATGGCCAAATGGAGCCAAGAAGGGGCTCTTCTGTGTGGTGGGGAGTCAAGGCTGCCATTGCCTGTTCTGTGACCTTGGGCAGATTAATTGCATTCTTGTGTGTCATGTTTTGGGGGCAGAAGATTCTCGGGACTCCTTGAAGCGCCCTAGTGTAAACGTTATGCTAGTAAAAAGCTATGTGAACCCTTGCTTCAAAGGATTTAAAAGCTTTTAATTGTAGCCTGTGTATCCAGGCTGAGCCGAGCGTCCCATGATGCTGCCATTGCTCCCTTCAAAAGGGGCTGTTTAGGAAGGGTGTCAAAAAGTGCCAGACTTGTTGAGAAGTGGGTGTATTTAACTTCATTGAGACAGAGTTTCTAAATTACTTGGAAATAGGGTCAAAGGTGCCCAGATCCCTTTCACTTTCTGTTTAGTGAGTACCAGGAAGGCATTTGAAAAGGTCTGCTTGTGTCTGGTGGCTTTGGGGAGGTTAATTTTAGAATACTCAAGTTTTGCAGATACTCTTGGTTTATTTTCTGAGCAAAAGAGATGTTAGTTTAGGAAAGCAACTGCTTGATTAATTGCATAATAGCATATTATTTGAATTTTAACTATAAAATACGACTTCCCTGATCATCTTTTTGGGAAAGCTCCCCAATTTGTTTTTGATTGGTTTTTTGTTTGTTTGTTTTTCTTTGTTTTTTTCTTTGTTTTTAATTAGTTAGAATACAATAATTATATGTACACTTTTTTCTGTAGCTATGTGTTTAAAGAAAATAAAGTTTAGGGAAAGAAAGCAAGCGAGCATCTAGGTACCTGTGTGTCAGACATGCGTATTTTAACACATCTTTACAACAATGTGAGGTTGATTTGATACTTTTACAAATGAGGAAAGTGGTATTTAGAGAAATTAAACCAAATTTTCAGGGTCATTGCAACAGCAAACTGGTAGGCAATGAAACAAACCAGTGTTGGAATAGTCTTACCTCCAAAGCCAACAATATTTTTTCAACTCAGGTATTGCATGTCATCACAATCCTCGTTTTGGGAATGTTCTAGCAAGTGTGGAACAACGCTGAGAGAACCAAGGATGCTAGACCCTAGTTTCTTTTCTGACTAATTAATAGTCTTACCTACTTTATTTTTCTTATCTGGCAGAGGCCTAATCCTTTCTTAAGACTTAAGAGGCTTAATTAATGTTTATAAAGTGATATTGAAACATATATAGAGTCCCTTTATAATTGTTATTTTCCAGATAATAGTCTGAGTTCCCTAGGGACAATTGCTCTGCCCCCTCTTTTTTAACAGAAGAAAAATAGGTGCTGTGCTGTTCTGTGTGTGTGCACGAGTGTGCGAGCACATGCATGCACGTGCCTGCCTGTGAAGACCAGAGGTCAGTTTTGGCTGACCATTAAGTGCCAGGGTGCCTCTTGTCTCTGCCCCCTCAGAGCTGAATTCCAAGAATGTGCTAGCATTTCTGTGTAGCCCTGGCTGTCCTTCGATTCACTCTGTAGACCAGGCTGGCCTCGAACTCACAGAGAGACCTGCCTCCGGGGAGCTGGGATCACAGGTGTGGCCCTCCATGCCTAGCTGCAGCCCCTTATTTTGCTTTGTTGATGACCTTGACTCTAATCCTCCTGCCTCTACATGCTGAGTGCTGGGGCTTAAGTCTGTGCCACTACGCCTGGTTTATACAGTGCTGGGGGCTGAATCTAATGCTTTGTGAATGCCAAGCAAGCTTTGTGCATGCTGAGCTATATTCCTAACCCTAATTTGGTTTTTCCAAGTGTTGCTACTTAGCCAAGACTGTCTCAAACTTTTTTTTTTTTTAAGATTTATTTATATTATGTATACAGTACTCTGCCTGCATGTATACCTGCAGGTCAGAAGAGGGCATCAGATCACATTATAGACAGTTGTGAGCCACCATGTGGTTGTCGGGAATTGAACTCAGGACCTTTGGAAGAGCAATCAGTGCTCTTAACCTCTGAGCCATCTCTCCAGCCCCATGTCTCAAACTCTGGATCCTCCTGTCTTAGCCTCCCCAATGATGAATTGGATTACATGTGTGCACTACCTTGTATAGATTTGTTTATTTTGTTTGTTTTCTTTCTTTCTTTATTTTTAAATTAAACTTCTATTCTTCTGGGTCTGGAAAAAAATCTTGTGTAAATATTTAAAAAAAAGAGGCCCTAAATGTCATTTATGTCTCCCTACACCTGACTGTGTTTATTTGCCCACACATCACTCTTGACAGCCAAATTGACCAAGTCTTCCCATGTATGTATGTGTACACTCTTCATGCTAAGGGGTCATATAAGTGGCTTTACACATACATACGTACACATACATATACACACATACACACATATGTTTTTTTTTTCAGATATTTTAACAGGTTTATTTATAATTGTTATGTAGCTGAACTCTTGAAATGTGTTTACTGAAACATATTAGGTTTTTTGAGACAGTCTCCATGTAGCTCTGGATGTCCTGAAACTTCCCTGGAGACCAGGCTGGCCTTGAACTAACAGAGATCTGCCTGCCTCTGCCTCCCAAGTACTGAGATTAAAGGAGTGTGCCACCACTGCTCGGCTTTCTTTCTTTCTTTTTCTTTTTTAATAACTGTAGGACAGAACAGAGTTCTGATACTTCTTTTCTTGTATGGCTTTATCATTGCGAGAACCAATTTCAATGGGGAAATACACATATTATTAATATTAATATACCAAATACTGTGGTAACAAGTGTAATCTTTTTTTTTTTTTTTTTTTTTTTTTTCAAGACAGGGTTTCTCTGTGTAACCTTGGCCATCCTGGACTCACTTTGTAGACCAGGCTGGCCTCGAACTCACAGCGATCTGCCTGTCTCTGCCTCCCGAGTGCTGGGATTAAAGGCGTGCGCCACCACACCCGGCTCAATCTTTTTTTTTTTTAAACAAGTGTAATCTTAAAAGTATACTTCCAAGTGAAATAAAATTAGCTTAAAATGCAAATAGCTTGCATTTTTTTTAGTTCTTTGCGGTGAATCTTCAAAGTATTATCTCAATGAAACAGTAAATTCACTTTAGCCACATGCACATAGATAGTAGAAATGTACTTTGTAATGGAGAAACCAGTTCAAAGAAGTTCGTGGGGTTCATGCTTCCTACCTAATAAGTGGCACAGTTGACCTATTATCCTTTTGAGTCTCTGCCTAAGTGTGTCCTTTCAGAAACTCACAAATGATATAACTGTGTTGTTTTTCCTCTCAGATGTTGTATTGTCCATCTTTAATTTTCAGAATCTCTGAGAGACTGAGGGGTGAATAGAATAGGCAGCAGAATTTCCTGTCCTACAGGGCCAGGTCCTCGAAATAGAAGCAGCACTCAGGCTATCCTGACCTAAATTCTGTTGCAGGTCTAGTCTCTGGCCTCTCATTGCTCCCTCCATTCCCTAGAGTCCTGCTTCCCCGGGTCCCAGCAGATAGTATGAGCTGTTGGCCTTCCCACACTACTGGACTGGCCATCTTGTCAACAGGAAGCTTCTGTTCATTTCTATATAGTGTATTAATTTTATATAGTACATTTGTGAGAAAGGAACAAGCTCCCTGGATGAGAGAGATTTCACATTCAGTAAAGGATTTTTCTTTGATTTGTTTGCGTTAGGGTCTCAGAATCTATCCCTTTCTGGCCTCAAACTTGCAGCAGTCCTCTTGCATCTGCCTTCTGAGCTCTGAGACTACAAGTGTTTACCATCATGACCAACTAGGACCTTTCCTTTCCAAATCCTTCCTCAGTCTCTTCCCAGTTTGTTGTTGTCATTGCTTTGTGTTTTGTTTTGCTTTGGTTTTGGATGCTGGGTATCGAGCTCACGGTCTCAGTACATGCTAGATAAGCACTTCTGCCATTGAGCTGCACCCCAGTAGCCTTCAGCCTTTTCTTTAATCTGCCCCTTACTTTTTGTTCTACAGCTTTTCCTTGAATCTGTCTCAGCCTCCATGTACACTCAACTTCCTGCTCAGTGATACTTCTTTCTCATATTTGCTCAAGTACTTTAAAATGTACACTGATTACCTGACCTATAAGATACGTCCTGGGTATAAAAATCACTTACTTGCCTGACATGGTGACACATGCCTGTAATTCTGGGACTGCAAAGAAAGGGAGAGACAAGAGGATTACTGCAAGTTTAAGGCTTGCCTTAAAGAAATCCATGCCTGGGAGATAAAAGTGGATAAAGCATTTAAAGCCCGAGTACAGTAAGCAGTATGCAGAGGTATAAACACAGGACAGTGTCCTGAGAGTGGAGTCTGGTTCCATTAGCATATTATCCTAATACGTTCCCAGCTAGCTGAAGCTACATGGCAAGACCTTATGAAAAATAAAACTTCACCTATTTAATCTGTCCTTATTTCAAAAGTTTCTTTATAGCTCCCAACTTTCTAGTCATCTCTTTGTTATTATTTTTGTTTTGAAATAGGGTCTCCTATGTCTTGTCGTCCATGATGGCCTCAGACACAAGCCCCTCCTGCTTCAGCCTCCCAAGTGCTGGCATTACAGCACGTGACACTACACCCTGCTCATTTCAACCATCTTTTGGTTTTATTTTCTATCAGCGTTTTTCAAGACAGGGTTTCTCTGTGTAGTCTTGGTTGTCCTGGACTTGCTTTGTAGACTAGTCTGGCCTCGAACTCACAGAGATCCACCTGAAAACTTCTGTCTCCAGAGTGAATTTCCTGATCCTGAATGCTGGAATTACATTGTTACCACCACACTAAGTATGTTAATATTTACTATAAAATTTGCCAGTGCTGCCAGGCGTGGTGGCGCACACTTTTAATCCCAACACTCAGGAGGCAGAGGCAGGCGGATCTCTCTGAGTTCAAGGCCAGCCTGGTCTACAAAGTGAGTCCAGGACAGACAAGCCTACACAGAGAAACCCTGTCTCAAAAAACAAACAAACAAAAAATTGCCAATGCTAATATGCTGTGTGGTATATGAGAACTTTCCAAACTCAGAGCATCAAGAATCATATATATCCCCAACCAGCCATGGAATCTTTAAGTATTAACTATTTGCCATCTTGTTTATTTGTTTGTTTTTGAGACAGGTCTCCCTATATAGCTTCAACTGTCCTAGAACTCACTCAGTAGATCAGGCTGGTTTCAAATTCACAGAGATCTAGGACAGCCAAGGCTACACAGAGAAACCCTGTCTCAAAAAGAATCTCAGGGGCCATTTGTAAATGAATAATCTTGTTAACTTGTAAGACTTGAAGACCGGAAGTACAGACATAATGTAGGAACATGCTCCTTTGACTACTGGAGTCTGGTGCAGCATAATTAATTTTATCCTAATGGGATATTTTGTCTAGGGCTGAAATTAAGATAGTCTGCCACACTGTGATGTTTCTGAAGATTTCAACATAAAAGTTGTGGGGATGTGGGGGAGAACATTCTGTGCTTGAGGCAGCATGTAACTTCTTACACCCTACTTTAAGCTTCAAGATAGCAAACATGAATGCTTGGTTAAACTAAACAGCAGAGTAGAAGAGAAGCCCCTCCAGGATAGGACGTACAAGAAGAGGAGCAACATAGCCAGGGCACACTGAGTGCATGAATGAGGGATTTATTCCAACTAGGGAAAATTTCCTTTAATTAGAAGCTTTACCCTTAAGATGGATTTTTATAAAATTGTAGGATTAAGTTATAGTGCATGACATATAAAAAGCCAAGCACAGATGGCTAAGATGAAAATGTGGCTAGTGATGGCAAGAAGAGCTAGAAAACCCTGAGGAAAGCCAAAGAACCAAAGCAAAGAAAGGGTCCCTGTCATGTGCCCAGCACAGATCTGCTGAGCAGGAGTCCAGTATGGCGGGAGAGGTACACATGTACACAGGCTATAAGGTGCTCTTAAAACTGCACTGCACAGACAGGCTACATCTGCTTGGAGAGGTTAAGTAGATTTTATAGAGAAGATTTAAGCTGGTTCAATGTACATAGACATTTGAGCTGGTTCTTTTTGGGTTTGTTATTGTTTTCAAGACACGGTTTCTCTGTTTAAGAGTCCTAGCTGTCCTAGAACTCACTTTGTAGACCAAGCTGGCCTTGAACCGCCTGCCTTTGTCTCCTGAGTGCTGGGATTAAAGGTGTGCACCACCATGTCCAGCTTGAGCTGGTTCTTAAATGGCTACTACAAAAAAAGAAGAAAGAAAAAAGTATTACTGGGCAAAAGAAGAGAGCAGGCAAAGGCAGAAGTCCAGTGCAGTATATGCCATAGCTTTTGGTGCAAGGTTATGAATGCAGTTTTAGAATGTTGAGCTATACCTGGAGGCAGCAGGCTCCTCTGCCTCTATTAAGATGGATAGAAGCTAAGGTTTGGAGGTTTAAGTTTATCCATGTCATGCAGTATGAATCAGCACAGAGTAGGTGCCCCAAAACAGGAATTCCAAGTCTTGTGCCCTGAGTAACTCTGTGGCATAGTGATAGACTGCCATAGAGTCATCAGTATTGGGGGTTATTTTACTTCCTTGGAACCAAATTCTACTCATAAAATTAGCTTCCCATTGTTTGGTGTGCCAGTCTCTGGCCTCTGTCTGTAGTGCTTCAATTGTTATTCCTTGAAATTTTGAGGACTGTCTGCTCACTGCCCAGGGAAAGGATGCCAGATCCACCAATATAAAGAGAAACAGGGTAATATGCAGTGTGAAATTGCAGCACATACTTTTACACTCTGGTCATATAGATATGGAACAGACAGAAAATGAGGCAGCTGATGCTCAGGTTTGACAGTGAAGGAATTGAAAAGGAAGTTGGGGGAAAAGAAAGAAAAAAAAAAAACCCTGAAGGGTGTGGCTAGGTGGTGGAATATGAGTTTACAGAGTACTGGATTCGGTCCCTAGTACCCTTATACACACACACACACACACACACACACACACACACACACACACACACACACTGTTAGTGTAATAAGCACGTAAAGCATGTGAGGTAGAAATGGGTTATGAAGAGTTTAAGGCCTCCCCGTTGGTACTCTAACTAATTTGTATCTTTAGAACTTAGCTTATTATTTTTCAGAAGCCATCTATACCTTTCCATTTAATATAAATAGCAAGCAAATTACTTGTTTTTTTCTAAGATACATTGTTTAGTAGTTGTTTTTCCTGCTAGCTGAGGTAAATTTGCTCAGAACTCCTACAGTATATGAATCATTGTATTTATACATTGACCTAGTCTCACTCTGTTCTTTCTGAGAATATTTCGGAAGCCTATTATGTGACAAGAGATAGGTACTTTGGAATTTTATATCTGAAGCACAATTTTCAATTCAATCTGAGTATTTAAATTGCTATAAATGAACATGTTGTATATATTAATAAACAAGAAAAGTATAGAATAAACCAGGAATCCCTTACTAGCATTTATAAATTGTTTGAGAACTTTGGCTATTAGTGAAAAGTGTAAACTAGAGGACAGCAAAACACAGATGGCAGTAAACCTGCAATCATTGATGTGTTTGAAAATTGTGTTTGAGGACTAGTGAGATGGTGCAGCAGTGAAGAGCTCAGACAACTCTTCCAGAGGACCTGAGTTCAATTCCTAGCACCCACATCAGGTGGCTCATACCTTCCTGTAACTCCATCTCCAGGGGACTTGACACATCTGAGCTCCACAAGCATCTCCTGTGTGTGCGCATGGTCACACATGTACACATAATTAGAAATAAAACAAATTCTTTTTAAAAGCTGTGTTTCTCTTAAAGTACTTTTTAAATTTAATTTTACAGTGTCTGGGATTGAACAAACTCAGGGCCTTGCACATACTAGGTAAATGCTCTACTACTGAACTGTATCCCAGCCTTTTCACTTTTAGCAAATGTCTACTTGTAAGGGCAGTCTGAGCATTTCCTTGACATTATTAAGATTTGATTTAAAATCTAGTAGTTTTAAACATACAAGATTGTTTATGGGGAACTAATTCTTAGCAAACTAGAAAGATGGTTGATGTTAGCACTGACATTCTGAAATAGTGTATCATTAACCATATATCAGCAGAGAGAGAGGTACAACTGTGTGTGTTAGTAAGAGCTTAGTAGTAGTAGGCTTTAAAAGTGTTAAGGAAGAAGACATTGGGGAGCTGGCAGTTGGTAAGGAGCATAGACTCCTCTTTGAAGGGACCCAGGGTCAATTTCTCGCACCAACATGGTGGCCCATAATTGTCCATAACTCCAGTTCTGGGGTCTGATGCTCTCTTCCGGCCTCCAAGGGCACAGGCTATGCAGATGACGCACATGCATGCCTGTAGACAGAATGCTCACACACATAAAAATAATCTTAAAAAGAAGGAAGGAAGGCACTAAAGGTATAGAACTAAATCAGGAAAAGAGAAAAAGGAAAGCTCAAAAGCAGCGCTTAGCAGTTAGGGCATGTACTGCTCTTGCACGGAACCCAAGTTCAGTTCCTGCACCCATGTTGGATAGTTCACAGCTGCCTGGAATTCCACTGCAGAGACTCTAAGGCCCTCCACAGGTGTCTGGGCACTGCACTCATGCACTTACTCACACACAGACACACAGCATACATGTAACTAAAAATAAATCTGGGCCCTGGAAAGAACACTTGTCCTGCAGAGGACCCAGGCTCAGTTTCCAGCACCCTCATTGGTGGTGGGTCACAGTCACCTGTTAACTTCAGTTTCAGATGATGCAGTGCCCGTTCTGGCCCCATGAGGCGCCAGACACATACTTGGTGCACATACACAACATGCAGTCAAACCCTCAGACACATAAAATAAAAACAAATCTTTTTAAAAAGAAGAAAGAAAACAAAACAAAACAAAAAAAAGAACTTTCAATGGACAGAGTTTGTGGAGAAGCACTGTTTCACACTGTGATCAGGCCAGCTTCACTATGGATTTTAAAATGAAAGAGGATACATGTTTTCAGTAGCTCTTTATTTTTACATCTGTTTTTTTTTTTTTTCATGTAAACAAATTTGAGTCTCTCTAAATTAGCAAACCATGAAAGGAAATTGTTGTATACCCTTTTATTTATGAAACCGGACATGGCAAACTGCTCTTGAAGCAGCTTTAACTGATTGGACAAGTGCTAGGAATTCAGGCTAAGTATGTGCCCTTCTGTTTTCAGGAAATAAACTGTTTTTTTTTTTTCCATAAGAAGAGAAGGTACAATTAGTCTACTTGAGGTATGAGCGTGCGCGCGTGCACGTATGTGTAGTCTTTGTATCATATATTGTGGTATCAAACAGTGTAAGCTGATAAGTAATGCCTGTCTTTGTCAGCTCAGTCTTACCTTCCTGTTGTCTCTTCTTGCTTCCTTACCCAGTTATGCTGTTATTGCCTATGGCTGTGCCAGCTGCCCAAAGCTAACCTGCGAGAGGGAGGGCTGCCAGACTGAGTTCTGCTACCACTGCAAGCAGATATGGCATCCAAACCAGACCTGCGATATGGCCCGTCAGCAGAGGGCTCAGACTTTACGAGTTCGGACCAAGCACACTTCAGGTCTCAGTTATGGGCAAGAATCTGGACCAGGTATGAGTTGGCGATATCTCTTTTGTCTCCTTATTTGGTATCTATAATATATTGTGAGTCTCTAAAACTAAAAGAGATTGTCTTACTATATAGCCCTGTATCCTTGTGATCAGAAAATATTTGAGTCTTCTCAACAGCTGAGACTACAGACACATTTCCTGGCTTGGTTGAACTGTTAATGATAGATCTGCTGTGTTGCTCTTGTTGACTGTGATAGGTAATCCTAGCTGTGGAACATTGGAAGACAGCAAAATGGAATTCTTAAGTTGCTGTCTTAATATTTGTCTCAGCTTGGAGAGTACCGTGGTGTTTTCATAAGGGGCAGAGAAAAACTTAATTAGCATTAAGCGTACTCTGCTTGCCATCTAGTTTGAAGTGTGTCATAGCTTTTTGAAGTAGGGCACAGATTCAAGAAAAGAAAACAAATACTAGTGTGGGTCAATGAGTAACCTGAAAGGGGAAGTGTCACAATCACTTTCCACCTTTGATTGTGAAGAGTAATCTATAAAATGTCAGCATCTTTTAGATGCACCTTGTCTTGCAGATACCATTTGAGAAAGTTAGTAGGAGACAAATTATGCCATTTGATTTTTTTCCTAGCACAACATAATCTTTGAAATTGTCATTTTGGTAGGATAGTTTGTAAATTCCTGTGAAAATTACCTGGTGCACGCTATACAGATACTCAGTTAGGTTTTGATTTTTAAATTTGAAAGTGTCATGGGAAGGCATGGTAAACTGTTAGCCGCACAAGTTAGCTTCCTGAAGAACCACTGTCAAAACTTAAAGCTGACCAACCAGGCTGCAGGATTTTCTTGCTCTAATGCCCTGATTTCCATCTCTCAGCCATGGGCAGGTGGAAATTCCATTTGCCTTGGAACCATCAGTCTCACTGGGTGAGGGGTGGGGGTCTCCTTGCCAAAATGCTACTTAAGTGTGGTGTAAGATGCCAGTTATTGGAATAGCTTAACATGAAACAGGATCCATTTTATGCAAATTCATGAGTCTGAGAGTGCAGCTCAGGTGTTAGAATGCCCACCTGGCACGCACTAAACCCTGGGATGGAGCCCAGCACCACACAAATCAGTCATGGTAGCATTCCTGTTATCCCAGCACTCAGAAGATAAAGGTAAGGGATCATAAATTCAAGATCATCCTCAGCAATTTCAAGCTGGCCTGAGATACATGAGGCCCTGTCCCCAAAACAAACACAGCAAGAGCTCTGGATATAGCCAGCCTTCCAGTAAAGTGTTACACAATTTGGAATTGTCAGGCAAAATCTCCTGACTGCCCATAGACTCTTAGGAATAATAAATTCAGACTAGATTCAACTGGGGATGTTTGTCTCCCTGTCTTTCCTCCCTGCCTAGCAGATGACATCAAGCCGTGCCCACGATGCAGTGCTTACATTATCAAGATGAATGATGGGAGCTGTAATCACATGACCTGTGCAGTGTGTGGCTGTGAATTCTGCTGGCTTTGCATGAAAGAGATCTCTGACTTGCATTACCTCAGGTAAGGTGGGACACATATCCATTGCTTTGTTGTCCTGCTCACTTTCTCATTTAGCGAAGAGGATGCCAAAGAGCCATTTACAGAATGAGGAAACCAAAAAGTTCCTTTAAAGCACACCTCCGCTTTCTCCACTGGCCTGGTGACTGTCCTCATCACCCTGCTGTCTTACCTGCTGTGTGGCTTTTAAGGCTTCCCACAGTCTGGCCTTAGTTTCCCTGTCCAGTCATGCTGTTCCCTGTCTCTTGCCTCCAGATTTGTTGATGTTACTTTAGTGTCCACAGTTTCTTTCTGACCACTTCAGCCTCCTGGTTTCCCCCTTTACCTCAGTTTGTTCAGTTCTTTATGGGCTTACTTATTTTTTAGTTATATCTTTTGTGTATGTATGCACTTGTGTGCACCATACCATGCATGCGGAGGTCAGGACAACTTGTGGGGGTCAGTTCTTTTCATCTGTCATGTGAATTGCAGGGGTTGAGCTTAAGTCAAGCAAGAGCTTTTACCCACCCCTACTCCTCCCCTCCACCCCCTTTGAAGACAGTATCTCACTGTGAGGCTCTGGCCCAGAACTATGTAGACCAGGCCTACCACTCACAGAGATCTGTGTGCTTCTGCCTCCTGTTTAAAGGTATGCACCACCATGTTTGGCCTTGGCTTGGTTTTGGAGGAGGGTTGGCTAATTTTGTCCTGAGTTTGACATCCTGCTGCTTCAGCCTCCCCAGTGTTAGGGTGACAGACATGTGCCACTAGGCTTGGTGTGCAGAGTTCCTACTTATCCTTGAAAAGCAGCTTAAATGCACTCCATCCACTGCCTTCCCGTTTCTGCTGTGTTCTTCACTGCATTCCTTTATCTTTTGTTATAAGTGTTGCTACTTCTTGGTACTTCGTGGTCATGTCTTATCTCATTAACTGTGGTCTTTTTACAGTTCCTCCATGAGGTAGGTTCTAAAGAATTGAGTGAATGTTACATAATTACCCTAAAGGAGTTAACCTTTACAAACTTTATTGTGAGATTAGACACCTCATTTCCAGTTTAGTGAAAATTCAAAAGCTTATATGTAACAGTCATTGACTACAGACACAGGGGTGAGTAAGACAGGGTTTCTTCTTTTCATATTGCTAGGCTTATCAAGTAGGAAAGGTAGCACAGGGGGAGCGAGGCAGAGGGGCCAGACACAGGAGGTAAGGGTCAGAGTAGCCGTATTCAGAGTAGAGACTGAAAGAAAAGGCATGATGAGTCTCTGAATCTTTCCCCAAGAACATGCTTTGTATCTGTTGGGTGGAAGGGACATGTGACATGAGACTACAGAGTCTGGGTCATGAACTGTGAGACACAACACCTTGGGTGAGGTGTCAAATGTAGAGCTATGCAGAATCTCAAGTGCCAGTCAGGATAATTGCATCAGGTAAGGAGGTAGAGGTAAGGAAAGTAGAAGAAACGTTCAGCTTACCAAAACCACAACACCCAGAACCCCTTGTTGTTTGCTCTCCTTGTCTAATGGATATGTTTTCTATAGCTTCCTGTCACTTAGTCAGTTAGTCTTGTTGAAAAGATGGTGATTGCTCCTATTAAGCTCTCTGGCAACCATAGCTGTGTTTGTGATGCTGCCATTAACTTCAGCATGTTTCCTCTGTAGTCCCTCTGGCTGCACATTCTGGGGCAAGAAGCCATGGAGCAGGAAGAAGAAAATTCTCTGGCAGTTGGGCACATTGATTGGCGCTCCAGTGGGGATCTCGCTTATTGCTGGCATTGCAATTCCCGCCATGGTCATCGGCATTCCTGTGTACGTTGGGAGGAAGGTAAGACGTGCCTTTCTGTGCCTGCTCCAGCTTTGGCTTTGTTGGCAACAGTTTGAAAGAAAAGAAAAGGAGCTTATATTTCAGAGCTTCGTGAAAACCAGCTGGTTTGTAGATAAAAATAACTTTAATTTCTTAAATGGATTTTTATAAATCCCCATGAGATCTGAAAGTTCTTATTAATATCCTGGGCCTGGTTTGTCTCAGGGACTTAAGGTGAAACGCTGAGCTTCATTCCCCTGAGCTACTTTGTCTTTTCTTGGATTAGCGTTTCCTGCATTCATTTATATTTTCCAGGTCTGGGTTAGGTTAAAATTTGAGAACGATCCCTCTTTGGGTGGAGGGTACGTTCTAATATAACTTGCAAATGAACATTTATCCTTTTCCCCTGCAAAATACTAATGTCCTGACCTGCTGACCTGGATTTTCTTTTTATTCTTAGATTCACAGCAGGTATGAGGGAAGGAAAACCTCCAAACACAAGAGGAATTTGGCCATCACAGGAGGAGTGACCTTGTCAGTCATTGCGTCCCCAGTGATTGCTGCTGTCAGTGTTGGTGAGTGGGTGGGGCCTACAGCTTCTCTATTAGCTTACTGCAGCAGGTCAGCCACTGGCCAGGGCGCCGTTGGGAGACACCCACGTCCTATGCCGACTTCACTTTGGTAGTTAACATTTTGTATGTGCATGTATGTAGTATGAGGGCAGGATGACTTGTGAATGCAGAAGTCCTGGTGGAAGCCAGGGACCATTCTTAGGAGCCACTCACCTAGTTTTTAAGACTCAGGTAGGTTCTCTTACAGGCCAGGAGCTTGCGAAATGAGCGAGGCTGGCTGGCCAGCAAGCCCCGAGGATCCACCTGTGTCTGCCTCTTCAGCACCCAGTATAGTATGACTGTGCACCAGCACTTTCATCACTTTACATGGGATTGAACTATGTCTTCATGCTTGCAGGGTAAAGCATGTTACTAGCTGAACCATCTCCCCAGCCTGGAAATTAAGTCTTAGACACTGTTACTATAATGATTTTTCAGCCACAATGCATTATCAGGGTGTGTTCTAGACTAGGGCCTAGAACTCAATCTAGCACACAGAAAAGGTTGCATTAATGAAAATTAAACACTAGATTTTTTTTTTCATCCTTTTCTTCTACTTGTTATAGGACTCACAAAACAAAACAACAGCAACAAAACAAAAACAGAAACAAAGCAAAAAAAAAAAAAACCCAATTATTGTCTATTAATGCCTCACAGTATTTTGCAGGGTATGAGAGTTAATTTTAGAAAAATGTCAGCCTGGTATAGTGGTGCACCCCTTCAATCCCATCACTCAGGAGGTGAAAGAGGAGGATCAGGAGTTCAAAGCCACCCTCAGCACGTTCAAGACCAAATTGAACAAAATGAGACCCTATTTCACAAAAACAAAATTAAGAAAACAATTCATTAGAAACTAACATTTCATGAGTTTCATCATTTGTCAGCAGTGGTTCTAAATGTCTCACATGTGAACCTGTTTAGCCTTCACAAGTGCCACAAAGACAGCGTAATTAGAAATAGAAAGGTGCATCCTATATAGTTGTCATAGGTCATGAATACAGGTCAAGTCACTGGGACAAGACGGTTTGCTTGTTTGTTTTGTTGGTTTTGCTTTTAATTTATTTTTATGTGCATTGTTTTGTCTGTATCTCATGTGTGTCTGTTTGAAGGTGTCAGGTCCCCTGGAACTAGAGGTCTAGACGTTGTGAGTTGTGAGCTGCCATGTGGTTGCTGGGAATTGAACCCAGGTCCTCTGGAAGAGCAGCCAGTGCTCTTAACCACTGAGCCATCCCTCCAAACTTGAGTGTTCGATTCTTGATTGGTTCTCAAAGTTCAGCGCTTCAACAATGAAGGGAGTGGTATAAAATCAACATACATTCACTGTGTCGGAGTCTACTTGTATATTCTCTTTTTTACTGTGAGGGCTCTATGGACAGACAGCCAATGGGCCAAAGCAAAGACATCCAGACCTTTATGACTCCACGTCTGCTTGTGTGTTACGTCAGGCAGCCTCTGCAGATGGCCCGCTCTGTCTTTGGCTCTAGTGGTTTGCTTGTGCCCAGTGTGAGGGAGAACCAGGGCGATTGCAGTCTGCTGACCTGCCGGCATGTTCCCATCTCTTTCCCCAGGTATCGGTGTCCCCATTATGCTGGCATATGTTTATGGGGTTGTGCCCATTTTTCTCTGCCGTGGAGGAGGCTGTGGAGTTAGCACAGCCAATGGAAAGGGGGTGAAAATTGAGTTTGATGAAGATGATGGCCCAATCACAGGTAAAGGAAGGCATTTTGTTTCCATTTGAATCTATGAAACAAAACATAAAAGTCAGTAGAATTGAACTCATTTTTACAGAGAAGTTGTCATTGGGTTTCTTTGCATAATGAGCTTTTTGAGAGGTAAAGTATTTTTAGCCTTTCATTTCTTGGTTCCAGAATTACTAGGTTAATTCCTCTGGTACTTGCTATATGTGGCAGGCGTGAGCCAGAAGAACTTCAAGCACCTGGAGTGTGCTAGTAGTGAGTAGATCAGAAAGCTCTGGAACTGCACTGCACTGGGTCATTTTTTAGAGGACTTTACACCATTGCTATCTTGCTTGCTTTGTACAACAGCTCTCTGGAGAGGGAGGGCCTGGGCTCTTATCCCCATTTCAGTAGGACTTGTTCAAGCTTGTGTTTCAGTAGCAAGAGCTTCTGTAGACCTGATAAGCAGGCCTTCTGCCTCCTGCTTGGAGCACAGAGATTTGCAGAGCTTTCAGAAGCTCCTCAGTAGAAGCAGCACATGAACTAATCATATCTTAAAAGGGACTAGAAGCACTTCCTTATAAACTTAGCACTGGGGATGCTGATGCAGCGGAGGTCATGAGTTTAAGGCCAGTCTGGGCCACAGGAGAAAGAGAAAAACAAGTCAGGTGTGGTAGCTCACATCTATGACCCTAGCATTTGGTGGGAGACTGAGATTCGAGGGCATCCTGGGCTAAGTATTAAGTTGAGGACAGCCTGGGCTATAGAATGAGACCTTGCTCATAAAACTTTTAAAAAAGGTGTGAGGTCAGACTAAATTGGATAAAAGTAGCTGCAGTATAGTAGAAATAGTAGGGGCCTGCAGTTACAGCCGGGTGTGACTCAAGTGACCCTCAGTAGTCACTTGATTTTAAATTCTTATTTCCTCATCTAAAATAAGGGCTGCTGGTCCCTAGGTATTAGAAAGATTAAATACAGATGTTAGCAGCCTGAAGTGTGTGTCTACACATAGCAGCTGCTTGTTAAGTGACTATTGTAGTACTTTCCATATGAAAACCCTCTACTCTGAAGAGTCATTGCAGAAAAATGCCTACCAGACTGTTTTGATGCTACGTGTCTCAAATGGAGATATTTGGTTCTACCCACAGTGGCAGATGCTTGGCGAGCCCTCAAGAACCCCAGCATTGGGGAAAGCAGCATTGAAGGCCTGACTAGTGTACTGAGTACCAGTGGAAGCCCCACGGATGGACTCAGTGTTATGCAAGGCCCTTACAGCGAAACAGCCAGCTTTGCTGCCCTTTCTGGGGGCACACTGAGTGGTGGTATTCTCTCCAGCGGCAAGGGAAAGTACAGCAGGTAAGTGAAGAGATAGTCTGTAACGAGCAGTTGAAATTAGTGTCAGCCACTTTGGTATACCAGGGATGCCACATTTTGATTAATCACCAGTGACATTTTTCTTCTACAAAGTTCACAATTCTTTGCATCATACTGGCTTTCGTTCACAGAGTAGTGTTGACTTCAGATCTTGTTACTGCTTCAGTAGGCTGCCTGCTCTAGGAAGCAGGAAGAGCAGAAGGCACTTTTAGGCTTATGGTTGGTTTTAGCTGTGTCACACTGAGTAGGAAAATCAATTGTATGAATGTGTGTTAAGAATCCGTAAAGCTTTGTTAGTAAAAATAACTGTGATTTACTTGCGTTTTGCTGATGAGACCTACCATGATGCCATAATATGTATTCAGAGATATGTCCCTGACATTAGATGAGAAGCAGTTAGTTAAGTCAGTGGGGGAAGAGCGGCCTCATGGAGCACAGCAGGGCAGGAGGTAAGGGAGGCACTTGTCTTCAGGCCCCTGGAGGGCCTCCAGCTGGGAGAAGGATTAGTCCTCTGACTCACTTTGGCAGAAAGAACCAAAGTGACTGGCCTCTACTGATTTCAGTATGGTGTGGTGAACACAGGGGAAGCTGTAGGAAGCCTCCAGAGAGGACAGACTGACTCCCCAGATCCTGAGCTGCTTGTCCTGGAAGGTTAGAGTAAGACCAGATGGCCATTTGGCTGCAAAAAAGATGCAAGTGGCAGATGGCGAGTAGACTAGATCCTTCACCTTGGTGTCCTTCGCTCACATGGGAACCTCTTAAAAATAGATTTTAGGAGCATATTTCCAGAGTTAATAAGTTAGAATCTCCTGGGGTGGGACCTAAGGGTGGTCTATGTTTACAAAAAGCTCCCCAGATGATTCTAGTGTAGCCACCGGCATGAACCAGCCTCTGGCAGCCACCAAGTAAGTGGCCTGGTGGGCTTTGAGAAAGCCTGTGCCCACTGAGTCAGCTGTGGCTGAGCTGAAGCTGGGACACAGGCCTGAGCACACTCCCTCACATTGTCCTCGTTTCCCTAGCGCAGAGAAACAGGCAGCAGGACGGAGGCCACTGCTGACCTAGCTGCATCTTCTGACTAGTGTCCCTTGTTAGAGTCTCCTGCCCCCACATGCCAGAGTATTCACTGCTGTGCTCTCTTAAAGCCAACTCCCCTTGATGAGCCACAGACATAGTTGGAGCGTGACTTGCTGAGACTACAGCACAGCCGGCAGCTGTTGCATCCTGTGAAAGCCTTTCCTTTATGGGAAGTGAGTGAGTCAGATGGGCTTGACTGGGAAACCCATTATGGGGAAATACTGAGGTGCAGAACAAAATGGTATTGAGCCAGAAAGGAAGCAGTCAGGGGTTCCCACCTTTGAAAACCATTAGGAAAGTGCTGTTGATGGAGGAGGGAGGAGGTTGGTTCCTATACGCCCTTCATTTTTTCGGCCTGGGGTTAACTTTACTAAGTGTTTGAGTTCTTCTTATGTCCAGGGCAGGAAGGGCAAAGTGTGAATGAGGTGTGAGCTCTTCCTTCGTGATACTCAGAGTGGAGAGAGGTGTGTAAACTGGCACAGAAGGCTGAGTGCTCTGCTGGAAGAGTGAGAAGAAATGGTGCCCCTTTCTTGTTAAAGACCTAGCAGAAGTTTTTCAGGCAGAGGAAAGGAAACTTTTGAGAGAGGGCATAGTATGCAGAAAGACATGGAGGTGTAGAATGTAAGCTGGGGGTGGGTTGTGAAGCTGGACTTAACAAGAAAAGAAAGCTGAGCAGCTCACAAATGGGGAAGGCTGCAGGTGCGTGTTGACAGGAGGGAACCAGAGTAAGAGGACGTTAGGGTCTCTGGGTCTTTGCCTGCATTGGCACTGCTCTAGAGGGTTGTTTGACTTGGACCTCCTGGAGAGGAGCCCAAAGGTAATTATTTAGTTAAGTACCCAAGTTAAGCAGTAGCGCTGGGGACAGAAAGGAGGGGATGATCTCAGTTTCTAACATAAGCGAGGAGCTATGTGGGCATGTACTTGAGCTGTTTGACAGTTGGAGATGATCCAACAGATGAAGAGATGTGTGCCAGGAAGCAGACCATCAGAACACCCAGGTCTCCATTAACTTGAACATTCCCTCTTTACACAGGTTAGAAGTTCAAGCCGATGTCCAAAAGGAAATTTTCCCCAAAGACACAGCCAGTCTTGGTGCAATTAGTGACAACGCGAGCACTCGTGCTATGGCCGGTTCCATAATCAGTTCCTACAACCCACAGGACAGGTATGTGACCAGCCAGAGCCCAGGACAGCCATTATTCACCGGACAGTAGGTCTTCAGGGGCTCACTTTCTCATCTTAGGCCCCGTGTGCCCTCTAGTGGGAGATGTGGTATTCTGCTGAGTCCATTGAGCACTTCTGTGGTCCTGGAGTGTTTAGCATCTCCTGGTTCTTCTTAGCACTTGCCTCTTAGAGGTTCCCTCCCTCCATCCCTGCCTCCCTGTCTCTCTCTCCACCTCTTCACCTTCTTTTTTCTAGCTGATATAACAGTGTAACCACTCAAATGGAACTTAAAGAGCTGGATTGATGTTAGCTAGTGTCTGAGTCTAAGGCTGTTGCTTCCCTTTGCTGGATGTGCTTTCCATAGTCTCTTTCATTTGGAGCACTGGGTCTGGCCTGGTGTGGTTGAGGTCCTCCATGCTGCATGGGTAATGGCTCTTGACTGTGGCGCAGATGTAAAAGCTGCCAAGTTGCTTTCATGTTTATATTTAGAGTAGCATAGGGTGAGGCTCTCAGTTGGATTCTGGGAGCTCTTTTTAGATATTATAAGGAGAGTTTTTAAGGAGTGTACGTCTCTCTCTCTCTCTCTCTCTCTCTCTCTCTCTCTCTCTCTCTGTGTGTGTGTGTGTGTGTGTGTGTGTGTGTGTGTGTGTGTAGAAAAGGGGAAAGTAAGGCTCTGGTCCACTTTGACCCATCATCTCTTCTAACCACTTAAGCCAGAACTGTTTTAGGAGCAGCTGTAATATAACCTATGCATGACTCAGCACAACGAATTCTGTCCCCACAGAGAGTGCACCAATATGGAAATCCAAGTGGACATTGAAGCCAAGCCGAGTCACTATCAGTTGGTGAGTGGAAGCAGCACAGAGGACTCGCTCCATGTCCATGCTCAAATGGCAGAGAATGAAGAAGAGGGTAGTGGTGCTGCTGGCGGGGTTAGTGGCGGCAGTGAAGAGGATCCCCCTGGCAAACACCAAAGCTGTGAACAGAAAGACTGTCTGGCCAGCAAGGCTTGGGACATCAGTCTGGCCCAGCCTGAAAGCATCCGCAGTGACCTGGAGAGCTCTGACACGCAGTCGGATGATGTGCCAGACATCACTTCAGATGAGTGCGGCTCCCCCCGCTCCCACACTGCAGCCTGCCCCTCGACCCCCAAAGCCCATGGTGCACCGAGCCCAAGTGCCCACAGGAACCTCGCTGCTCCAGCTGAGGGCCAGACTGCCTTGAAGCCAGAAGAGTGTGAAGTGGAGTGAAGGCCCTGCTCTGAGAAGCACACTTGTTGTAACTGCATCTTTTGGAATCTTTTTTGGGGGAGGGGAGGATTTATGTATTTTGTTTCAAAGATTTTCTGGTCAGGGTTCCCCCAGGGAAGTTCTGAGAAATTTACAATTTCTTACCAGATAAAAAATGAAATTTTGCCTCTAATATCCCTCCCATTCTCCCCTCATTTTTAGTTTTAATTTATTGGTTAAACTGATGTTGGAGATTTGTGAGGTATGTCAAAGAATGTACATATGTATGTGTGTATATTGTATGTATGCTAACATATTATCAACGACACATTTTAATAAAGAATTCTGTAGTGAGTCACCTCATTTCACTGTCCTTGGCTTGGGTAGCCCTGCAGAGCCAAGTGTTTACTGCAAGAATAGTCTGTCTCTGATAATTGCTAGGCCTGGGAGTTTTTTAACCCCCAGGAAGAGGGTCTTACTCCATCCAGCTGCAGTGGAGTCACCTGTAAGCCAGCGACTCCTGTGACAGTAAGGGAGCAAAGCCAGGCTTGCTCCAGATCTGGCTGTCAGGCTGAAGAATGCCTGGCTGAGTCTGCTGGATAGGGAGGAGACTGTGCCCTCTAGAGGCAATTCTGCAGTTTTCCTGTTAGAGCCAGGCTTCATACCCACCACACTTACAGTCACTGTTAGTCTTTAGGGGTGGCAGAGTCTGTGGAGAAGGCTTGACGAACCCTGCAGGGTTACAAGTTAGGGAACAGGGTGTTTCTCTCTTTTCCAATGGGGGGCTGAAATCCAGAACCTTGTGCATGCTGTGCAGGCGCTCTACTCTGAGCTACGTCCCAGCCCTAGGAGCAGATCCTTACCAAAGAAAGAGATGTTGCTGCACAACCACCCGGCAGTTGTGTCAGGCACACAACTACCTGCTGCAAAAGCCATGCTCCATTTTGCCAATCTAGTCTAAGGAAGACTAGGAAATCAGACCTCCAATGAAAGGAGAGAGGAGACATGCAACCGAGATCTCTGCATCTAGTTTTACTCAATCTTACACGTTTGTCAGAGCTGAGCTGTTAGTCCTAGGAGTTTCGGCACTGTCTAGGGGTGTAGTTCAGCGGAAGAATGCTTGCCTAGCATATGCAAAGGTCTGTGCTCAATCCCCACCACCATGAAACAATAATAGCAATGATCATAAGTAATGTGTCTATTAACTGTTGCCTGGGGTTAATGGGAATGAAAGCACATACTAAGAATTGCAAGGAAGGGAATCAAGAGACTCAATCTAAGTTCCTACATCTGTCAGGAGCAGCTTCCTTTGTGACTTGCAGTTACTTTCTCGTGCCCCCATTTTGCTCCATCCTTAAATCATGGCTAGGCTGCTTGTCTATCACCTTAGCACTGGGCCCAGGAGAAGAGCTGAAAACATTAGTCTGAGGACCAGCTGCCTTTCTGTTTCCATTCGCAGGTGTACCTGCTGGCCTGTGCAACAAAAGAGGAGGCATCCAGACAGCAGCCACCCTGAAGATCTACCCCTCAGGCACCACAGGCCACCTTGTTTTTCCTTGCACCTTGGAACAGGAAGTGCTCTTAATGGAGTTGGCATCTCAGTAAGAATGTGTCCAAGAGAGTGTCCCTGTATGACTAAAGGAGCCTGTTGGAGGGCGAGGGGGGGGGGGGGGGGGGGGAGACGGCTTGGAGACTCCTGAAATGCAAATGATCAAGATTTGCAATTCTTCTGAAGCCTCACCAAGAAAGCACTTAGCTGGCAGTCTGTCAAAGTGTGTAGTCTAGAGCCAAAACTGTGGTTTGCCTGAGTTGAGTGAGGCAATGCTGTGGAACTTGGCAGACTACTCCCTAGTGTCTGTTTTCTCTCAGCCTGACTCTCGGGCCACAATGCTTTGGTAAAGGCCCATGTTTATAATAAGGGGCAAGGCCAAGGAGACTCTGAGTATCTTCTAAGAAAGGAAACCTGGAACTCAGACCAAAGTATCAGAAAACTGTTGGCTTCTTTAAGTTCCCCAGGCTTTAAAAGCTGAAAAGGCCCGTTAGCACCACCTGGAGGAGGAAATGTGTAATGCATAGGGAAAGTACGTAACCTCATTCAGGAGTCACTCGCTGAACCGCCTAAGACACTGCAGGTGTGGATGCAGCAATGAGCAGAGCGCACGGTTTCTGTCCCAGATACCACCTAAATGAAGACAAGTATGTTTGTGGGAGAGAGAGTGGTTAGATGTATATTAACTTTCTGTCACAACACACCTGAGATTTCACCTTATAAAGAGGAAACTGCTGTTGGGCCTGCGAGGAGACATGAATACCATGGTGAGAGTCAGTGGAGGTGGAGGAAGCTGCTCACCTCGGGGCAGCCAGGAATCACAAAGATGTCATCACAATATCCCACGCAAGGGCATATGACCGATGACCTAATTTCCTCTAACTGCACTTTTATCTTAACTGCCTTCTACCATCACCACCACCACAGCTAGGGACCAAGCCTTGGACAGATAATCCAAGCCCAGACCACAATAGGGTGTATAATCCTCTGGTAGGGTACATCTTACTAGAAAATTGAATGGAGAAGAGGGGTGGGGGGTCGGGGAAGGTACCATGACTGAAGACAGTACAACACACTGTCTGTGACTGGACACCGTGGGCCGAGTCAGGGAACAGAGGTGCTTAAAAGGCAAGATTGTACAGCGCCTCAGAAAAGCTTGGAGGAAAGGTCAGGAGGAGGAGCACTTGGCTGGTGCAGTGGGTGTGTGCGGCTCTCACCGGGCATGTCCGGCCCCTGATATAGAAAGAGAATGAATATGTCTTCCTAACATCTTGTACTGCAGAGGCTAGCAAACTGGACACGTCATGTATTGGCATGCGTAGTCTAGAGCCAAAGTTGTAGTTTTACCTGGGTTGAGTGAGATGCACAAATCCAGCGGAGACAGAAGTGACCGACTGGAAGGCTTGCTTTATCGTCATTGGCTAATGCTCCTGCAAGATGGTCACACCTCGGATTGTTCCTCAGGGGTGCTCCAGGGTCAGTGGTAGCTTCTGCGGTATGGAAGGGCATCCCCAGCCATAAGGCGGCAGTTTGTGGGACATGTTCTTAGAGCCAGCCAGGTCCTCACCTCCATGGCAGAGGACAGAACAGCTCCCTCCCATGTGGGGGGGGATAATCGTGGGAACCTAGAAGCGCAACCTGCAGCCCCACAGGGCTTCCCACCTCTTTTGGGAGCACCTCACTGGCCCGCATTGAATCCTTTTTTACTTAAAACTGGTAGGGTTTGGGGTTCCCCCTCCCCCCCGTAACTGTTATTTTTGTTGTTGTTCCAGAGGTGGTAACAGGCACTAGCCTTAGCTCTGCCATGACTAAATTGGGTTTGAAGGAAATGAAGATGCTGTAGCTTTGGGGTATGGTACACTGCCGTCACCTGACACCCCGTCTCTTAGAGGAAAGACCAAGCGGCTTCTGCAGCAGCAGGCCAGCACATATGGAGTGAGGGCGGGTAGCAGAGCAAGAAAATGAACGGCTCGAAGCATGTACAGCAGCAGCGTCCTAAAAATTGTCCCTTGTAGCCATAAGGCTGGTGTACCTGGAATAAAAGGGGACTGTGCCAGGTCTCCTGTGTGAAAGGACATTGCTTTATCGGAAGTGAGACCTGGGAATATTCACTCAGATTGGGGTCAGTCCTGTCTTACAAAGCTGCTCCCAGCGCAGAAGCAGCTGGGAACCCAGGGCTCACTGCCGCAAAAGAGAACCCCATCCTCCTTCCCCTAGCTACTTCCCCCCTCCCATTACTTCCACATCCAGAGCTGGAGTTAGGGTCTCCAACTCTGGAAGAAGATTGCAGGTCCGTGGTTCTCAGCAGAAACCTGCGGGGGCGGGTGTGTATGTGTGTGTGTGTGTATGTCTGATTCTAAAGGTGTGGGGCCAAGAAGAGAGAAGGAATATTTTGCCCATGTTGGTTGAATTGGTTGATATGGACAACAGAGACATTCTGGGTTCAGTCTGGTTACCGACTGTTGGCAGCTAAGAGTGGCTCTTGGAGTGCTTGGAGAAAACAGTCTTTTTTATAATTTATTTTTATTTTATGTGCATTGGTGTTTTGACTGCATGTATGTCTGTGAGGGGGTCAGATCCCCTGGAATAGGAGCTACAGACACTTATGAACTGCTATGTGGGTGCTATGTGGGAGTTGAACCTGGATCCTCTGATAGCGTAGTCAGTGCTCTTAACCATTGACTGATAAAACTTAGTCTTAAAGGTAGCCTAGAGGGGCTGAAGAGATGGCTCAGAGGTTAAGCACATGAACTGCACTTCTGGAGGTCCTGAGTTCAATTCCCAGCAACCACATGGTGGCTCACAACCATCTGTAATGTGATCTGATGCCCTCTTCTGGCCTGCAGCTGTACATGTAGGCAGAATACTATACAAAACAATAAATAAATAAATCTTTAAAAAAAAGGGGGGGGGGGTGGCATAAAAACTGAGATGCCTAAAATGCCCTAGTCTAGTTGGAAGAATCAAAAGCACAAAGTTAGAAATGTTTGATTATAGACTACATGTGATATATATTTTTATTTTATTTTTTTAAGACAGGTTGTAATGGCAGGATCACCTCAAACTCACTACATAGCCAAGGATGACCTTGAACTAATTTTAAAATCAAAGTTTATTTTTAGCAAGCAAAAAGGTTTCTAGCAGGTGAGAAAACAGAAGAAAGTATGCAGGGTAGGAGGGACTGAGTTCCGCAGCAGCACCTGACCTTAAAGCCACAGCCCTCCTCCTCTGCCTCCTGAGTGCTGCTGGGGTTAGAGTGCACCACCCCTGCCCAGCCGCTGCCTGCCAGGGATGGAGCCCAGGCCTCCATCATGCCAGGCTGTGCTCCACTAAGTGAGCCATCCATCCCAGCCCTTAGCTCATTAGAATGGTCAGAAGGAAAGAGAACACCTACTCTGTTGTTTTGTTTTTGGCAATATTGGGCAAACCCAGGCCCTCTGGCATGAGAAGTAAGCTCTTGCCTACTGGGCTACCTCCCAAGGCGGGGCCTGAAGTCTTTAAGGGATGCCAAAACTGAAACAAAATCCCTGACGTTGGTAGGCATACTAGGATCCTGAAGTGACAGGGGCCAAGGATTATTCTCCAGGCAAGAAAACCTGAAAGTCCTACTTGAGATATATATGTGTTCTCTCAGTATCTAACAATTAGGCCTGTTTGGAGCCACCAAAATAGAGAGCTGTGGGTGCTGGGTCATCGGAGCTGAGAAAGCACTGGGACACCATCAGAACCACATTAGATCTAGTTTTCCACAAAGATCTTAAGCCCCATGCCCCTGCATTTAGAAAGGTGGAGATGCTAGGGCTTCGGGGATTACTTGGTGACTGGCCTCAAGCTAGCACAAATCACAAGGGATTTAAAAGGATTTTGCAGTCCACTTATTAGAACAACTTTTGGGGGGTGTTCTGGACTGAACTGTCTCCTAGCCCCAGGTGGCCATATTTGGAAGCCAGGTTCTTACGAGTATAATTAAGATGTCATTCTGAAGCAGGATGGCCCCTAACCCAATGTGGATGAGGTCATTCTGAAGCAGGATGGTCCCTAACCCAATATGGATGAGGTCATTCTGAAGCAGGATGCCCCTAACCCGATATGGATGAGGTCATTCTGAAGCAGGATGGCCCCTAACCCAATGTGGATGAGGTCATTCTGAAGCAGGATGGTCCCTAACCCAATATGGATGAGGTCTGTCTGGAAAAACCAGAGCTTGGTGGCTGGAGATGCGGCTCAGTGGCAGAGCATGTGTCTAATGTACAAGGCCTGGGCTTGATCCCCGGCTTCACTTGTACAAAAGCTGGGAAACAGGTATGTGTATGAATTAAACCCGGAAGAGAGACTGTAGGGAAGACAAAGACTGCAAGACCCTCGGTTTCTAAGAGCAGGGAAGCGATTCCCCTCTGTAGCCACAGAAGTTACCAGCGCAGCTCCAAGGTCGCCAGCACCCAGACCCAAAGCAGCCAACTCCTGCTTACATAAAGCCACGGGACTCTGGCACTTTGTCAGGGGTCCAGTTACAAAAGGGAACCCAGGCCTGGGTCTAGCTCACGTTGCCATTCTGTGGGCCTCTCCCAGCTCCTGCCCACTCAGAAGCTACTAGAAGCTTCACCCTGACTCAAGTGAAAGCTGTTATGATTGAAACAACAAAGGAAACTCCTGAAGTGCCTCCCCCCCCCCCAAAAAAAACCCATAAGGCAAAAGCACTGGGGTTGGGGGAGTAGGGGGGAGGGGCAGTTCTTGTGTTACCCACACTGCCTTCAAACTTCCTATGCGTCCGAGGATGACCTTGAACTTCTGATCCTCCTGCCTCCTCCCCGGTGCTGGGATTACAGATGGGCTGAACCCAGGCCTTCACGCCCGCTAAACCAGTGGTCCTCAACCTTCCTAATGCTGCGACCCTTTAATGCAGTTCCTCGTGTTGTGGTATGGCCCCCCGCCCCCATCCCAGCCACACAATTATTTTGGTTGCTGCTTCCTAACTGCCACTTAGCTACTGTTATGACTCATGCTGTAAATACCTGATATGCACGCTGGGGAGACGGCTCAGCTGTTAAAGGCTAGGCTCTGCAACCAAAAATAAATACCTGATTCGCAGGATATCTGATTTACAGACCCTATGAAAGGGCTGTTTGACCTCCAAAGAGGTTGTGGCCCACAGGTTGAGAACAGGGGTGCTAGACAGACCAACTCTACCAAGTGAGCTACATTCCAAGCCTTCAGAAGTGATTCTTGAGGGAATGAGCTTCTAGCGTCACCATCAAAAGCACAGTGCAAGACTCCGTCACATGTAACTCATCTCCTACCTACCTACACATAGCTGCTGTTGTGTATATAAATCTCTTTATGAACAAACAACCCCCTGTCACTGAATTCCACAGCCACACCGTGGGGTGTGGACACTGGCCTGCTTTCCTCCAGCCCAAGGAGCAGAAAACAAGCTGAGTCCACCTGTCAGATCAACAACGCCTCCCTCTCTCCTGCTTGTAGGTTGCCTGGCCTCCTCAGAAGCTCTGCACAAGTCCAATCTGCAGCCCCACATCTCTGGAAACATCACTCTCCGGGTCTCTGGCCTCGTAGGAAGTTGGCAGGCATCTAAATCAGGGGACGAAACAGGTTCTAGAGTACAGGGGACCGTCTCTGGAAGTTGAATTTCTAACCGAGGTTTTCATCCCTGGTACATGGCAGTGCCTGCTGTAAAATGAAAGATGAGTTCCCTGTTCATCCCCCACCATGAAGTGTTCACTGAGCACCACATACGTTGGTTATGCTGCAGGGACTCGTGCTGGGGTGGGGGTGCTGGGGGTTGACCCCAGGGCCTGTGCATGTTGAGCAAGCATTCTGCAGCCCAGTTACATCCCCAGCCCTGCACACTGCTGGTTTGTTTTTGCTTTTTTTGGTGGGGTTTGTTGTTGGTTGGTTGTTTGGTGGGTTGGTTGGTTGGTTTTTCAAGACAGGGTTTCTCCATGTTGTTCCATCTGTCCTGGAATGCTCTCTATGTAGACCAGGCTGGCCTTGAACTCACAGAGATCCCCCTGCCTCTGCCTCTCTAGTGCTGCCATTAAAGGCCTGTGCTGTCACCACTGGCTCACTGCTAGTTTTTGATGGGTTCAGAGGACACTTTCTTAGCAATCAGTATAAATACAGTGCACCAAGTTTGGAGGGTGGTGGTGGTGGTTTGAGTTTTTTTGTTTGGTTTTTTTTTTTTTTTTTTTTTTTTTTTTTTTTGGTTTTTCCAGACAGAGTTTCCCTCTTTGGCCCTGGCTCTCCTGGAACTCACTCTGTAGACCAGGCTGGCCTCAAATTCACAGAGACCCACCTGCCTCTGCCTCCCAAGTGCTTTATTCAGCTAAGGTTTGGGTTTTATGACCTTCTAAATCCTTAGCTAGTGAAGACACTGTGCCCTGACCACACGTAGAAGCCCAGTTGATGTTGCCTTAATACTGAGGCCTAGAGGCAGGCGGATCGCTGTGAGTTTGAGGCCAGCCTGGTCTACAAAGCGAGTCTAGGACAGCCAAGGCTACACAGAGAAACTCTGTCTCAAAAAAAAAAAAAAAAAAAAAAAAAAAAAAAAATATATATATATATATATATATATATATATATATATATATATATATATATATATATATATATATATATATACCCTGCTCCATATTCGAGGGCACTAGCTGGTCAGTGGATAACAGCAGAGAAGGCACAGGAATTCTTCAGCATACAGATGGCTTCCAAGATATAGATTAAGCAAGCCAAATCCAAGATCATCATAAATATAGGTTAAGTGGGAAAAATCCAGTCATAAAACCAAAGATGTCTCCCCTCTATTAGTCTGTTTAATTATTTGTCACTTTAACAGTTAAGAGCACTGACTGTTCTTCCAAAGGACCCAGGTTCAATTCCCATCACCCACATAGCAGCTCACAACTGTCTGTAACTCCAAGATCTGACATGCTCACACAGACATACATGCAGGCAAAACACCAATGCACATAAAAATAAAAATAAATAAATTATTTTTTAAAAAGTGTAATGAGAGTCAGACAGTGATGGTGCACACCTTTTAAAAAAAAGATTTTATATATTAGTGCTCTGTTCATATGCACAGCTGCAGGCCATAAGAGGGTATTAGAGGAGGGGAGAGATAGCTCAGCGGTTAAGGACACTGGCTGCTCTTCTAGAGGACCTGGGTTCAATTCCCAGCACCCACATGGCAGCTCACAACTGTCTGTAATTCCAAGACCTGACACCCTCACACAGATACATGCAGGAAAAGCATCGATGCACATTTTTAAAAATTAATAAATTTAAAGAAAAAGAGGGTATTAGAACACATTATAGATGGTTGTGAGCCACCATGTGGTTGCTGGGAATTGAACTCATGATCTTTGGAAGAACAGACTGTGCTCTTAACCACTGAGCCATCTCTCCAGCTCAATGGTGCATACCTTTAATCTCCGCACTTGGGACGTAGAGGCAGGTTGATCTCAATGAGTTTGAGGCTAGCCTGGTCTACAGAGTGATTTCCAAGACATCTGGAACAACACAAAGAAACCCTGTCTGGAAAAAATAGGAGGAGTAGGAGAAGAAAGAATGAGAGGAAGAAAGGAGAAGGAGGAGGAGAAAAAGAAAGAAACAGCAGCAACAGCATAGTTGAGGGTGGAGCTTGGGAGATGGCTCAGTAGGTAAAGTGCCTGCCGCTCTGCTCCGCTCACGCAGGGTGGCAAACCTGTAGCCCCGGTGTGGGAGTAAGAATTGCTGGGTCCCAGGAGCCCAATGGCCGGCTGGTCTACCAGAAGCAATGGGCCTCAGGTTCAGTGAGAGATTTTTGTCTCGAACAATAAGATAGAGGGCTGGGGAGTTGGCTCAGTATGGAAAGGCATTTGTCCCCAAGCCTGATGGTCCACGTTTGATCCCTGGAACTCAAATGGAGGAAGAGGAGAGCTGGCTCCCAAAAGTTATCCTCCAGCCTCCACACACATGCTGTGGCATCTGTGCCTGCCCTCACACACAAACGAAAGATGCAATAAAAAAAAAAAAGTAAAATAAGATGGAGCATGACCAAAGAAGATACCTGACATTGGCTTCTGCATGCCTGCAACTGCACACACACCTATGCACAAGCACATGTACATACACATGTGCACACATACACATGCACATATGTGTACATATCTACAACACAAGTACGCACGTGGACACATAGAGAACTTTGATTCATAACATGGCTGCTCTGGCAAGAGATCACATCCAAAGGAGACCTGGGTCTGTGTGATCTAGCTGGAATACAGACATGACTTTGTTTTTTGCAACAAGAATTTCTCTGTGTAGCCTTGGCTGTCCTGGAACTCCCTATGTAGACCAGCAGGCTGGCCTCGAACTCAGAGATCCCCCTGCTTCTGTCTCCCAAGTGCTGGGATTAAAGGGATGCGCCACCACCACCCAGTCGGACATGACTTTAATCCCAGGAGACAGAGGCAAGCAGATGTCTGAGTTCAAGGCTAGCCTGGTATAGAGCAAGTTTCAGGTAAAGAAAAGCTTATGTCCTGGCGTGGTGGTCCATGCCTTTAATCCCAGCACTCAGGAGACGGAGGCAGGCAGATCTGAGTGCTAGTCAGTGCTGCTGAGGCAGTTCAGTTGAGGCAGTGAGTGGAGTTGAGTTCATGGCAGTTCAGTTCATGGAATTCAGAGGCAGTTTTACTGGGAGAGTTTTACAGAGAGAGAACAATCTAGACCCAGATGAAGACAGAACTAGCCAGAGAAGGAGCCAGATTAGAAGCGATTGCCAAAATTAGTTTGAAGTCAAGCAGAGCAATTCAGTGAGAAACTAAGAGAAGCCAGATTGAATCAGTCAGCTTGGAAAGGAGTTTGAGCCTGAACAGTTGAGTTGAACAAGCCAGCCAGAGTTCAGAAAGAACTAGAAAGGGTAAATTTATTAGCAGTAAGCCTCAGAGGTTGAAAACATTCTAGGCCTAGGTTAGATTGTACAGAGGCTAGAAGCTTCCAGGACTAGGCTCCGGTTAGCAGATGGAGAGACAGCAATTACATCAGGTGAATAAAAGACTACTTTTACACACACGTGCTCATGCTTGTGTTCACACACACACACACACACACACACACACACACGTACACCCCTTTGCGCATGCACACACCCATGAATACTCACACAATATAGTGATTGAGAGGCTAGTCTCTGGAGCTGGGAAGTGTAGGTTGGAGTTTCAGTTCCAACCATTTAAGTAGCATGTGACCTTGGGCAAACCTTGACTGACCCCTGTGTCCCACGCTCTTCACCCGGAACATAACGATTAAATGAAAGCCTGCTACAGTGCCTAGCTGGCAACCTAGCCTTTCATTCTCATGATAAGCATTGTCATCAAGGTTATGTACAAACTCGCTAAATGTCATTTATTGGCTGTGTGGTCTCCCACAACACACCAAGTGGGGACTGGGCGAAGACCCATGGAACCATGTGCCAGACCTGCAGGCCTGCCCACTCATTTACAGCCCAGCTATAATCTGTGGAAACTTCAAGTTCGTTCCTACAGGATCAGAAATGAATTCTGACACAGTAACCAATACAGGGCGCTCACTCACCCGCTGGCATCCTTTTTTAGATTGTTTTTGTTTTATGACTGCTTTGCATACATGTATGCCTGTGTGCCATGGGCATGTCTGATGCCCTCAGAGGCCGGAAGGTGTGACAGATGGTTGTGAGCTTCCATGCGGGTGCTAGCAACTAAGCCCAACTCCTCTGAAAGAGCAGCCAGTGCTCTTTCGTTTTGTTGAGACAGCGCTTGCTGGGAACTCACTATTATAGACCAGGCTGGCTTTGAACTCAGAGATCTACCCGTCTCTGCCTCCCAGTGTTGAACTAACGGTGTATGCCACCCTGCCTGGCTTGCGGCAAGTGCTTTTAACCAGTGAGCCATATCTCCAGCTCTGGGTGCTGGTCTTTGAGGATCAGAGTACAGGAGTCCAGGAGCCATTGGATGGGAGTGTGGTAATGGGACATGTTGGGCCCTGGTAATCCACTCTCAATATGTTTGCTGCTTTTTCCTGCAACCTCAGTTGGTGTTTTGTTTTGTTTTGTCATGAGACAGGCCCCTTCCCGCCACACTGAGCAGCCCGCTACAGCACTATTTTCCTGGATGATCAAGATGAATCATTCTTCTAGCTGAGCTACTGGTTCAGTGGAAGAGGAAAGTTAATTGGCCCTAAAATCCCCAGTTCAACACATTCAAGTGTTTGCCTGGGTACAAATATTAAAATAAACACCAACCATTGGAGGCGCAGTCGAGGTGGGGGATGGCACACGCCTTTAATCCCAGCACTCAGGAGGCAGAGGCTGGTGGATCTCTGTGATTTTGAGGCCAGCCTGGTCTACAAAGCAAGTCCAGGACAGCCAAGGCTACACAGAGAAACCCTGTCTCAGAAATAAATAAATAAATAAATAAATAAATAAATAAAATAAGGTAGGGGACACACGAGAAAGACATTGACCCCTGTCCTCTGCATACACATGCACGTGTGTACACACACAAGTATAACACACACACACACACACACACAC
The DNA here is from genome assembly GCF_903995435.1 of Acomys russatus. NCBI lineage: Eukaryota > Metazoa > Chordata > Mammalia > Rodentia > Muridae > Acomys > Acomys russatus. The sequence continues at coordinate 23,328,018 of NC_067165.1, forward strand.
ACACACACACACACTTTCTGAAAGCTAAGCCATGGAAGGCTTAGTTGCTTTAGGAATGAGGAGTGGGATACAAGTCACCCTGTCAGCTAGCTTCATCTAGCGGAGCTGCTGGCTGCGGAAAAGGACAGTACAGTGTGCAGGAGAAGGGAGACTGTGGATATGAGCCACCGACTCACAGGAAACTGAGAGACACTGCTCTGGGGCCTTTCTGTTTACCTCCTTGCTCTGTTGTGTACGTGTTTATAATTGTCAGCCGGTTTCTCTCCACTCCCTCATATTTCCCCTGGCATTGTAAGGTGTGTCACTGTCAGTTGACAAATCAGTCTTTAGGTAACAGATTGTCAAGATAGAGTTATGTCCAGGCTAGAATGAATATCGCCAGAAATAGACATGACTGATGGGGTCCAGGTCTTGACCCAGCCAAACGTGAAGACTGGGGGTAGATGTGGTCAGTCGGCTTTTAGCATCCACACAACCATGTCCTCAGAGCGGGGACCGGCTCCTGTGCGCCTTGGGTCTGCATACAGATCAGGTCTGCCAACTGCATCCAGATATATAAACATAGGACGAGAGAGTAACAGAAGCCAACTCTCAGATGTCCACTTGGGCTGTTGGTTCACCTTTGTGACAGCTATCTGGGCTGGTGCAAACAAGCAGACATGGAAATGCACTACCGGTGATGGCTGAGCTCAGGGTTCAAGTGTGTAACCGGGGAGCCGGGCATGGTGGCACACACATTTAATCCCAGCACTCGGGAGGCAGAGGCAGGTGGATCGCTGTGAGTTCGAGGCCAGCCTGGTCTATAAAGTGAGTCCAGGACAGCCAAGGCTATACAGAGAAACTCTGTCTCGAAAAAACAAAAAAGTATGTAATCACCTGCTTCCTGGAGGTGGCAGCAGTGGTTGCACACTGCGTGTGTGTGTGTGTGTGTGTGTGTGTGTGCGCACACATACACATTTGTGCGTGTGCCCGTTTTCTTGTTATTGCTGTTGACAGGGACTAAAGCCTTCAGCTTGTTCCTGAACTCCTTCACTTTACAAACTAATTGGATTTAGATCTTTTTTTTTCAGTGGAAGAACTAGGGTGAAGTTTATGGCAACCACCAGCTTCGGTTTCCTTGGCTTCTGTAGGTCGACTCTGTCCCACTCGAGCAGCACTTGCCCACTCCGAGCTCACCACACGCATACTTCAGGCCTTCACGGACAAAGCACAGCCTCCCGCCCCTCCCCTGACCACGCTTTGCAGAATCACCTCCAGCAAATAACTACAAGTATATGAAACGTGGATTGCAGACCTCTGAGAAGTTCCACGGCTAGACCTGAAAAGAGCAGGCTCCAAGCTCGGCCCTGAATTTCCACACAGCACCCTCTCCCCACTCTGACACGACTGTCTTGAGAGAGGGCTTCGTGGGTGGAGAGCGGAAAAAAATCCGTGAGGGTGCTGCCACTGCGTGGTTGAGCCCTGAAGCTGAGTTGTAGACGCACAAAAACTGACAGTCACAGAAGGGCCACCGGCCCAGGAAAGCCGGGCCCTCCAAGAGCATGCTGGAGATGCTGCTCAGCTTCACGTTGGCGGCGCCAGCGCTCCAGCCGCGGGAAGAGCGGCCTCTGGACCCAGGCTCCGCCCTCTGCGTTGCCTCTCCTCGGGAGGAGGCAAGTTCGTTGCTAATGCGATGCTGGCCGCTGGTCTATTCTGGAGTTAATCTGTTTGCTGCTGCTATAACACAGGGCCTGAGTCTGAAAAATCTACAAAAATTAGAGAAAAAAGAGATTTGTTTCTTACACCTCTGAAGGTTGAAAAGTCCAGAGCTAAGGAGACTGTATGTAGCAAGGCAAGGCAGTCACACACACACACACACACACACACACCTCTCTGTCTGTCTGTCTCTATCTCTCTCTCCCTCCCCTTCTCTCTCTCTCTCTCTCCCTCCTCCTCCCCACTCCCTCCCTCCCTTCCCTTCCCCTCTTTCTCCAGGCTAGCCTTGACCTCACTATACAACCAAGGATAACTGAATTCCTGCTCCTGTCTCTCAGGTTCTGGGATTGCAGGTGTGATGGAGGGAAGGAGGGAGGGAGAGGAAGAGAAAGAGAATCAGGGGGAGAGGGCTGGTTTGTATTTTTGATTATTCAAGACAAGGCTTCTCTGTGCAGCCCTGGCTATCTTGGAACTCACTCTGTAGATCAGGCAGGCCTCAAATACAACATGTGTTGGGGCGGGGGGTGGGGGGGGACGTCACACTCAAACCACAACACAGGCCCGTACCAGGGCGCAGAAATCGCTACCTATAGGCTGGTATGGCTATTGTCAACAGGGAGGTCATTCACAAAACATAGCACCCGAACCCCCTGGTGCCATGAGAGAGGACTCGTGGCCTTTTCTTATCTCTGCCATTAACTGAGGTGGTGTGTGTGGGAGGGTGGAGGGTGAGGGGGGGAGGCAGCCAGCGAGGGTGAAAACCAGAACAAGAGTACCAAGGAACCCAAGAGGGTGAAGGGCTCCAGCTGGTTGTCAGCCGCGGGAGTCAGGTCAGTTCTGCTGAGGCTGGCTTTGCAGTGAGTGGTAAGCTTAGAGAGAACAATTTCAGAAGAGGACACAGAAATTGACTTCCTTCTGCTGAGGAGTGAGTGGGAGGTGAGGAGGGGGAGACAGGCGCTCTCTGCTCTCTGCTTGTCTTTAGTGGAAAAGACTTCAACAGTACAGAGAGAGAGAGCGCGTGCAGTGTAGGAGATGGGAAAGATGTGTGGATCTCTGGTCCTGAGCAGAGAGATGACCGTTAGGCAGAGGACTCAGCTTTGATCTCCTCCCTGCTCAGCCTGCAGGCGAGTAGAGGGCAACTAGAAATCCTAGGTGGCTGACTGAGAACATGCCAGATTCCTAGCATAGAATAGGGGATGGATGGGCTTTGCCTCCTTCCTCTCGCTGAGCAGGCTCCGCTCTCTGAGGCCACGTACAATATCACTCTGGGAGTTGCAAGGCTCAAGGACACAACCGTGAGTGGTGAGACAGATCAGCAGGCAAACGTGCTTGCCACCAAGTCCTGGGTTCAAGGCCCAGGCCCCACGCGATGGAAGGCGAACCGAGTCCTTGCAAGTTGTCCTCTGGTCTCTACACATGAGCTGTGGTGTGTACTCTCTCTCTCTCTCTCTCTCTCTCTCTCTCTCTCTCTCTCTCTCTCTCTCTCTCTCTCTCGTGTGTGTGTGTGTGTGTGTGTGTGTGTGTGTGTGTGTGTGTGTGTGTAAAGGAAAAAATCTACAAAGAACAAAGCTGGAGCAATTAACAAGTCCCAGACTTTTCCTGAAATTCCAGGCTGCTCTCTCCTGAGGTTTCTAAGTAGAAAAGACAGAGGCCACGAGGTAGACATGGCTGTCTGGGGTGAAGCGAACCAGGGTACTTGAGGGTATACCTCAATGTCAGACGTTGGCCTTGCATTCACAAGGCTCTGGGTTTGATTCCAAGCCCAGCAAAAAGATTTAAAAAATACTGGGAAGGTATGGCTAGGAAACAGAGACAGCAAAAGGCAGAGACATCATTTAAACAAAAATTACACTTATGAGGTGTTTACTCATCCGTGTTTGTATATGTATGTGGACACTGGTGTGTCTTGGCATGTGGTAGTCAGAGGATAAGTTGAAGGAGTCTGTTGTCTCTTCTACCATGTGGGTCCCAGGGGTCATAGTCAGGTCCTTAGGTTTGGTGGCAAATACACTTACGGACCGAGCCACCTCACCAGCCATTTGTTCATTTAGAGTATGTGTGAGCATCAGCACCCTTACCACGGTGCTCGTGCGGAAGTCAGCTGTGGGTTCTGGTGCTTGTACTTAGACCATCACGGGTGGTGGCAAGCACACTCACCTGCAGAACCATCAGAACCATCTCACTGGCCTAGACATCACTGAGCTATCTCCCCTGCGTGGACTACATCAGATGGCATGGGGTTTGAAAGAGGATTTTCTTATGGTGTTTGTTTTGTTTTTGTTTGTTTGCTTGTTTTAGTTCTAGGCTAGAGCCCATGCCTTACCTGTTTCAAATAAAGAAAAACAATTCATTGAAAATTTGCATAAGGGGGAGGGGCATCTTGTGCACCTCTGGTTTATTACTCATTTCCGCCCCTCTAACCTCATCCCAGTTCTTCATTGTCTCGAGGACTCGACTGTGTAGAAAACTGGAAAGTCTGAGTTCTCCAGTGTTGTTTTGGCTACTCTGGACTGTTTTTGCATTTCTGTATAAATTGTAGGTTTTCCTGCTGGTGTCTTGACAAGGATTGTACTGAATATGTGAGTTGGTCTGGGGAGAATGGCCATCCTAAGAACGGCGAGTATTTCAGTCCTCAACCTTTGCGTATCGTCCTTGATTCTTTGTTTGTTTGTTTGTTTGTCTCTGTTTTTCAAGTCAGGGTTTCTCTGCGCAGTTCTGGCTGTCCTAGAACTCAGAGATCTGCTTGCCTCTGCCTACCAAGTGCTGGGATTAAAGGTATTGCACTACCACCATCACCTGGCTATTTGTTCTTTTTAATTTGTATTTATTATTTTAATAATTTATATTTATTGTTTTATATGTGTGGGGGGGTATGCACATATAAGTGCAGTGGCTTGAGGAGGCCTCGAATCCTCCTGAACTGGAGCTATAAGCAGTTGTAAGTTACCTGGCACGAGGTTCAAGGCTCTTAACCACTGGCTAGCCAACTCCTTCATTTCCTTCCTTACTTGTTTGTACCTTGTTTCTTGTACGTGTATAGGTATTTTGCCTACATATGTGTCTATGCACCACCTGTATGCTTGGTGTCCAGGGAGGACAGACGGAGGCATCAAATCTCCTGGAACTGGAATTAGAGACAATTGTGAGCTACCATGTAGGTGCTGGGAATCAAGCCTGGGTCCTCTAAAAGAAGCAGTCAGAGCCCTTAACAACTGAGCCGTCCCTCCAACCCACACCCCAACTTCTTCTATGGTCCTGAGTTTGAGCAGAAGAATGGCTTTGCTTGTTTGTTTGTTTGTTTGTTTGTTTGTTTATGATTTGAGACTGAATCTTGCTGTGTAGTCCAAACTGGCCTGGAGCTTTCAATCCTCCTGCCTTGGTTTCCCACATACTAGGATTATAGACACACAATGCCTGACTTTGATTTATACTTTAAGGGGGCGTTGCTCAGAAGTGTGGGAAGGTGATTGGAAAGCAAGGGATGCTGGGTGAACCAGGGCACCAGCAGCAGAGAGAAAGAAAGGCCTTGCTGCAGAAACACTACGGTACCCGGCAGGAGCTGGTGACTGATGTGCACAGAAGAATAGGGATCTCCCAGGCTCTTGTCTGAGGACATGTGATGCTGCCACAGGAGACAGAACACAAGGAGAACAGTGATGGGGAGACAAAGTGATCAGATGAGCTTGTGTTGACTTGGGGACACCCATGTGGTATGGTAAGGTCAGTGGATTTGCATCTGCAGGTCCCAGGTCAGGGGTTAAAGAATCATCAAATAAAAAGGAAATAAATATGCAAAGGATGAGGAACAGAGAGGGAAGCAGGAGGGGCAGTGAGGAAACGCCAGCTGAAGACAGGAAGGCCACACAGGGAGCCTGAGAAGGAACCAAGGAAGGTGCCCAGGAAAGAAGTGTGGGACAGAGTGGAGCTGGGGGAGTACGGAAGGAGTCAGGAAGGGAAGGCATCGGAACAGCGCTTCCTGGATTTCAGTCTGCATGCAGATCACGTGTCCCAAATGTCCGTGTAACCCTTCTGCATGCCCCACCTCACTGGGACAAAGGAGCTGGCCTTCAGATGCCAGACACACACACACACACAGAGACACACACACCCCCCACACACTACACACACCACACACACACACACACACACACACCACACACACACACACACACACACACACACCACACACACCACACACACCATACATACCACACATAGCACACACACACACCACACACACATACACACACACACCACACACACACACACACACACACACACACACACACACACACACACGGCTTCAGGGGACATCCCAGGCATGGCTCTGGCATGTGTGATGGCGTCAGAGGAAGAGCAATGGATGTTTATTCACAGGAGAGCTGGGCATCAGGACAGATGCGTGTCTGGGATGGATGAGGAGGCATCAGAGATGGTGAAGGCAGAGTGATGAAGAAAGATGGCAGAGCAGAGCCAGGGGGTCCAATCAGAGGAGAGAGAAAAAATGTATATGCCCATAGGGAAAAACCACATACACATAAACCCTCCCAAACGTGAGTGGTATGTCCCTTGGGGACCCCAGAGGGTTATGGGTAATTCTGGCTTCTTTATTATGCTTTTCTGCTTTTTGTTCTCTCCCATCCCCTCCCCCTCCTCTCTCCGAATGTAAAAGATAGAAATAAGAAGCAGGCATGATGGTGATGCCTGTAATCCTGGCACTGGGACGCTGGGGCGAGAGGATCAGTAGTTTAAGGCTAGCTTGACCTACATAATGAGACCCTGTCTTTAAAAAATAAATAAATAAATAAGTGCACGTCTCTAATCCCAGCATTCTCAGGAGGCAGAGGCAGGTGGATCTTTGGGAGTTCGAGGCCAGCCTGGTCTACTCAGCAAGTCCAGGACAGCCAAGGCTACATAGAGAAACCCTGTCTTTAAAACCAAACCAAACAAACAAAAAAAGTGGGGCTGGGGAGATGCCTCAAGGGCTAACAGCAAGCTCCCCTTGCAGATAAGAGGAGTTTGTCTCACAGTCACCTGTAACTCCAGCTGGAGGGGATCCATCACCTCTGGTGGCCCCAGGCACTGCACTCTCGTGTCATACGACCCCCAACACACACATAATAAAGTATTACATTTTAAAATAAAATCAAATAATGTAACAAGCGCAGGATTCATGCTGTTCACAATAGGCTGCTCATAATGGTGAGCATCCTATTTTTTTTCTTTTTTTTTTTTTAAGATTTATTTATTATTTATACAGTATTCTGCCCACACGTGGGCCTGCCCACCACAAGAAGGCACCGGATCTCATTACAGGTGGTTGTGAGCCACCATGTGGTCGCTGGGAATTGAACTCGGGACCTTCGGAAGAGCAGCCAGTGCTCTTAACCTCTGAGGCATCTCTCCAGCCCCTGTTTTCTTTTTAAAACAGAAACGAAAACAGGGTTGCAATAGCCCAGTGGGTACAGGCAGCTGTTGACCCGAGTTTGGTCCCTGAACCCACATGGTTAAAGGCGAGAACTGAGAGGCCTCAGTTGACCTCAGGCCTCCACACGTGTACCATGACAAATGCATGCACACGCAAGCACACACACAGTGGGGAGGAGAATACATGTAATCAAAGCCAGGAGGTGGTGACCTAGGCCTTTAATGCCAGCACTCAAGAGGCAGAGGTACACCTGAGTACAGGCCAGCCTGGTCTACAGAGCGAGTCCAGGACAGCCAGGGCTACACAGAGAAACCCCACCTCAAAAACAAACAACAATGTAAGTAATAAATTAAATACTTAAAGCTATAGCCAAAATCCTTTAGAACCATGCTCTGTCTCTCAGACAAGCACGGCCACTTGACTTAGTTTATTTTTCCTTTTTCAACATTTGTTTGGCTTTTTGTTTGTTTTTTTGAGACAGGGTTTCTCTGTGTCGCCCTGGCTGTCCTGAAAATTACTCTGTAGCGCAGGCTGACCTCAAACTCAGAGATCCACCTGCCTTTGCCTGTTGGGTGCTAAGATTAAAGGCATGCGCCACCACTCCTGACATGTTTATTTATTTGTGTGTGTGTGTTTAAAGGACAATTTCAGGGGGACTGGAGAGATGGCTCAATGGGTAAGACCATGAGGTGCTCTTCTGGAGGACCTGGGTTCAATTCCCCGCACCCACATGGTAGCTCACAACTGTCTATAATTCCTGTTCCAGGGGATCCAACATATGTACATAGACATGCACACAATCAAAACACCAATGTGCATAAAAATAAATAAATTATATAACAATGGACAACTTCAGAAATTCTCTTTGCCATGGTGATGTGCACTTTGTTGTTGTTGTTATTGTTATTATTGTTTTGGTTTTTGTTTCCAGACAGGGTCTCTCTGTGTAGCTTTGGCTGTCCTAGACTTGCTTTCTAGACCAGGCTGGCCTCGAACTCACAGCGATCCGCCTGCCTCTGCCTCCCGAGTGCTGGGATTACAGGTATGCACCACCCTGCCCGGTGCGATGTACATTTTGATACCAGCACTCAGTACCTAAAGTACAGTGTAGTGTGGTTGAGTGAGCCACACAGCAAGTTTGGGCTTTAGGGCTGGGGGTGGTCAATAACGCCTGTCAGCCTGGTGCAAGCTAGATTCACCAGAGATGAGCCTCTGAATGGAATGGGCCTGTTAGTGATTCTTTTAATGGAGTCACCTGAGGAGATGAGGGCCAGCCTAAATGAGGATGGGCTGGCGAGCTGGGATGAACAGAAAGGAGAAAAGAAGTCAAATACAGGCATTCGTGTTTCTCTCTGCTTCCTGGCTGCAGACAGCAACCAGACCAACTGCCGCAAAGGCCTGTTGCTATCACTTCCTTACCACGAGCCATTACAACCCCTTTCACCTTTAAGTCGTAACGTATTTTTATCTCCACGATGAGACAAGTCACTAACACAGTTATTAAAGCAAGGAGGAGAGGCTACACATGGACTCACCTCCCCAGCAGAACAGCATCCAGGAGGTCACACCCTGGAAACCCTGACTCCAGTGCAAATCCACAGGGCCACACCCGGTACAATGTTCCAGGAAGAACATCGTCCCTTGTGTTTATCTGGCCTGGTTTCAGTCTTTTACACCTCTCGACTCATTAGTGCTCAGAGTTGATAGAAGAAACACTTCACCATCCCATTTGACAAGGAAACTGAGGCCTGGGGGGGTGGGGGGAGGGGGCGACAGCGATCAGCAGGCCACAGGAAGTTGGTGGAGGCAAGAAACTAGAACTCTGATCTGTAGATGGTTTTTTGTTTTGTTTTGTTTTTCCTGAGTGTAAGGCAGTGTGTGGAGAGGCAGGCAGAGGCAAGGGTCATACGGTGCAGGGACAGTGGACTTTAGTCACCAGGAAAAGAACTGGTGATAGCCTCGGGTCACTAAACTTGGATGACTGCTGGAAAATTACAGTTTAAGGAGGTGTGGAGAGCAACAGTTTTCCCGACTCAGAGGCCCCAGGGTTGGGCACAGTTTGGGAGGCCATGGCTCTCTTCGCCCTGCCGTGCACACTCAGAAGTGAGGTATCGCCTTGTAGACAGGCTTGGAGTCAAGCCTCGGCTCTCACCGTGCTCTGTGTGGTGAAACCGTGGGAAAGCCCTTTACCCTTCTGGCTCTTGCTTCTCTTGTCTGTACAACTGAGTGGTCATCTTCAGTTCTTTCTCTAGAGACACAAAGAAACCATCTGTGCATCTGGCAGCAAGGACATTTGTTTTACTTATTTATTTTCATATGCATGTACCTGTGCTTGCATGAGGTCAGGTACCCCACATGCATTCAGTATCCTCCAAGGCCAGAAAAGGGTATCAGATCCCCCAGAGCTGCGGTTACAGATGGTCGTGAGCTGCCACGTAGGTGCCGGAAATTAAACCTATGACCCTAACCACTGAGCCATCTCTCCAGCTCTAGCAAAGACCCTTAAAAGGCCTGGTCCCTAAGCCAATTCCAGAAGCCCCAGGCATCCTTGGTGCCCTGCACTGATGGAGAAACACCATGTGCTCCCACACCAGAGTTGGCCTCAGCATGGCTGTGACCACGGGCACTCCTCGGGGCAGCCCTGGGAGGTGGGTTCTGTCATTTGAGAGCTGTTGGTGGAAGAAGGCTGGAGGGAAGTGCTAGAGAGCCCTTTCTGCTTCAGCAAAAGCAAGACACATTTCATGTAGGATTCCAACAACAGATCTGTGTGTGAGGCAGAGAGCAGAAGGCCTCCCCGCCCTCCTCCAGGTCCTCACAGTGCTTATCGCTCTGGGGCCCTGCTTCTATCAGGAGTGGCTTCCACGTCCACAAACATCATTACAGTTGCATCTCTTGCTGGGTAAGATAAAGACCTAAAAATAGAGTCGCCTGGCCACAATTATGAGCATGTTACCATTTGCACCAGGGCTAAGTGCTGCCTGACTGACTGCTAAAGGACCCCATGGACCTGGCATTGCATGTCCGCCAGGGAGGGCGCCAGCTAATGGCTTAATGACCTGTCTCCATCCTCCCTTTCATCCAGCAAGTCTGTCTGCTCATCCTTCACCCATTACACAATGTCCCCTTTAGACATCAGCTGATAAGAAAGACTACCTGTTAAGAGTGGCCAGAGCAGCCTGTTTGACCTGTGGTTGTCCAGCAGTGCCTGGGACTTCCAGCTGCCTGCCCTCCTGAACTCCAGAGGCAGGATGTGCTGATCCAGTTGACACAAGGCACACAGTGGGTGTCGCTACAGGCACCCGTTCCCCAGATACCTGGGTTCCAGGCTCTGCGAATCTGCAGACATCAGATGAGCCTCTTCCGTGGAGACTGCTGATTGATGGGGTAGAGAGTGCGGACTGGGCCCTGGTACCTCCTGTTACCTCCCAGAGGCCTGCTGTAAAGACCTCAGTGATCTCGCACTTGACGTAACCCCAAACCAGGGCCCCAATGAGCAAAAATCAGCAAAACTCCTACTATGTGTCCTACTGTTTCTACACTTAGTCTACAACTGACATTTTTTTAAAGTGAGTGTTTTGTCTGCATTTACATCTATGTACTTTATGTTTGGTGCCTGAGGCAGTGGTGAACCTCCATGTGGGTGCTGGGACTCACACCTGGGGCCTTTGAAACAGCAATAGTTGAGCCAACTCTCCAGCCCGCACAGTATCTCTGTGAGTTCGAGACCAGCCTGGTTTACATAGCGAGTTCCTGGAGAGCCAGGGCTACATAGTGAGACCCTATCGAGTGTGTGTGTGTGTGTGTGTGTGCGCGTGCACGCACATGCGCGTGTGCATGTGTGTGATATGTTTGTGCTGTAGTATGTCAGTACCATGTGTTGCTCCAATGGGGGTCAGAGGACAGCTTTCAGGAGTTGCTTCTATCCTTCTGTCAGTCCCACACATGGAGCTCTCAGGCTAGTGGCTCAGCCGCCTCACTGACTCCTGTACTTTTCTTTCTTTTCTTTTTCTTTTTTCTTTCTGTTTTAAGCTGTATTTTCTTATATCAGGGGACAAGAATTATTACCCTTGGTTTTCCAAGGAGGGAACAGACATCACCCCACTACCACCAAGGCAGAAAGGAAAAGTGCCTTATCAACATGGAAGATCAGACTGAAATCAGGGCTCACGGAGGGGAAAGGATTTGAAGTCACAAAGTAGATTAAAAGCAGACCCTGGTCCTCCCGGCTGTGCTTTCATCACCTAAGGCTGACTGCTCACTCCCAGCTTTCATGCTGACCTGCTTACACACACACACACACACACACACACACACACACACACACACACACACACACACACACACACACACACACACACACACACACACACACACACACACACACACACACACACACACACACACACACACACACACACACACACACACACACTCAGAGCCCAGGTGATGGAGACCCCCCTTGGAGCCTCGATTTCCTTCGGTGGAATGGGCGTGCAGCGGGTGCGAGGGCGGCTCGGCGCCGGGCACCTGGCTCAGCAGCAGGGGCGGAGCTGTGACTCAGCCGCACAATCCCGGGGTCGCCCAGCCGGTCCGACCGGCCTCGGGAGCGCGCGCGCGCGCGCGCGGGTCGCCTGGCTGGGCGGCCTGAGAGGTGCAGGGAAGGGAGGCCCCAGGTGCCTGCTCGGGTGCGAAGAGGCGCGCAGGCCGCGAGTGACCAGGATGGGAGCGAGACCCCACTGACGCCTGCTGGGGCCACTGGCTGGGAACGACATGTGTCTACGCATCGGTGAGCTGGGGTGGGGTGCACCGGAGGCCCTCTCCTGGGGGCGAGACCCAGTCCGAAGCCGGGTCGTCTGCTCAACACAGCCCTGCCTCATTCACAAACTGACCTGCTACGGGACACTTTCCTCTCCGCCTCAGTTTCCCCAGAAGTAAGAAGGCGGCGGGGTGACAAGTGGCTGGGTTTTATTTGCTTTAGGCAAGTGCTTTACCACTGAGCCACACACCAGCCTCAAAATTTCGAGACAGTGAAGTTACTCAGGGACTAGCCTGGAACTCAGTACTTAGCTCTCACTCTGAACTCTGGGTCCTCCTGCCTCAACCTCGTGAGTAGCTGGGGACTCCAGGTTTGTGCCACTGAGGCCCAGCTCTGAGTAAGCCTGCTTTGGATGTGGCCGGTGGTATCTCCATCTCCTGGCCCTATTTTCCTTTCTAAGGGGCAAAACAAGGCTCTGGGCTCCTCAGATGGGAGCAGGGATGCTCGAGGACGAAGAGATGGGAATCTAGGGACCAGGCCTTGGGTCTTTAGTCTTAACCAATTCCATACCCTCCTCTCACCCAGCCAGGCTGGAGGGCCAGTGTGCCCCTCCCCCTCTCCCTGGGCAGACTCTGCTGTTTGGGGCGTCTAAGGCATTCCCACTCTCCAGCACACACATCTCATGAGCCATGCCCATTTCTCCTTTGTAAAATGAGGGCAGTCGCACCCACCTCTTGACCAGGATGAAGTTGCTTTCCGATAATAAATGCTTAGCACTATGCCAGCCACATTGCCCAATGCTCCCAGCATGGGAACCCAGAAACAAAGCCTGCTCTACCACTAGTGCTGAGGCACAACCGTAGCCTCCTGTTTGACCAAAGTCTTGCTGCAGAGATGTTGCTGGTTTTGAGCCCAGGCAAAGGCCAATAGTGTCTGGGTTGCTACTAGTGGTTGGGTGGGTGAACGGGGTGCGGCCCATCAGGCCCCTGGAACAAGGCTGCAATTCCTATTCCTGTTTGGCCAGCTGTACACCTTCACAAGGCCATTCCAGTTCCTCGTGCCTTTCCAGCCCATGGTCTGTCGTCTGCTGCTAAGCTAGCCCCAGAGCCTGCGAGCTCAAGGGGAGAGCTCAGAGACTAGCTAGGCCAACCACTCCTGGTTTTATGAAGAATCCAGAACCAGGAGGGACTGGTACCAGGTCTACAGTGAGTCTGTGACTGTCTAGACAGACTCTTCCGTGGTCCCCAAAATTACGTGTGTGTGTGTGTGTACATGTGTATGTGTGTCTATACATGTGTATATGTGTGTGTACATATGTGTATATGTACATGTGTGTGTGTGTGTGTGTGTGTGTTACTGAGTTTAGTTAGGGTTACTTACAGGAGTGTGCCGGGGCATTTTACTGGAACATGAGCAACTCACCAGCAGCTACACCTCTGAAGAAAAGAATAATTGTTTTTTAAGCAGAGTCTCTCTCTGTAACCTAAGCTGGCCCTGAATTCGCAGCACTCCTCAGCCCCTAGTCTCTTGAACATAAGGATTATGAGCCCCCTCGGTCCCCTGCAGTTGCCCAAAGGGTTAATGATTCTGTCCCCCTTTCTTGTTTTCATTCAGCTGCTGAGCTCACATATAGGAACAGGGGTAAACCTCTCAGCCATGTGTGGGGAAACTGAGGTTTAGCAAGGGCCTCAAAGGCAGAGCCCATTGGGAGCAGCAGGAGAAAGAAAGGCTCTGCTTAGCTGAGAAGGCCACCTACGTCTTCCAATTTCTCAGAGCTGGCTAAACTAAAAGGACCCTAGGTCCAGGTGGCAGGGCTAAGAGCCACGGAGGATACTGCAGAGAGCGGCTTGGAGGAGGAGGGCTTCCTGCTAGCCGATGTGATAGGACTTAGCCACTCGGGCACTCAGGAAGTGTATTCACTGCCAGCCGCCCTCCTGGTCCCAGCTCCAGTTAGGCAGCCCCTGCCCTAAGAGTCTCTCAGACTTTCTGATCCACCCACGGACCTTGTCCACACTAAGAAACAAGGTCTCTTTTCCTCTCCAGGAGAGAAGCAGAGACTCCACGGCTTTCAACAGCTCCATTTAGCAGCTGTGTGTTAAGTACTATGTATGCCAGTCCCCATGTATGGACTGACTACTGAGCAGGACCAGGCTCCTGACCAGTATGCTGTGGGCTCCTTGAAGCTTGGACAGTATCTGTTGGGCTTATGGGTACCCTAGTGCCTGACATAGAGCAGGCATGCGGGACAGTTTTATATACGGAATAAATGAGTGGGTGGGTGGATGGATGGATGGGTGGGTGGATGGATGGATGGGTGGGTGGATGGATGGAAGGATGTATGTATGTATGGGTGGGTGGGTGGGGGGGTGGATGGATGCATGGGAGGGTGGCCGGGTGAATCCATGGATGGATGGATGGATGGATGGATGGTGGATGGATGGATGGATGGATGGGTCGATGGATGGATGGATGGATGGGTCGATGGATGGAGAGTCATGCTAGAGCCCTGCTACTCAGAACTCAGCAGTTAACAAGGACAGCTGTGTGGACCACCTGTGTGCTTTTCCAATCTCCTACTTCAAGGACTAACAATCAACTGTGAAGCTTTTAGAGTCAAAGGAACAGGGGAGGTTCAGATGACCCCACTGGCCAGCAAGAAGCACCTCACATTGGTCCTGACATGTGTCCCCCACAGGTGGCCTGAGTGTGGGTGAGTTCCGGAAGGTGCTGATGAAGGCAGGTCTGGTGTTGGTCGTGCTGGGCCACGTGAGCTTCATCGCAGCTGCTGTGCTCCATGGCACCATGCTGCGCTTCGTGGCCACCACCAGTGACGCCGTGGTTCTACAGTACTGCGTGGTGGACATCCTGTCGGTTACCTCCGCCATTGTGGTATGGCCTGGCTGGAAGGCCAGCAAGAGGGAGGCCTGGGTCCCTGCCAGATCCCCAAACACTAACCCCAGTAGCCATATACCAATTGTGCAGGCACTCAAACTCTCTCTGCCTCCACGTTGTCCTCTGTAAAATGGGAGTGGTGAGAGTGTACATGCACGGCAAAGGTTCCTCTGAGAAAAGTCATCCACAGAAGGTGCTTAACTTAGGGCCTGGCAGGTAACTAGTGTGAACTGCTGTGATGTGACAGATAATCACAGCGTGGTGGTACAGGAGTGAGCATCAGCTTGGCTAGGGAGAGTTCGTAAGGGTTTCGCAGAGGAGACCTCTGGGCTGGGTGTCAATGGGTGAGTAGGAAGGAGTTTGCAATGGACTGTAATTATCAACCCAGGTAGGTGGCAGGCTGGGGCTGGCTGGCACAAAACCACGCCAGGGTGGCATTCCGTGTTCAGACTGTGGCAGGTGCAAGTGTGTGGATCTGGGAATGGTTAGGGTCTGTTCTGGAGACCCTGGGCAACACAATTAGGCAGCATCAGAGTGGATGGATCTAAGCGAACGACTTGATAATCAGATACCTGGGCACCTGCCCACTTGATGAATGACTAAGTCGAAGAGTCTGGTATACTTAGGTTTATAGAGCTCTTCTCTGCCTGTCAGCTAAGGTAGCTGCAGGCATGGGGGTAATCTGCTCAACTTTGGGAGGAGACCTGCTGACTCCTTCCTGGCTGAGGGAACTTCCTTCTCCGAGCTGGTCTCTGCCTACAAGATGAAGCTCAGACAGCCGGCTGGCCTCTTGTCCTGATGAGCCAGGCTCTGACCGTGTAGAAGCTCCAAGAGCATCTGCGTTTTGCTCAGCATCCACATGAGGAAGGCATGGAAGGTGGCCGGCCCAGGGTCAGGAGGCTCTGGGCTGGACCACTTCATGTCTGCTTTCCTTTCCCCCAGTAAATCCTCACCACTCTCAGCTGCCCATGTCTGAGGGGGATTCGCCCACACCCCCTTGGGTGTAATGTCTTCCTGTGAGCGAGTCCTGCAGAGAGGGACTCAGCCCAGACAGGTCGAGGTACTTCCTTGTTGCTACACCCCCCACCTCCAGTACAGAGTGATCCCAGGAAGGTAGATAGGCTAAACGGAGCCCTAGTGATCTAGAAGACAGCCATTGAGCTAAACAGTGCACAGGAAATCCAGTCTCTGGAGGTCGAGAAAGGTGTGGGCAGAGAGTGTTGGTAGGGAAAAGGCAAAGTTCCTTCGAAGTGGAAATTAATGAGGCCAAAGCCCCAAACATGGGTGGAAGTGGAGATTGCAGGACCATGGAGGACATTGGGGGTGGGGGGATCTTTATCCAAACATGAGTCTGGCCCCACGAGCTGTCCTCCAGCCCGGGCATCAAAGTTGACCCAAGTTTCCCCACAGGTCATCATCGCGGGAATTGCTGCCGTCGTCCTGTCTCGCTACCTCCCCAGCACCCCCTTGGTATGTGGCCCTTCCTCAGGCGGGTCTGTGGGCTGGGCCAGCAGCCCCCTTGGCGCCAAGCATGACAGCCACTGACCAGTACTCTTCATGCCTAGCGCTGGGCCGTGTTTAGCCTGAGTGTGGCCTGTGCCCTCCTTTCTCTGACCTGTGCCCTTGGACTCCTGGCCTCTATCGCGGTGACCTTTGCCACCCAGGGCAGGGCACTACTGGCAGCCTGCACTTTTGAGAGCCCGGAACTCCTGACGTTGGCACCTGATTGTCCCTTTGACCCTACTCGAATTTACGTGAGTGCCTCATCCCGGGAACAGTCTGGGAAGGGCCATTGGGATCTAGCTGCACCCCAGTTGCATCCCTGTCCCTAAGTAGATGCTTGTGCCTCTGTACCCTGCAGAGCTCTAGCCTGTGCCTCTGGGTCATCTCTCTCGTGTTCTGTGTGGCGGAGAGCGTGTCTGCCATGCGCTGTGCCCAGCTCGTGCGTCGGCTGCTGGAACTGAGGCCCTGGTGGGGAAAAGACTGCCACCACACGGTAAGTCCCCTCCACAGTCCTGGGAGGTGCCTGCGGGAGATCCCTGACAAGTCAGTCACTCCCACCCGCTCTCTGAACAGAGCCTCAGATGCTTGGGCAAAAGTTTGCTGTCCACCACCAAAGGGCTCCAAAAATCCAGAGAGGTCAGACCTGCCAACTAAGTCACACAGCTCATGTCTGGCTCTCCCAGTCTTGAGGGGAAGCACCGGCCTTCGGGGGATTAAACAGGGGAGCACTCTAGCCTGTCTTGAGTGAGTGAAAGTAGTGTCCTCCCCCCCTGCCCTAGAAGACATTAGTTCTTCCTTGCTCCAGTTTGGGGGTGTCCTGGAGATAGAGACCCCAACCCAGAGCCAATGACACAAGCAGGTTCCTGTATCTGCAGATACAAGCGAGCCCAGAGCCCCTGGACGGCCATGACCTACTGAGCTGTGCCAGCTCTGTGCAGCTGACCCTCTGACATCTCAACAGCGCCATGGCTACTGAGGTGACACGTGACCAAGCCTGCACTGACTAGTGCCCCAACAGCCATGGAAGCCTAGATGGATGGAGACAGGATTCAGAGAACACATCCATGAAAGCTCATTGGACCCCTGGGCTCGAGGGGGTGGGGGCGGGGTGGGGGCTTTGAACACCCTCCCTTGGCCACCAAGCACTTCCGCACTGAAACAAGACTTTATTTTGAAGTTATTAAAAAGAACAAAGATGCTCCGTGTGGCTGCATGCAGGGGGAGATGGGGCTTTGCCAGGGGCCTGCACTTCTTTCCCACATAGAATACTGTGGAGGGCCTCTGCCCGTTTCTCTGTGGGCCTGCGTGTGGTGTGTGTGTGTGTGTGTGTTTGTGTGTGTGCACATGTGCGCATGTGTGTAAGAGGGGGTGAAATAGATCTGTGGTCATCCAAATGTGAAGAGGCAGATTGGGTTTGGGGACCCCCTGTTGGAATCCTGGGATTTTTTTTTTAAACCATGGCCTCCAGCCAGCAAGAGCTGGGGCAGGAAGTGTTCTTCTGTAGGGAAGTAGATGGAGAAACAATTCAAGCCCCACAGCCCGGGAATCCTCATGTCTCCCCACCAAACAAAAAGACTGTTTACCTGGGCACGACTCCCACCTCCCTCCAGGCTGAGGACCACCCAAGAGGGACCTACCCCCCCTCCACCCCGCTTTGTGGAAGAGCCTCAGGGCTGTAGGTTCAGCTGTCTGAGTAAAGACCAAACCAGAGGGTCATCTTGGTCCCACTAAGGAAGATTCTGCCTCTAGAGCCGTGGGTACTAACTGCTATCTTGCTTAGCCCCTTCCTTGCAGGGTTCGCTTCTCCAGAGGCCCCCCACAGTGCAGACCCCCCGAAAAGGGATCCCCCCAGTCTGGCCCCCAGCCTGGATAGACACGAGGAAGTGGAAGCTGAGAGCCGGAGGGCCGGCGATGGCAGGGAGGCGAGCTGGCTTGTCGCAGCTCAGAACTGGGAGGCGCTGCTGGGGTCGCACTGCAGCAGGCGCACGATCGATGGGTCGCTTTTGGCCCCGCGGATGAACTCCTCCAGTGACAGCTTGCCTGCAGAGCGAGGGGGAGGGCTGTGCTGAGGAGGCAGCCGCGAAGCCAGGCCGGTGGTGCGGGAGAGGGAGAGGGAGGCCGCCCACTCCCAACCCCTACTCCCGCCACTCACCGTCGTTGTTTGTGTCCATTTGGCGGAAGATTTTCTCAGTCCTCTTTTCCGGGGTCGACTCGTCCTCAGGCATCTTCATCACGGAAGAAACCATCTTGTAAATGGCCTAAGGGCGGGAGAGGAAGGGGAGAGAACATCAAGGAGTGAGAAGAGCTGATTTAAGTAAGCCCTAATACCGATCTCCGGGTCTCTATAAACATCCCAGGGTCGTGCTCCGCTGTTCTTGAAGGGAGGAGAGGGAAGGAAAAGTCTGGAAAGGCTTTCTAGAAGAGGGATCACTGAAGAGGACCCAGAACCCTTAGAGGACCAGGTGATGGAGCTGATGAACAAAGGCACCGCAGCCTGAAAGCTCCAGGTAGATGCCAAGAATTTGGGGTGCACAGTCAAGAGAGATGTTGGAGGCTTCCCCAGATAGCAAAGCGCCTAGAACGCAAAGTGCAGCTGGGGTGCGCGTTTGGAGATTAAGAGCTGAACCAGCCCTCCTTCCCAGGGACCTACAGGGGGCGCTGAGCTGAGAAAGAGGGCTCTGGGCTGCACTGCGGTCTATGATCGACAGGGGGCGCAGAGCAGAGTGGAGGCAGCTGAGACCACGAAGGGGCGGGAACGTTATGCAAATGAATGCAAATGAGCACCTGCCGAGGGGCCAAGGACAGCCTGAGCTTTGCTAGGCCGAGGGCGGCAGCTGCCACGTGTAGGAGCTCCAGAGGCAACACGAAGGAGAGTTTCTGAGCTAAATGTTACAGAGCACGTAGTGCTCAGCCTGTGGGATGGGCTATGTTTCTGCTCCCTGGAGCTCAAAAACCAGACTAGTCACCTCAAACGGAACAAAGAAAGAAGCCTCCTTTGTTCTCCCTTACCACGACCCTCCCCACCCCATCCATGACCAACTTTGTTTCTCCAATACTTTTTTCCAGTCTCTTTTCCTTCAGATTTGTCCCACACACTGCCTCTGAAGGCTCTTTCTAAACACAACCCTCCAACTACCACGTCCCCAAACCATCAGGCCGCTCCCTTGTTTCCAGTTTTCTTAGCAAGGTCATCTGTGAACCTGCCTGGGTCAGGGCAATCTCCTGTACAGGGCCTCCTGGGCTTTTCCTCCTTGGAGGCCTGTGCCTGCTTCCCACCATACAGATAGGAAGAATAACTGTAACCACTTCTAAGATTCCCAAATTCGGGCGGGTGTGGTGTCCCATGCCTTTAATCCCAGCACTCGGGACGCAGAGGCAGGTGGATCACTGTGAGTTCCAGGCCAGCCTGGTCTGCAAAGCGAGTCCAGGGCAGCCAAGGCTACACAGAGAAAGCCTGTCTCGAAAAAATAAATAAATAAATAAATAAATATTCCCAAATTCCAGAACAGTGCCTTGGCACATGGCAGGGAACTCCGTGTTTAAAGGCCATTGTCACCTCCCACCACTCTGTACCAAGTCCAAACCATTTGCTTTTGGTATCCGAGGTTCTTCACAAGCTGTCCAGTGCTGGCCTCATCATCACCAGGCCTCACAAATGAATACCCCCGGGCCTATCAGAATCCCCAACATTTACACCCTCTGCCTGGAATAATATGAGCTACCCTTAATCATGCAAGTGGTTCTATGTGCAGGAGTTCTGTTTAGTTTTGTTTTTCCTGGCTGTCCTGGAACTCACTCTGTAGACCAAGCTGGCCTTGAACTGAGGATCTCCTGCCCCTGCCTCCCGAGTCTTGAGATCAGAGTTGTACGCCACAATGCCTGGCATACATGCAGGATTTCTAAGCTGTACATCAGCTCAAAAAAAGCATGTATCAGCCGGGCGGCGGTGGTACACACCTTTAATCCCAGCACTTGGGAGGCAGAGGCAGGTGGATTGCTGTGAGTTCGAGGCCAGCCTGGTCTACAAAGTGAGTCCAAGACAGCCAGGGCTACACAGAGAAACCGTGTCTCGGAAAAAACAAAAAACATGTATCAAATCTTCCCTTTTGGGCCGGGCATTGGTGGTGCATGCCTTTAGGTCCTCGCACTCTCGAGGCAGAGGCAGGTGGATCTCTGAGTTCAAGGCCAGCCTGGTCTACAGAACGAGACCCAGGACAGCCAGGGCTACACAGAGAAGCCCTGTGGGGGCGGGGGGAGTTTCCCCTTTCCGGATAACACACCAAGGTCTGGGAAAGGAATTGCTGGGAGGTGCTGGATTAGAGCTTGCTCTCTCTTCCCGGCTAGACCTGCGGTTCTCAGCCTTCCTAATGCTGCAACCCTTAAGCACAGCTCCTCGTGTTGTGCTGACCTCCCAACCACACAATTATTTTTATTTTTTTGCTACTTCATAACTTCAGTTTTGCTACTGCTGTGAATGGTAACATAAATATCTGATGTGCAGGACATCTGATAGGTGACCCCTGTGAAAGGTTGTTCAACCCCCCGCAAAGGGGGTCTCAACCCATAGGTTGAGAGCTTCTGTGATAGATGTATGCTTGGGCAATTTGGAACGATAAACAGCAGGAGTTCTGGAGTGGAGTGACATCCTGGTCCGTTCTGCACTCGCTGTGCATGCTGGAATAAGGACTCAGCCTCCGTAAGCCTGCTTCCTTCTGTAAAATGGAGAAGCGTGTCTATCTCATTGGAATCGCCTAGAGGGTTAAATGAGATAGAAAAATATAACAATGGCTGGCTGGCATAAATGGTCACTAAGCAGCAGCTTATAGTGTCATTATTCATCCACCGTGTCCTCTGGTTTTTCAGTCCCGCAGTCTCCTCACCACGTGCCACTGACCACATCTGCGTGGTCTGGCCTTAACGTTTCCTATCAGAGCGGGAGCCCCATGAAGCACACTGCTCCTTTCCCCACATGGGGCCACCACCCAGTGTAAGGCTTGGCTGGGAGAAGGAATGAGCAGTGACTTAGAGAGTGGCCATTCCCTTTGTGACAATCCTCCTGATTAATCGTCCGCTAGCTCAGAGTGTCACCGGAGCCTACTTGTCATTAATCAGGCCCTGGGGTTCACAGAGCTCTGTCTGCTCCAGCTGTCTGGAGCCTCTGGGCTGTCATAGAGAAAGTAGGGGTCTAGAGGACAGAAGCTGATTAAAAAAAAAAGAGGGGCCCGGGGTGCCTAGGGAACGGACTAGCTTAACTGCTGCACCGGGCAGGGTGGCTTCCAGCTGAGATTTGCCAGTGTATGAATGGAAGTCATGAGCATCTCTCTGCATTCGTTGATAAGCAGAGGATTGCCCCAAATGACCCGCCACCACTCCTTCGACCTTTCTAGCAGGACCCCTCGGGTCTCCCATCATCCTGCTTCCAAAGAGGAGTGCACGGCCCAAAGGCTTCTGGGACAAACACTGGGGCAACAGGCAATCAGCCTTTTCAATCAAGCTAAAGGCTGAGGTGCACGTCCTCAGCAAGATGGGGAGCTGGCTATCAGCCCGTGACGTGGAGGGGCGAGAAGGGAAGAGTGCAGAGATGCAGGAAGGGGCCTGGTGCAGAGCCACAGGGCAGCAGTTCTCACGGCACACCTTGCGGATGCTTATGATGCCATGTCAGTCTACGCAGAAGATGAATGGAGAGAAGAGGGATTGACAGTCACCGGAAAGAAAGTACCAGCTCAGGACCCCCAAGGCCAAGCTCTCAGCACAAAGGAGCGTTATTTGCCCCCCGAGGGACTGAGGGCAGGGAAAAGAGACAAAAACAAGAGACAGGGGATGAGAGGGAAGGTGACATGAACAAAAGAGAGAGAGGAGAGGTATTTGTCCCAGAGGACAAAGGACTGCCTCTGGACAGAGAGGAAACAGACATGGCACATAGGAAAATGGCCGTTTATAAAGGTAAAAGGAGAAACCCATGCTAAGATTAGATGTTTAAGCCAGGCGGTGGTGGCACACGCCTTTAATCCCAGCACTCGGGAGGCAGAGGCAGGTGGATCGCTGTGAGTTCGAGGCCAGCTTGATCTACAAAGTGAGTCCGGGACAGTCAAGGATACACAGAGAAACCCTGTCTCCAAAAAATAAAAAGTAAAAAAAGATTAGATGTTCAATTGCTTGTTTGTTTGTCTTTGTTTTTCGAGACAAGGTTTCTCTGTGTAGCCCTGGCTGACCTGGACTCACTTTGTAGACCAGGCTGGCCTCGAACTCAACAGCAATCCACCTTCCTCTACCTCCCGAGTGCTGGGATTAAAGGCGTGCACCACCACGCCTGGCTTTAGGTGTTTAATTTTAATTGGGCATGTTATTTAGATAAGCCAAAGGGGGCTTTTGATTTCTAGGCTGCAATACTTTGATAGCTGGATTTATGGTAGTCAGCCTTAGGAGGAGGAGGAAGTGGCCAGCTAAGGGCATAGACCTTTGGTGTCTGGCTTTAGGAATGTAAGCTAACGGTTTTCAGCAAGGCAGAGGGAATGAGGAAGAAGGGCAAGGCGTGCCAGAGCCATGCTCGCCATGCTCGAGCTGGCCAGAGTCCCGTCAATCACTAACATTCACTGAGTACCAAGTACTGAGTACCATGTACTTGGTACCAAGCCCTCAATGGACCCATTCCTCTCTGTGAGAGCGTTGGAACAGTGGGCAGAAGCCAGCAGGTTTATGGCTTCCTGTTTTCTCGATAGGTAAAGGCACTTGCAGACAAAGCTGACAGATCTTAGTTCAACCTCCAGGATCTGCACAATGGAAGGAGAGAACCGATCTCTGAAAGTATTCCTCTACCCTCCACATGTGGGCCGTGGCATGGACATGCCACCCCTGCACATAAACAAATGTAATAAACAGTGTTTAGAGGCCAGCCAGTACCACACAGAGACAGACCCTGTCTAAAGGCAAATGTTTAAAGTGGGCACGGAGCAGGGTGGATGAGAGAATCGTCATCCCACTGACCGCCTTCAGTGAGCCACGGGGGGATGGGTGTTGTGGAAGGCTTCTGAAATAAATCTAGTGTGTTTCCTACTTCAGTTTGTACTAAGAAAAGACATTCATGACAAGTCTCTAAACCTCCTCATGCAATCAGCATCGCTGTCACTGCTCCAGTTTTATAGACGAGCAGCCTAAGAGCTAACGCCAGTCCGGAATTGGAAACCTCATCTCCTAGAAGCTCGCTCGGCGCCTTCACAAAAGGCAGCTTGGAGCGGTGGTGGCCAGCCTGGGCTCAGTCCCTCTTGTACACACGGAGGCAAGCCACACTCTGCCTGGCTGAGACTCGCGGGGCTGCCCTAAGGATGCGCTCAGCTCATGCAGCTCTAGGCTCTGCTGGTGCATCCATGCAATAGTTAGGAGATGTGGACACCGGAGCCAGGTCACCCACTCACAGGCTGTGAGGTCTCAAGCAAGCGTTTTCTCCTTTCAAAGCATGTTTCCTCCTCAGTAAACGAGCATCGATAAAACAGTCCTTGTGAGCCGGGGATGAGGCTGAGTGGTGGAATGCTGCAAGCAGGTGAATGAATGAACGAACATAGCTGGGCATAGGAGACACACACCGGTAACCCTATGACTCAAAGGCTAAGCAGGAGGATCCTGAGTTCAAAGCCAGTCTGAGCTACATAGAGAGACTTGTCTCCAACCAAACCAAACCAAATATAACTTGCCTAAATCAGAAATGTCAAGACAGGAAAGACAAAGTAAGGGAGGGAGCATTCCAAATTAAGCCAGAACAACAAAGCCAGACATGGTAGCATTCTTTAATCCCAGCGCCCAGGATGATGAAGACACAGGCGGATCCCTGTGAGTTGGAGACCAACCTAGTCTATAAAGTGAGTTCCGGGCTAGCCAGTGCTATACGGTGAGACCTTGTTCTCTAAATAAATATGACCAACGAAGTAGGATACTAAAACTCAGTGTAGGAGCCATGCGTGGTGGGGCATGCCTTTAATCCCAGCACTTGCGAGGCGGAAGCAAACGGATCACTGTGAGTTCAAGACCAGCCTGATCTGCAATGGAAGTCCAGAACAGCCAGAGCTCTGTGTAACAGAGAAACCCTGTCTCAAAAAAACAAAACACACACACACACACACACCATATATATATATATATATATATATATATATATATATATATATATATATATATGTATGTATGTTCCATGTATGAAACATTCTGACAATGAATGTACCATGGCATAGGACTTGTACATTAGAATTAGAAAATGCCTCAACTTGGATAACCATACTTTAGGATATGTGAGATAATGTCCTATTAGTCTTAGGAAATGCATCATTTACCTAAGGGGGAAAGGGTCGATGCTGAGAACAACCAGAAAGCGTGGCATGCACACAGAGATAAAGTAATGTCAGGAAGCGCTAGCTGGTGAATATGGGCTAAGGATGCCCGAGAACACTTCCTCGGCTTTTCCTTCTTTTCTTTGTTGTTGTTGGGTTAGTAGGGGGAGAGGAGACAGTTTCATGCTGTCTAGGCTGGCCTCAAATTCAGCAGAGGCTGCCTTTGAACTCTTGACCCTCCTACCTCTAACACCACAACAGTTTTAAGCATTCAACTTTTCTTTACATAGAAAATCATGTCATTCTAAAAGATTTTTGTAAATGGGGTGGGAGATGGTTTTTGTAAAGGGGGTGGGAGATGGTTCAGCCAGTGACGGTAGAGGCCCACCTGCACAATTTCTAGCATCTCCTCCCGGCTGATGTAGCCATTGCCGTCCAGGTCGTACATGCTGAAGGCCCACATGAGCTTCTGCTCCAGGCGGCCACGCGAGGTCACGCTCAGAGCAATGATGAACTCCCGGAAGTCGATGGTGCCGTCGCTGTTGGTGTCAAAAGTGCGGAAGACGTGCTCGGCGAACTTGGAGGCATCGCCGTAGGGGAAGAAGTTGGCGTAGATCTTCTTGAACTCGTCCACGTTGAGGATGCCAGTGGGGCAGTCCTTCAGGAAACCCTTGTACCACTCCTGCAGCTCCAACTCGGAGAACTCCGTGTTCTCCCGCAGGTCCTGCAGCATCTCTGGCCGCAGCTTGCTGTTCTGCTTGCCCATGGCAGATGAGCCAAGTCCCACCTGGGTGCCCACAAAGGAGGTGAAGGGACAGAGAGCAATGGTTATGTCTTTTTTGGCCACTTGACACCACTCTAGGAGGACTCTCAGACACAAGACACTCCAAACTCTCATTTGACCCCAGACGAGAGAGGTGAGCCCCAGATCACACAGCCTGCACCCTGATTTGTGACTTGCATGTCTAGAGAGCAGACCCAGAGAGAAAAGAAGGGACCAGTTCACCCTGAGTGATGCCCTTCTGGCTGTCCCTGCTAAGCCTATGCACAGTGCACATCTTCATCCTCCCAAAGAGGGACCTGAGGGTCAGCTCCATTTTCCACAGAAGGGAAGCTCAGAAAAGTAAAACGATCCGCCTCAGGTCACATGGACACTACAGGGTAGAGCTGAGCAACCCCAGAGTTTCCTAGAAGGGTGCAGAAAGATTCTGAGGCCTCCTTTGCACCTGCTGCCCTCTCATGGCTTGCCAGATGTCCGATGACCCTACAGTGCACCTGCAGCTTGGATGCTGTCCAGCGCTCATCCTGAAGATATGCTCGGCAAGAGGCCACATCACCTGGGCTCGAATCCCAGCACACACTCTCTCTCTCTCTCTCTCTCTCTCTCTCTCTCTCTCTCTCTCTCTCTCTCTCTCTCCAGCTATGAGCCTTGGACACTTTCCTCAAACTCTCTGTCTCAACTGCAAAGTGGGTTTACTAACAGGTACTCATGCCATCGGGGCACGGTGGGGACTAAATTAGTTAATACCTGTGAGCACTTAGAACTGAGCAAGTAAATGCTACCTATATACATGTTAAATGGGTATAAAAAATGATTTGCATGTACTCAGACTCCACAAAAATCAGGCATGATATGCAAGTGCACGCCCCCCCCCCCCCAGCACAGCACACATAATGCCACATAGATCACCAAAGGCACTCACTGGGTCCTATGCCACTCACACACCAGCCTACACCACACATGGGTCACCATGCCTCCACACACAACAATCCCCCTGCCCCACAACTCACACGCACACTGGCACATGGCCCCCACGCACAACTCCCATACACTGTGCAACAAGACACACCAGCCCACGACCCCACATGTCTCACACATGCCATCACACGCCAACTCACATGCCGACACCCCTCACATGGCCAGCTGCACGTGGGACCTTCAGGCACCCTTGCCATTTGCCTTTCCATACCCGAGGTGCTGCCAGGTCCCAGGAGAGGGAGCTGCAGCCCTTCACAGACCTACTGAGGATTCCCCCCACCTCTCCCCAGGGAGCCCTACCCAGTCCACCCAAACCTCCCTCACCACTCACCTTTTATCTGGTTTTCAAAAGGTCCCCTCAGGGCAGGGATTAAAGTGTGAAGCTGAGGACAAGCAATGGAGGGGAAATAGCCAAGGCAGTCCTAAGCACAGGTGCAGGGGCATGCGCAAGTGGCTTTTGAGGTTGGAGATGCGGGTAAGATGGGACGAGAAGGGTTCCTTGTGCATGAAGGTACATGAAGCTCTGTGTACATGCATGTGGGTGCGTGTTGAATGAATGTGCTCACACATGTGAGTCCCGGGCTCTGCACCTCGTCTTTCTCCCTATGCGTTTCTATGCATGTCTGCGTGTGAATTTCTATATGCGTGTTGAATGGGTATATTGCACCTGTCACAAAGAGAAGAATGTACCCGGGAATGTGAGGGGACCTGTGTCTGTCCTCAGTAGTGTGTCATGCATATTCCTGTAAGTTGGTGCCCCCTCTCCTTTCTAGATCAGCCTCTACTGCCCCAGGCTGAGGAGCCACAGAACAAGTGTGTGGGAAGGGACTGAGGAAATGCGCAGAGCTGAGCAGGGGAGCGTGTCCCTTACTCCCCTCCTCAAGGTCCAAGGAACTGGGTCAGCGGGGCGGGGGCAGAGCGATGCGCTGGGCAGGAGCGCTCCTCCAGGTGCCCCTTCCTCCCGGCCACCCTCGGCATTGCCTCTCCCAGCCGGAGGAAGGGTCTGCAAATACCCTCAGAGCCCAAAATAGGAGGAACCTCACAGTTAGATCCGTGAAACCCACCCCAGCAACCCCTCCAACCCTCTCCAGACTCCAGCCCTGAGCCCCCGCCTCCATCTTCCCGCACTCGGTGCGAGGTCCCTCCTGGAGGGGGCGCGCGGGACGGTCGACGCGCGACTCCCAGGAGCCGGCCACTCAGCGGTCAGGACCCTGGAGAGCG
Organism: Acomys russatus; assembly: GCF_903995435.1. NCBI lineage: Eukaryota > Metazoa > Chordata > Mammalia > Rodentia > Muridae > Acomys > Acomys russatus. Next base: position 23,355,590 of record NC_067165.1, read on the forward strand.
CCACGCGATTTCCCCTGGGGCAGCCTAGGGCTGCCAGCGCGGCGGGTGGGAGGAATCCCACGAGGCTCGGGGAGGAGCGGGCAGGAGAGCCCTGGACTTGGGTTCTTGGTTCCGGGGCTGCCATCCCCTCATCCCTGACCCGGGCCGGAGGGGCCCCCACTCACCCAGCAACGCCGAGACACCGACTGCGCAGAGAAGGCGGCGCTGCTGCGGCGCGCGGCGGCAGAGGCGGCCGGAGGGGCGGGAGGGACTGCGAGGGAGACGCCCCGCAGCGTTGGCCCGGAGCCCCTCCCCTGGGGGGTCCCCCCCATTGGCAGCTAGGCTCCGCCCCCGCCCCCGCCCCCGCCCGGGAGAGGGAACGGGACGCCCTCGCTGCCCCGAGCCCCCTTTCTCGGGAGCTCCCCGTTGTGAGAGGAAGATCGGGACCCCCAGTTCTGCAAGGAAAGAGGCGGGTCAGTGCCCAGGGACCGCGCTCCTAATCCCTACCTGGGCACGGAGCCGCCCGTCGCTCCGAGGGCGGAATCCGATAGGCACCCTCGCTGCCCCCGCACCTCAACTCCGGAGCTAGCTGAGCTGGGGGCTCTCTAGGAAGGCAGGAGCGCCTACTTCTCAGTCCCAAGGTCTTCCAGGGGCCAGACACGCCCCCTGCCTACCTCCGCCTCAGAGAGCTCGCCCCCCCTCCTGCCTACTACTCCGGATGTCATCATCCCCCACCTCATCTAAGAATTAATGCCACCTCCCACCATCGATGTACCTCACTCTTCGCAGTACCCCTCCTGGCAAGGCATCCTGTCTTCCCCCGAGCCTCTTCGAGTGCAGGCCTGAGACCTGAGAGTGCAGAAGCACTCCACCTTGGGGGCTGGGGGGGGTTCTGAGGCCTCTTGTCTACACTCAAGGCAGCTGCTCTCTAGAGACGCTGATGGGGTCACAGCTCCTCTTGTCTGTATGGGGGCTGCACCCTCCCACCTCCAGCCTCAGTCACAATCCCTACATCTGAGCTCAAATTCTGTCTTATCTCTCTCCCTTCCCATTGCAGAATGAGGAAACTGAGACTTAGAAGGGTTAAATGCTATTCCCAACTCAGGAGTGCTCATTCATCCATTTAAAAACATTTCTTGGGCATTGCTTCTGCACTCAGCGCTGTTTCAGGGGCTTGCAATCACGCAGAAGAAACAATGACCTAACATACATAGTCGGCCCTGTAGTGTGTCAGATCAGCAGTTTTGAGAAAGGTTTGGACCGGTGGGCTGAACAATGGGCCCTCCGGACTGCGGTCCAGGTGAGGCCAGGGGTCCTGGTTGTTTTGAATAGAGTGAGGGGGTCTGACTTCCTTGCAACAGCTCACTGAAGTATTGTGTCCAGAAAAGAGAGACAGAATGAGCCTGGTTTCTGGACCTCCTTCGAAGATGGGATTGACAGCATTTGCCACTCCCTGGAAAGCTCTTTCTGGTGTGTTTTCTCTATCTGTAATTCAGATCGTCCTGGTTGCCCAAGACAGAAAAACAAAGCTCTCCCTGAAGGTGCCTAGACCAGGCCATCAGTTTAGCCTTCACCTCCTGTGCTTGAAGGAAAAGGGGATGGGAGGGGGCACATTGTCAGAGCTGGAGAGCCAGACCGGCATGGAGTAGGGACAGCTGGGCTCTCAGGAACACCGGCTCCACTGTGTGCCTTGGCTCCTGTGTTGGGACCCCCCAGTGGAGGCGTGAGAGACGCCAGATGAACGTGGGTGGTTCCCAGCTGCCTCCTTCAGGAAGACCTGCAAACAGGAAGAGAGTATCTCCATAGCCCCCCTACCCCAGACCCCTCCTAAGATAACCTCCCTCCCCTCTCCCTGGTGGGCCCAGAGGGACAGCCATGCATGCTTGGGACATGGGAAAAAAGCCATTCCGTCTCTCCCCACCACTCCAAGCCTGACTTGATTCTTCCCCCACCCCGCTCCATCTTTGGGTGGAGGGTCTCAGGTACCCCTACTTCCAGGGAGGGACTGTGTCACACCATCGTCCAGGGTACCTGCTTTCTTTTCCTGTTTCTACATGCCCATGACTGCATCCAAAAGTAGAGTCTGAGCCTTCATGGGCTCTGCTGGCTGTTCACATCAGCCATCTCTGCTCTCCCAAGAGCCACAGAAGCACTGGAAAGGCTCTTGAGCCCAAGAGGAGGCCTGGGTGCTTCCCCCATTCTATAATAAAGCCCTGTGTCCAAGACAGGTGCCCTGCAGTTTAGTTTAGAAAAGGCAGCAGGGAGATTGCTGCTTGGGAAGCCTGGGTCCCTCATTTCTGCACCTCCTGAAGCAAATGGCTCTTTCCCTTGCTGAGCAGGTGACAGTCACAAAGACAGCTGAGACATCAGGGTGCCTGGGGTTTGCCTTATTTGAAGGCCTGTTGTGTGCCTGATCCAGTTCTTGCTGCTGAGGCCTCATCCTCTCTCATCTCAGGAGGATGTGTCCAAGAGGGAAGGAGGGGCTCAGTCTGTTTTTGGTTTTGTGGTTTGTTTTTTTGTTTTGTTTTGTTTTGTTTTGTTTTGTTTTGTTTTGTTTTCGAGACAGGGTCTCACTGTGTAGCCTTGGCTATCCTGGACTCGCTTTGTAGACCAGGCTAGCCTCGAACTCACAGTGATCCACCTGCCTCTGCCTCCCGAGTGCTGGGATTAAAGGCGTGTGCCACCACCACCCAGCTTGAGGGGTTCAGTCTGAAGGGGAAGTGGAGCCAGGAGAGGTGGAACAGGACAACAGGCAGTTCATGGAAGAAGGGACGTGTCTTAAGAGCAAAGAAGTGAGGGGGGAGGCACTTCCTAAACCTGGGGAGAAGCCCAGGGGTGACCGCGCAGGCCTTGAATCCCAACACCTGGGAGACAGAGGCAGGCAGTTCTCTGATTTTGAGGCCAGCATGGTCTACTGAGTTAGTTCCAGGACAGCCAGCGCCACACAGAGAAACCTTTTCTTGATAAAGCAGTCACTTGGGCTGGAGAGATGGCTCAGAGGTTAAGAGCACTGGCTGCTCTTCCAGAGGTCCTGAGTTCAATTCCCAGCAACCACATGGTGGCTCACAACCATCTATAATGAGAACTGGTGCCCTCTTCTGGCCTGTGGGTGTACATGCAGACAGAGTATTGTATAAATAATAATAAATAAAGTTCTTTTAAAAAAAGAAGAAGAAGAAAAGAAAGAAAGAGCTGGGTGGTGGTGGGTGGCACATGCCTTTAATTCTAGCACTCGGGAGGCAGAGGCAGGTGATTGCTGTGAGTTCTAGGCCAGCCTGGTTTACAATGTGAGTCCAGGTTACACAGAGAAAGCCTGTCTCGAAAACAAAAACAAGAGAGAGAGAAAGAGAGAGAGAGAGAGAGAGAAGAAAGAAAGGAAGAAAGAGCACTCACTCACTCAATCAATTAAAAGAAATCTGGGCTGCTATCTTATTCTTCTACCCGTTGCTGAGACACTTATCTCCTGCATACCTACTGTTCACAGAGTGTCCCTGAGAGTCTCTAAGACGGCCACCATTTTATAGATGTGGAGCCTGAGGCTCAGAGGGCTGAAGTCTCCACCCTGAGCTTCAGCAGCAGTAAGACAAATCCGAGCCCAGGTCTGTGGGACTGGGGAGTTGCAGGTCCTACCCTGAAGTGGGCGCGTCTGACCCTTTCTCTAGCCCACTCAGAAGACTGACCCAACCCCCATTCCATGTCTCCTGGGTCCTCAACGGTTTGGAAAATCCCGATGAAAGCAGATGGTGGGGACAGATGGAGGGGAAAGCATCTTGGGGGCGGAGTTACACAAACAAACATTGATAAAGTGATTAAAACCTCAAGCTACCCCTTTCCAGAAAGCCCTGCCCACCCAGCTTGGAGCACAGTGAGCTGTGAAGTGTGGGTCTGGGGAGATGGGGGGGATCTCCCAAATGTCCTGGGTCTCAGCCTCATTAATCCCAGTTTCTGCTGGCTTCCCTTGACGCCAGGGACCACCCCCGGACCAGAGCCCAGGGTGGCAGAGCTGCCAGGAGTACAGCCCGGGGAGGGGGCGGGGCAGGCCTGGCTGTTCCCCACGGAGCTGGCCATGAGGAGGGAATAGCTGAGGAGGGGTGGAAAGTCCGGGGCTCTGAGCTGTAAGCCTGAAATCAGGACCAGCCTGAGTATGGGTGGGGATGCTGGGGCTAGGGTCCCTTCTGGGGAAGCCTCACTTGCTGTGCAGGACTCAGTCTGCCCAGGTCACACACACTGCAGCCCAGCTGCCCACAGAACTGAATTCTGGGCTTCTAACAGCTTGAGTTGCCTCTCTCCCCTCTGCAGATGGAGACAATGTCTGTTTCAAGCCTGGACAGGAGGACTCTAAGGATGAAGAGGAGCAGCCTGGACATGGAGCCTATCTCTGTACCTGAGCTCAGTGCAAGCACCTGGGTACCTGTACAGAGTACCAAGGTAACAAGAAGCTGGGACTGCCTGGTGTAGCTCTCTACAGAACAGAGGTCTGTAATTGTCAGGCTCAGCAATAGAGAAATGGATGGATTGACCCCAAGATGAACGGGGTTCCTGAGCCAAAGCCGCTGAATCGAGTGTCAGGGCCCTAAGTGATAGTGTTATCTTCTCAGACCCACATTCAAATCCCACATTGGCCCTTTTTCTAGCTGTGGAAAGCTGATAAAAATAAATAAATAAATAAATAAATAAATAAATAAATAAATAAATAAACCCTCTGACCTTCTGGTTCCTTCTCTGTTAAACCAACATTTCCAGCTGTTTCCTGGACTTACTCCCAGAGGCCCACACCCCCCCCCCCCCAGCTCAAGCCATCCAGCAGAGGCAGCTCATGGCTTTCCACCCATAGGTTGCCAGGTCTTTGGGTCCTTCTCCCTTCAGCAAGCAAGCTGCCACCCCACCATATCCAGGACCCTCCCTCCTTGCTACCTCCCAAGTCCAGATCATTCTACAAGAGTGGGCAGGCTCTCAGGCTGCCTCTCCAGCTTACTCCCCCTCGCTTCTGGCCAGACCTGCCTCAGATCCCTGCCCCTGCTTTGGCCTCTCTCTCTCTCTCTCTCTCTCTCTCTCTCTCTCTCTCTCACACACACACACACACACACACACACGCTGGGGTCAGTTTCTCCAATCTGGTCTCCCACAGTTTTCCAACCTAAAGGGACATCTGAGGCACCTCAGCACCAGGGCGGCCAGCCCCACTCCCACAGAGTGAAGGAGTTCCTGGCTTTCTCCCAGCCCTAATCTCTCCACATGGCATTGGATCTAGATGGGGGTGGGTGAAGTGACTCTGGCAGCTGGGGACTCATCCTCCCAGCCAACTCTTGCCCAATTCAATAACTGCCCTTCCCTCTGCCGGAAGCTGGAAGCGACTCTTAGCCGGAAGCCAGAGAGGGACAGTCCTTTGCCTGAGGTCAGTCAGCTGGGCCTGCTGTCCTCCGGTCGCCCTTTTAGATAGCTAAAACTCTGGGATCGTTCTAAGGCAGTTCATGACCTGGGCATCTTCTTGCCTCTGGGCCAGCCTACTCAGGCCAGCTTCCTGGGGCCACCGCACAAGCAACGGTCACTTATGAAAAGTAGGGTGGGGATAGAAAGCTGTTTCCTTTAATAACTTCTTCTTCTTCTTCTTCTTCTTCTTCTTCTTCTTCTTCTTCTTCTTCTTCTTCTTCTTCTTCTTCTTCTTCTTCTTGAGACAGGGTCTCACTTTGTAGCCCAGACTGAACTCATTGTAAACCCCCTGCCTCAGCTTCTTAAGTCCTGGGATTATAGGCACGTGCCACCTCGTATAACTCTACACATTTCATTACAACCCATGTGCAGAACATGGGAGATCTGAGTCAAGATCTAAGGCGTCAGGCTGCTGCTGCTGCTGCTGCTGTTGGTTTGAGACAAGTCCTCATTAGTTAGCTCTGGCTGTCCTGGAACTCACTTGGTAGACCAGGCTGGCCTCAAACTCAATGAGATCCACTTGCCCTTGCCTCCCAAGTGCTGTGCTGGAATTAAAGGCATGTGGCACTATGCCCGACTGATGTTTGGGGAGATTTTTTTGTTGTTGGGTTGTTTTTTGTTTTTTTGTTTGTTTGTTTTAACATTTATTTATCTAGGTATATTACATATATGAGTGCTTTGTCTTCATGTACATCTGCACACCAGAAGATGGAATTGGATCCCATTAGAGATGCTTGTGAGCCACCATGTAGTTGCTGGGAATTGAACTCAGATCCTCTGGAAGAGCAAGTCAGTGCTCTTATCTGCTGAGCCCTGTTGGTTCGAGGTCTTTTTTTTTTTTTTTTTTTTTTTAAGTTTTAAAACTGGGCATGATAGTACATGCCTTTAATCCCAGCACTCAGGAGGCAAAGGCAAGTGGATCTCTGTGATGTCGAGGCCAGCCTGGTCTACACGGTGAGTTCTGAGACAGCTAGGGCTGTTACACAGAGAAACACAGAGAAATGATAAGTGATGTGTGCGTGTGTGCGTGCGTGCGTGTGTGTGTGTGTGTGTGTGTGTGTGGTGTGTGTGTGTGTGTGCGCGCGCGCGCATGTGTGTGTGTGCATGTGAGTGTGTGTGTATGTGTGTGTGTGTGCGTGCATGCCCGAGCGCGCGAGGACAACTTTGTGGGCCTGGCTCTCCCCTCCTGCCTGTATATAGGTTCCCGGCTTCTCATCAGGCTTGTGCAACAAGCAATCTACCTGCTGCATCTGGCCAGCGGGAGTCTGCGGGGCGTGCTGGTGAGTGCCTGTAACCCCAGCACTCCAGAGATGGAGGCAAGCAAGTCAGGGGTTCAAGATTACCCAAGCTGAGATGTGTGAGACCTTGACTCCGAGTAACAGTTATGATTAGGGCTGGGGAATGGAGTTCAGTGATAGCACAGTAGACTAATACGCATGACATCCTAGGTTCGAGCCCCAGTAAGGGGCCGTGGGGTATGTGTCTGTGTCAGGAAACACCAAGCTTTTTATTTTTATTTTTTTCGTTAAAAGTCAAGATTTTGAAGAGGAAATCCCTCCTGCACTAGAGCCTGCCTCCCAACCAGCAGCTCTGCCTTGGGGCCTGGCTAAGCAGAATGTTATTCCCAGTATTGACTCCCAGCATTGCTGGTCAGGGGTGACAGTCTTTTTGGCCAACTCCTCACAACCTAGGAATCTATTTGAAATCCCCAGCTGCCTCTGTGGCTGCCTCAGCTCTGAGCAGCAGGTGCCTCTCAGGGCCTCAGCTCTCTGTGGAATGTCCCCTTCCTAGAGTTGTGAGGCATCTTAAAGACATTGTGAGAAGGGAATGCATGTGAAAGGGTGGGTGGCTTCAGGCCTAGAGATGACCACAAAGGCTAGAGGGCGATGTCCCAGAGAGGGACAGCTTCAGCAGCCACCTGCTAGCTTCTCCAATCTTATAGAAGTGGAAACTGAGGCACAAACAGGTCAAGTTCTGTGCCTGAGACTGGCTTAGAGTGAGAGTCAGATCCGGGGTGAGGGCTAGCTCCGCCACTGGGAGCCAGTGAGCCAGGTTACCTTAAAAGAAGAAGGGTCTCCCAGGGACTCCAGAGCTCAGGATCCTCCCAAGCCAGGTCTCTTCCTGGGAAAACCCAGCCAGATCTCCCGTCTTAGCACCTCCAGTTCTCTGGAGGCAGGCCTGGGTTTGCCTCCTTGTTTCCATAGTAACAGCGAACAGTGGGGACTGACTGACACCAGTACCTGCAAGTCCGCACGTGCCCTGGGAATCCTTGGAATGGGACAGCCTCTAGCGAATGTCCAGGCACACGTGCGCGTGCGCGCCTCTGCGCAGCATACATACCCAGGGCTGTGAACGCATGCTCCTCCATAAAACACACGGATATTCTTTTTGTTTTGGTTTGTTTGTTTTTTTGCTTTTGTTTTTTTTGTTTTTGTTTTTGTTTTTGTTTTTGTTTGTTTTTCGAGACTGGGTCTCTCTGTGTAGCCTTGGCTGTCCTGGACTCGCTTTGTAGTCCAGGCTGGCCTCGAACTCACAGCGATCTGCCTGCCTCTGCCTCCCGAGTGCTGGGATTAAAGGCGTGCACCACCACGCCCGGCTCCACAGGGATATTCTTATATGTGTAGAGACAACACGCACAGTGACCCAGGCCTTGGCATGCTCACCCACAAATGGGAAGATGGGAGATCATCCTGCAGGATGTGACCCACTCCCACAGCCATCCCACTCCACCCTGGTGCAGGAAAGGCTCGGGGAAAGAGAGGATCCCACTTAACGCCACCCACTGCAACACAGTTACCGACCACGTGTTGGGGATTGCATGTGGCATCTCCGGTAGCCCTCAGAACACCACGGGATAAGAACCAAATAAGGAAAGAGACTCCCTGGAGGCAGAGTCCTTTGCCTGTGGTTGCACAGTGGGGATGGATAGCATGACAGTTTAAGCGTAGGACTGACTGTTGGACTGCAAGCATTTGGGTTTTTTCTCTCATCGGCAGAACCCCCGCTCCATGTTAGAGCCAGGAGCGCTCATCTTGATAGCCTCCCCCCACCCTTGCCCCCCCCTCACTCCCACCCCCACCCCCGACATGATGTTGTAGTCAAAGGCGGGACAGGAGAGGAGGTTTCCCAAGCGAAACACCAGCCGTTCCTGGAATGGAGTGTGGGAGGCGAGGTTATCATGGGGGCTCTTCCTTGATGGCATTCTGCCTAGTCAGCTGAAAGGAAATAAAACAGCAAGCACCAGACCTTCTGTGGAGCCACCTGGGGTCACTAATTGGCTGCTGGTTACTGTTCCTCATTCCTCGTTAGGAAATCTAAGACAATGCCTAAATGCCTGTACTGCTGTCTTCATCTTAATAGCTACCACAGACTGGACACCCGGGCGGTTACATATAGCAGGCACTGTCAGGTGACAGAAGTGGGGCTAGGACGTAGCTTGGTGGCAGAGCACCTGACCAGTATTACACCGGCACAAGAACTTGGCTTCAATTCCTAGCAGCAGAAAGCAACAATAAGCTTGTGAGGGGCGGGGCGAGTGAGGCAGGAGGATCGGGAATTCAAGGCCAGCTGCATATAGCCCTGCCTCAAAAGAACAAAATAAATAATGGTAACACAATGACCCACGGGCCACAGTGACCCATGGACCACAACAGCTACTACTACTAACACTCAGCTCCCACACAGCCTTTAGTGCACACTGAATCCTCCTCATAGAACTGCCTGAGGCAGACGTTAGGGGTGGGCCCATTTATAGATGAGAAAACTGAGGTTCGGTGACTTGAAGGCAATCCCTGGTGCTAGTGACTGAGTCTTTGGTAGGTTCCCGGAGAACTGCCATCCTGGGTGGTGGCCGCCAGCTTCAACTGCGGCTCTTGTTCTCTGGGGTCTTCCTCTATGGGAAAATGTGAATTCACTATAGCCGGAGTGGGCGCCCTCTGCTGGTCATGTCCTGGCTCTGCAGGGCCATCTTCCCTTCTCCAGTAGCCCCTCAGAGTAGGCCATGTGAGAGGTGGGGGGGTTCCTGGGGCCTCAGATCTTCGTTCTGTGTGGCCTTCCTTGGTCAGTGAAAACAGGGGTTGAGGTGAACCGGCCAGAAAGGCCGAGCTAAGGAGTGAGTGAGCAGAAGGGCATTGTCCTCCCCATCCCTGTTATCCCCGATCCTCCACTTCAACCCTCCAGAACAGCCTCTGGCCTCTGGCCTCTGGCCCTATGCTCTTGGGAGATCTGGGCGGCTGTAGTGTGTGGCTGAGAAGCTGTCCCCAGAGGCACAGAGCAGACAGGAGCTGTCATTGTAGGCCTTGAGCAAGGTGGCCAACCTCCCAGAGGACTGTGAAGTGGACAAGAATGAGGAACTGAAGAGAGAGAGACCAGACTCCTTCACCTAATTACAAGGCTCCTCCTCCCGCTCTCCCTCCCTCCAGCTCTCCCTCCCCCCCACCCCCCACCCCACCCCACCCCACCCCCGCTCTCGCTCTCCTCTTCACCCCAATTGTCAGCTCCCCAGCCTGTGGTGTGTACTGCTAGCCTTTTCAAGAGACCACACTGGGGGCTCAGAAAGGTGGACTTTCTGATGGGGGCCCAGCATCACCCAGCCAGGTGTTTCAGTGGGCCCTGCCCACTTCCTGTCCCTTCTCCCCACCTCTCCTCAGTTCTCTTTGAGTCCTATGCAGGTTTCCTCCAGATGAAGGAAGAGGAGGAGGAGAAAGACAGACAGACAGACAGACAGACAGACAGAAAGAAAGGAAGGAAGGAAGGAAGCAAGCAAGCAAGCCTTTAATCCCAGCACTCAGGAGGCAGAGGCAAGTGGATCTCTGTGAGTTCAAGGCTAGCCTGGTCCAGGACAGCCAAGGCTACACACATAGAAACCCTGTCTTGAAAAACAAACAAAAAAAGAAAGAAAAGAAAAGAAAAAAGTCTCAGCTACTTCTTTGGTCTCTGTCGGTTCTGTCACCACTCAGATCCAGACAGTCATTTCAGGCTCTGCCTCTTCACAGGTTACCTGGTCTCAACCCTGTTTTCTATGGTCTAGTCGGCTGGTATGCTGGGACCGTGGGCCTTTTAAAGTGTAAATCCATCACACCACAGCTCTGCCTTGTGACCCTGTTCCTGGCTAGAGACCTCTCTCCCACAGCCTGGGGCCCCAGCAGCCCTCATTCCCTCCTACTTTGCCAATAAGACTCCCTTAGATCTCTCTGGCTTCCTTTAGTCTCCCGAACGCACCAGGCATACTCCTGCCCCAGGGCCTTTGCACTTGCTGTCAGCGCAGCTGGAACTTGACATACCTGCCTTCTGTCCTTCTTCAGCCCTCAGCTCAGAGACCACGCCTCTGGCCTTTCCTGCTCAGCTGCCGCCACCACATTATCTCACCTTTCCCATAGCTCCTGTCAGCCTCGGAAGAGATATGTACATGTGAGTTTGAGAAAGAGTCTCAGGAACTCGGGCTGGCCTCCAACTTACCACCATGTAACCAAGAATGACCTTAAGCTCCTGAACCTCATGCCTTCACCTCCCTAGTGCTGAGATCATAGGTGTTGACAGTCCCAGCCAGACGGATGGGCAGACACTACTCACTGAGCTACATGTCCAGCCCAGCCTTGGACGTGTGTGTGTGTGTGTGTGTGTGTGTGTGCGCGCGCGTGCGCGCGTGCCTACCTCTGTGTGTGTGTGGCGTGTCTAGATGTTTTGTCTGCCTGTATGTCTGAGCACCGCATGCATGCCTTGTGCCTGAGAAAGCCAGAAGAGGGCATTGGGTCTCCTGGAAACCTGGAGTCACAGATGGTTGTGAGCGGCTACGCAGTTGCTGGGAACAGAACCTGGCTTCCCTGGAAGAGTAGTCAGTGCTTTTAACCGCTGAGCCACCTCCCTGGCCTCTCAGTCATTAGTGCTCGCTTATGCTTGTCTCCCTGAAATGTACACACGTGGAGAGCTGGCTTCATTGACAGTGTGTCCCCAGGACCTAGAAGGTTCTCAGTTAATGAACGAAGCTCCCTTAGCCCATCCGTCTTCTCTTGCAAGCTGCTCAGAACAGTCTTTCCTGTCTAGTCTTGGTTTTCCTGCTCCCAGCATTTCAGCTCAGGGCCAGTAACTCCCCTGCCCCTCACATACACTGGGTCCCCTGCCTCCCCTGCAGACACACTGAGCTCTCAGCTTTCCTCCCTCTCCCTCTGCCCCTCCCCCTCCTTACTCCTCTAGTTCCCAGCAGGCACTGCCTCCTCCTAGGAGTCCTCCTTGCTTCCTTGCCAGTCAACCCTCTCTTCTGCCCCTAAAGAACTGGCGCCCTCCACCTGAAACGCAATCCTCCTCGTCCCTGACCATGGGCGCTGTTCGAGGGCCAGAACCAATCTGCCTCATCACCGAGGCCTCAGTACCCAGTCCAACAGGCTTGGCTTGGCGTAGGACCCAGGGAAGACGAACCTGGCCTAGCCTCATCCTAATGAGGACCACCATCTCAGAGACAAGACAGACCAGTGTCTCCTGCCTCTGCAAGCCACTCCCAGTCTCTTCACCTATAAGATGGGCGTGTTCTGTGAGGACTCTGGCACGTGGGGAGGGTTAGGAAATGGTGTGTCGCCGTGGGCTTCACCACTTCCTCTGTAAGCATGCCCTGATCCCTATTCTAAAAAGGGAGGTGACAGGCATGCCAGATCAGGCCCCGAACTTGAAGCCATGAATTTTCATTCATGATCTGTGTGGTCCCAGTTATGCTCCTCGCTTCTCAGAGTCTAAGGTTTTTGGTTGTGGTGGTGGTTTTTTGTTTGTTTGGTTGGTTGGTTAGTTGGGTTTTTGCTGTTGTTTTGTTTTTCGAGACAGGGTTTCTCTGTGTAGCCTTGGCTGTCCTGGACTCAATTTGTAGACCAGGCTGGCCTCGAACTCACAGCGATCCACCTGCCTCTGCTCCCCAAGTGCTGGGATTAAAGCTGTGTGCCACCACACCTGGCTGAGGCTCAGGTTCTTGACCTAGAACTAAAGCTGTCGATACCCACCAGGCTTAAACTCCAAATAATGCAGGTCAAGTGGAGTCCTCCCTTATTATACCCCAAAGCGATCTCCTCCTCCTCCTCCTCCTCCTCCTCCTCCTCCTTAGCCTTCTCCAGAGTCTTTTGTGGCTTGGGGCTGTGTCTGAAGAGCACACTAACCAGTGATGATGCACAGCTTCAATCCGCAGCAGAGGCAGGAGGATCTTTCTCTGAGTTTGAGGCCAGCCTGATCTACAGAATGAGTTCCAGGACAGGTAGGGCTACACAGAGACAGGTCTCAAAATAAATAAATAAATTAATAATAATAAATAAAAAGCACACTAGACATGTCTATTCTAAGATTGGACAAAGAACCTTCGGATGGCAGCCTTTGATCTGGTGTGGTAACCTGCAGCCTGAGATAGGCTCTGAGACCCTGAACAGCTTTGACACCTAAGAGGGTCCAAATGCTGGTGAGTCCCCAAGGTGTCACTGTCTTCAGAGTCCTGCAAGTAGAGAAATGTGAACGGCCGCTGGGGAGGACGTGTTCCTCCTCTCCAGGACCTCTTTCTCCCACCCAGCCCCCACTCCGTTCATGTGTTTGTGTGTGCTTCCCAGAATGTTGTCTGGAGCCAGGTACTTAGTAAGTGCTGGAAAAATACGTGTTAGAAGAACGCGTCTGTTCCGTACAGTCAACAAACATTACTAAATACCTACAGTGTGTCTGGCGCTGTGCTAAGGTAGAGAGCATTGGATGGTGTGTATAAAAGAAACAGTGGTGCTGACAAACCACTTCCCAGGATCCCTCAGGCCAGGCACCTCCGGTCCTTTCAGTTCTCCCTGCTTCTAAACAGCTCCGACTGGGTGCTAGATTCTAGACTTCCTCCAGAACTGACACAATCCCCAAGCATCTCATGAATCCTGGGAAGGCTAGACTCCATGGTCAAAATTCTCCAAATTCTCTAAGTCTGCCATGCTGCCTCCCCCAGCGACCTGCAACTTCTCCTCGCTCCCAGACACCAAACTGCCCTTTCCCCCTTTCCCCCCTCCTAACGCCCTACATCGGCCTGGGGTTCTTCCCAGAACAGCCAGCAGGTGGCGCGGAGGCTCCCCTTTCCCCAGTCACTGGACTCTAGGCCAGACCCCCACCAGAACCTTCGCCCATCTTTTTCCTCAGCTGAGATAAAATTGGATCCTATGACCTCTGTCTGACCCCTCCCCTTCCTGCGGCTCCTTTGATGGCCAACTGAGGAGACTCCAGTTGCTCCTGCAGGCTCCCCCTGGTAGTCTGGGGGAAGGCATGGAGGTCTTTGGGGGTTAAGCTGCAGCTGGTGGGGTGGGGCCGGTTGGGCGGGGCAGGCAGCAGCTGCCAAAAGAGAAAAAGAAAAAGAAGGGGGAAGGTGCCCTGGCTGGGCAACCATCCCGGGGAGATCGGGGCCCAGCAAGGTCCCAGCTGAGTCTCATCCCCAGGACAAGGTACGTGGCCAAGGAAACAGATGGTGCTGGGGTGGGGTGGGGCATCCTACCTATCACAGCAGTCCTTGGGGTACAGAGGGCTGGATGGTGTTATTGGAAATCCCTGGAGCCCCCTCTCACCTCATTTTCTCCAGGGGGTCAGTAAAGTGTTCCGTGGCTCCCCCCCCCCCCCCCCCGCCGCCCTGTTTCTCTCATGGTTTCCCTCACAGAGACCTTGGGGTCTCTGTGTGTCTCTGTTTCTTAATCTAAAGAGGGGATAGGATGGAAGGTTCTGGAGGCCTCTGTGAGATGCCCTCTTTGGGAAGGGTACCTGTCGGGATCTCTGGAAAACCTATGACAAATGAGTTACCCACCCACCCAAGGGTGAACTTTCAGATGCAGTGGGTGTTTGGTGTGACAAAGCACGGCCCTCTCTGTGTCTGGGACTCTCCTCTGGTCTAATCTCACTCCTCAACCTTGCCTCTCTGACTGTGACTTGGAGTCAAAGAATGACACAGGCTGGGTTTAGGGGTGCCTTCTGTTGTCCTGTGGTAATTCCCCCTAAGGAAAGGATAGTGCACAGAACGAAGGCTCCAGAAGGGTGTGTGAGGACAGGCTGGCATATGGCTGTTCCCAAGGTGACGAAGGAAGGATTATCAACGTGCATTAATTAGCGGAAGCTATCTGCCACATCTCCCAGCCCCTAGCACTTTAAAGCCATTAGCTAAATCACTGCTCAGCCAGGCCAGAATGCGGCATAGTGGTCCCCAAAGCCTTCAGAAACCACAGCCTCCGCCCCTCTGTTCTTGAAGAAACATGGTTCCAGCTCCAGATTGTTCTTTTAATAATCTAGAAGGTGCCAGTTTTATAGAAAGTGATTCTAGATGCTGGGGTGCTCAAGTCACTGCGTGGGGAGTCTGTTGGGTCAAGCCCAGCTTTGGGAATCAGTGCACCTTGGGTTTAAATCCTGCCTGTTGGTGGGTCCTTGCACTAAACACCTACCCTAAAATGCAGTGTCCGGTCTGTCGGGTCCATAACGGAGTAGCCCTTAAGAGGGTGCTGTGAGAACCAAGTCCCAGACCCAAGTCAGGCCCACTGAGTGTCTGTGCCTGGCAAGTATTCACAGAGCTTTAACGGGGATTAAAAATAGCCACAAGAAAAAGAAGACTGGCCTAGGGTCTCTCAGCTAGACCTCCAGAGAGTAGAGAAGACCCTCTTCAGCCCGGATGGGCACACCTAGCCCCTCCCCAGGGTACCCTGCTTGTACCCTACTTACAAGCTGTAGCTCGTGTGTGTGTTTGTGTGTGTGTGTGTGTGTGTGTGTGTGTGTGTGTGTGTGTGTGTGTGTGTGTTGTGTGCCTGGGGTGTGGGCTGGAGTGAGAGGTGGGGACACAGATGGGCATCTCCCAAGCCCTTGTCCTCCCTCTCCCCTCGGGAAGGGCCGGGCCAGGCAGGGTCAGGGTTGGGGCTGAGACCGCCAGTGGCTCGGTGCTACGGCTCCTGCACCGGCCAGAGAGCTTGAGACGTGGGTTCCCTAAGCACCTGGCTTCCCGGAAGCGGGGACAGGAGTCGGGTCGCCCGCGGTCCTCACCCCGCCCCCGCCCTTTCCCCGCAGCGGGGGCGCCCCGCCCCCCCGGGCGCCCGACGTGGACGTGGCCGCTGCCGCCACCGCCGCCACCGCCGCCGCCGCGCGGGAGTCGCTGTCCGCGGAGCCGATATGCAGGCGGCGCGGGGCGGCGCGGG